>NC_042615.1:306153347-306503909 GCF_901001135.1 Rhinatrema bivittatum
TCGACAAATACAGCATTGAGGTGAAAAGATGCCAAGTTGGAGAGGTGCTAAGTAGGTGCCTATGTAGTCTGGAAAAATGGAGAAACTAAATATGAGTGCTAGACTAAATTGAACTTTCACCCTGTGAACCACAGTAACATTTAAACTAAGTGGTTTGTGGTGGTTCTGTTGCAGACTGTATAGTTTACCAGCACCACAGTATTTTTTGAAGTCAAGTGTCATGTTGCTTATCACTTGGTTTTACAATGCATCTATCCAAGACTTGATGTACTAGATCACTGGATTGTAATTCCAGTGTGATGTTTGTCAAGATAGTTATACCTATGAGTGAATCATTATATGACAGGACCAGCAGTTTATATGTCCAAAAATACTTGTTATAGGGTTATGTTGTATCAGCAGTACTTGAAAGTGAGATAAGGAGAAGTCTTCTATTGCAGTGAAACATTTTGGCATGGATAGATAATAAGGCTCAACCTTGACAATTTCACGTAGGTTATAAGAAAACTAGTAACACAATTATGGTCCATCAGCATTTTAAACATAATACATTCCAAACTACTGCCATTATCACTATTCATTTTAGTTCTCTGTGGGGTAAACGGCCACTCTTAACTCCATAGAATCACAGACTGAGATGGCAGATAAGGTCCATAAGCCCATTCAGTCTGCTCAATTTATTTCTTCCTGTAATGCCATAGACCCCACTTAATATCTGGCTTTCCCTTCACTTCTTTAAAACTAAAGATCCTCTGTGCTCATCCCATGCTTTCTTGAATTCTTTTACTGTTTTACTTCTATTGGGAGGCCATTCCTGACATCCATAACTCTTTCTGTGAAGAAATATTCTATTTATTTATTTATATTTTGTTGAATTTTAACAATACCTGTTTGGTAAAATTCAGGTAAACATATTGGAAACTGAAATTAATTATCACATCAACATAGTACATGCATATAAACAAAGTTCCAGTAGACAAGTCCCCATTCTGGGAGGCTATAGTGGAATACAAAACAAAATTAAACTGCAATAATTACAGCATAGAGAGAGACTATTAATTACTTTACCATTACAATCCATACATTCCAATCACTTAGGATACTTGTTTATCCACAAGAAATGTTTCTAAGTGAGTAGGTTCTTGAAATATAAATCTGTTTTTCTGATAGATAACCAAACATTTACAGGGACATTTTAAAAAGAAAACTGCTCCAAGGGATAGAACTCTAGGTTTTAACAAAAGAAATTGTTTTCTCCTCATTTGGGTACTTCTTGATATGTCTGGAAATACCTTAATTTTTTGACCGCAAAAGGTGACATCTTTATTTCCAAAATATTTCTGGAACACCAAGTTTTTATCCTGCTCACTACAAAAGGATACCAAGAGTGTGGACCTAATGGGAATATCATCTATAGATGCCTCTAAAAAAAGAGGTCAAATTAAAGACTATGCCCCTGTAATATATCCATCTCTTCTTCTTGATCTGCTGCCCTCAGCTTAAAACCAGGAATATAATATATTTTGGAAATAGCCATTTCTTTTACTGATGTAATAGATAATACTTCACTTAAATATTTTCTAAATAATTCAGTAGCTGATAATAATCTTGAAACAGGGAAATTTAGGAAACGAAGGTTCCTCATACGGATCTCATTCTCCAAATTTTCCATTTGTATCTGTAGCACTAAACTGTCTTTCATAAAAGCAGTATTAGTTGACTGTAATGAGGCTACTTGAGATGTAATAGTACTTGAGGATATCTCTACAATCTTCTACTGTATTCTTAATTTCACTTGAAAATTTACCAAATTGAGCTGTTGAAAAGGATAATGATTTTTCCATATTAATTAGTAAAGACCATAATCTGCTAGCGTTACTTTCTGGGGGTCTAGGTTTAAAGAACCCAAACTACCAGACTGTAAAAGAGAACCTGGTTCCAAAGAGTTAGGTTCCTTTAAGGTAACATGCTGCCTTTCCAAACTTGTCATATTAAGCTGAGAGTTAGTGGTCAACGAAAGAGAATTGTCCATAGGAGTATGGGGTAATGGTGGCTGGCTCGGACTCTCTGAGGAGCCTGAAGCAAAGGAAATTTCAGGAATAGAGTTCCTCATTGATTGACTCACCCGTCGTTCCACATGTAGATCCATTGGACCTCTCACTGCCACCAAAGGTGATGAAGTCACGAACTTTTGTTTTCCTCTTCCTACCCATAAACTCGGGTAGGAAAGAAAAATTTGTGATAAGGGGCGTGCGGCTTCAGCTGTGCACCGGCGGCTGCTCGCTGCAGCCTCGCTGATTTTATCGGGTCCTCAGGCCCCGGATGATAATGTTATCGGGGGGGGGGGGGGGTCCCACGGAGCTCAAACGGGCACAGATGGTAATGCCTTTCAATCAGATTCCTCAGCCTGCAGTCCTCTGACCAAACTCCCCTTCAGGGGACCATGCTCTCCAGATGGCCTCCAAGTTTCCTCTCGTAGCTTTACTGGTTTTTATCGAGTCCTCAGGCCCCGGATGATGATGTCATTGGGGGGTGGGTCCCACCAGAGCTCAAACGGGTATAGACTCCTCAGCCTGCTATCCTCTGCCCAAACTCCCCGTCAGGGGAACACTCTCTCCAGATGGCCTCCCTGTGAAAAAATATTTTTAAATGTTACCATGCACTCTTATTTAAGAAATTCCTTTCCATGGACAAAGATTAACACATTATGCATTATTTATACTTTTGAGGTATTTGAATGTCTATTTCATATACTTCCTGTCAATCCTTTCCTGTTTTCTAGAGTCCTTAAGTTTCATCTCAAAGGAAATTTTGCAGATCCTACATTACTTTGGTAGCCTAGGACTGCCTCTCCTCTTGTCGTCTACATCCTTTTGGAGGAATGACCTCCGGAATTAGACCCAATACTTCAGGTGACTTCTCATCAATGACTTGTGCAGAGGAATTAGCATCTTCTTTTTTTCTACTAGGTATGCTTCTCCCCATGCATCCTAGCATTTTTGTGGCTCTGGCCACTGCCTTTTTGAATTATTTCAGTTCCTTGAGATCTCTCTTCTAGATGGTGTGCATCACTACTCACCCTTCATCATATACTGCTTGCTTGCATTTTTGTGTCCCAAATTCATGACTCTACTCTTTTATTGAATCTTAATTATCAAGCATTTGACCACTCCTCAAGCTTTCTTAGATCACTCCTCCTCCTGTTTACTCTCTCAGGAGTGTCCACTCTGTTACAGATTTATGTCATCTGCAAAAATACCTTTCCTACTAACTCCTCTACAGTATCACTCATGCAAATAGAACTGGCCTCAGGACCAATCCAAGAGGCACTCCACTGATCTCCTTTTCTTGGGGTGCATGCCATTTACCACTACCCTCTGTTGTCTACCAATCAACCACTTTCTAACCCAGTCAACCATATTAGGGCCCACCCTTAGGCTGCTCATTTTCTTTATGAACCTCCTATGCAGGACAATGCCAAAAGCATTGCTTAAATCTTAAGTAAACCACATCCTGTGCACAACAATTATCTATAGTTCTCTGGTTACCCAATCAAATAAATCGATCATGCTGCCACGGATCCTGTAACCTGCTGCATTCAAGATATTTCTCTATCATTTTGTTTAGTAGAGTCTCTATTAATTTACTGAGAGCAAACTAATTTGCCTGTAATTACCAACCCCTTCCTTACTGCCTTTATGAAAGGTGATGACATTTGCCCTTCTCCAATTCTCTCCAACCTCTCCCAACTCCAAGGACTTAGGAGGTAATTTTCAAAAGGATTTACACGGGTTTTATGAGTGTAAATGGGCTTTTGAAAAATACTACAATATATGCTACTTTTACGCTCATAACACTTTTGAAAATTTACTCCTTAATGACCAGTTCCATCAGTGGAGTTCCAGAACCAGTCTGAATTCCCTTAATATACTAGAATATGTCTCATGGAGCCCAATAACTTTCTCCAGTTTCAGTTTAGCTAATTTGATGCAGATCCTTTCTCTTCTATATTGTGTAACACCTACACCACTACCCAGGGTAGAACAGTTTTTAGAAAACTTAGGTACTAGCTAAAGAACAGCTTTTCTCCCATTTTGTGTCTACGGGAAAAACCCTTACTGCTCGATTTTAAAAGCCCTACGTGTGCTGAAGCTGGGAGATGTGCACGAGACTTGAAGTGGTGCGTGCTGTGCAGATTTTAAAGCCCGTGTGGGGACACACGTACGTCCAGAATGCGCATAAAAATAACTTTTTGCCAAAAGGAACAAGGTGTGGGCATGGTCTGGGGGGGCTGGAGCTGAGTCATGATTTCTGTGTGCACCTATTTACGCACACAAGCACATGCTGCGGTCCCCTACCATATAACTTTACTTCTGCTATAAACGGCGTGTAAGTCATAAAAAGAAATAGGTTACTTAGCGAGATTTAGGGGGGTTGGCCTAACAGGGTAAAAGGTAGGCAAAGGAACAGGGGTTAGGAAGGCTGATTGGTTAACTGGGCGAACTGGGAACGAACAGGGAAAATGGGTTCTAGCGTTGGCGCCTGTGACTTGTAAAATCCCCCTCACTAACGCGAGCAAAGCGGCATTTGCGTGCACATGCGCGCGTCAGTATGAAATCATGTGCACATGTACGCACAAACAGCCAATTTTAAAACACGTGTGTATATGCGCATATATGCACGTATGTTTTGAATTTGACACATTCTTGTGTGCACGCCAGCAAACGCACGTACATGTGTGTCTGTGCGGCTCTTAAAATGTACCTCTCAGTGAATCAGGCACCAAAAGTCTTAGGAGCTGGGTAAAAATTCTTTATAGTTTTTTTTTATAATTCTGTTTTTTTAATCTAATATTTTTGTTTGTATGTCTTTTGACATTTTTCCTCTCTCATTCTCCTCCCAACTCCTTCCAGTTCCTGTCAGCCTGTAGCCTTTCTTCCCCACTTCTTTTGTTCCCTGGCAGCTGCTTCTTGCTCTAGCCCCTGCCATTGCAGATCCTCTTTCCTGTCTTGGATCCTCTTTCCTGTCCTGGATCGCTGCTGCTCCTCCCAAACCCAGCCCCTCTTCCCAGTCATGGGAGCTATGCCCAGCAAATCCACCTGATCCCAGCTGCTAATCCTTCAAGCGCTGGTGGCTGCTGCTCCTTCCGGCCCAAGCTCTTCTACCCAGTGGCAGGTACCAGGTGCCAAATTTTAGGAAACCAGGTGACCTGGCATCCAGGTTTTTTCCAGCTGTGCCACTCCCATATGTCCTTGGCAGTTCTACTCATCCATTTTTTGGTGAGCATGGAGCAAAAGTATTTGTTTAGTGTTGCTGCTTTTTTTATTTTTGTCCTGGCTCCTCAAAGGCAAGCTGAAATTGTTGCAAGAAGTCTGGAAGGCTTTGATTGCATCCTCGTGTTCCCACAGTGGAGAGAGTTACAGGGAGGAGGGTAAGAACATAATCTCAAACAGCAACCTCTTCACTTTTACCAGAGCTTTTTAAGATGGAATTTTGGCTCACGTTTCGGCGCTTTTACACAGGAGAGCAAATCCAGTCTATCTCCTGTGTGATTGCAACAGTAACAATATGAGATGATCTTTTTTGATTATATATTTTACTAGTATTTATTGTAAACCGCTTTGATAATTATTGAAGGCGGTATATCAAATTTTATTAAATTAAATTAAATTAAATTAAACTAAACTAAACTCTTTTTCTACTCTCAGTCTTACAGTTTCATCTCTGAATTTTTTCAAGGGGACGACCTGAGCACCCTGAGAAAAGTACTACAAATTCACTAAACAGGGTACTGCAGTTTACTAAAACCCACAGTAGATTTTTCTGTGATACAAGTACTGCACATTCGTAAATAGGCTCCATAAAGATTTGTTGTCCTTGCCACAGCTACTTTCAGTTTAGCTCACTGTTCTTCTACTTCACAAGGATCTTTTGACTCTGACAGTGCCTCTATGGCACCCCTACTGATTGGCCACTCAGTGTCACTAGGTCCCTGCATATAACCGCTATTCATGAGCCTGCCATCCATCACAGCCCCTCCCAGCCTGGAGGGGTCTGGATTGGATGCCTCAATTCTATTTAGTAACCCAAAAAAAGTGATATAATTATTTATATTTAATAAAAAATCAATACTTTATTTTTACAAAAAATACATAGAGAAGAATTAGATCTAGGGGATCCAAGATGGCGACACAGTAGGAACGGGCTACGGGTCGCTCCACGATTTTGCTGAAAAAGTTTGACCCAAAAAAAGAAAAATGCCACCGAAAAGGAAGGGGAAAGTCAGGGTCTACCTCTCGACCCCCCAACTAACTTCGGTGGCTTACCAGGAGATTACCCGTTTTCTCACTTCCTCCACCACATTACTACCAGGGATCGAGGAGACCTTGGAGCGGAGCCAGCAGAGAGGGGAGTCCGCTCCGGAGGAGATAAGCCTGAGTCCGGACCTGAGGGCTGCACCAAAGCAGGAAACTGGTCGGATGTTTCAACTTGATGCGCCGGAGAGTGGTTCTGCTTCCGGAGCATTTGCAGAGTTACCAACGCTAACGTCGACTGCTGTGCCAAGTGCACAGGAAAACAACGCAGCCGTCCCGGGAGAGGTGAACCAAGTATTGGGAACAACAGAAACTGGCCATGGAGAAGGGGCTACTGGGGTAAGTCCCGTGGATATTTTCCTGCCTTTACCCCGGGTAACTTCCCCAGTTGCGGCACCCCTAAAAATCCCAGAGCGACCAGAGACTGTGACAAATGCAGCGTTGTGGGATTTGATGGTAGGGGTTGCGACCGTAGTTAATCAAGTTAATGAGAAAGTGGAAGTGTTAGCTTCTCAAGGGACTCAAAATTCACAGGAAATCCAACAGAAGTTTGATTTGGTTACAAAGAGAATTGAAAAACTTGAAGAAAAAGAACAGGAAAATCTAAATTTCAAAGCTGCTGTTGTAAAGGACAATCAATTCACAGCGAGAAGGATTGAAGCACTGGAAAATGTTCATAGACAATTAAATATTAGGATATTAAACTTTCCTCGTGTAATAGGAGAAAATCCTTATATATCACTGAAAAAATTCCTGAAGGAAGTTTTGGGGTTTCAAGAGGAAAATTTGCCCAATATTAATAGATGCTTCTTTCTGCCTAATCGAACTTCTCCTCCTACTTCAAATAGAGGAAATATTCAGGAAAATTTAACCGATTTCCTAGAAAATTCTGAACTAGAGGTTATAGATAGACCTACGTTATTAGTTTCATTAATATCCCTAACAGATGTTCAGTTAATCATGAAAAAGTATTTCTTGAAATTTCCCACTCTTTTTCTTGGTGAAAATGTGAAGATTTTTCCTGATTTGTCCCCAATCACTCAAGGAAGGCGAAGGGAGTTCTTAACCCTTCGCCAACAGGCAATTGCATTGGGTTATTCCTTCAAATTAAAATTTCCATGTAAATGTATCTTAAGGAAAGGACCAGAAGTTAACATATTTTTCACTTCTCAACAGCTAAACAATTTTCTAATATCTAAATTACCCCTTACATCTTCCCCAATAGATACGTAAAAAGTGGTGGATAGATGTCGCTTTTCCTTAAAGGAATAATTAAGTTTATTTAATGTATTCAGTTTGCTATAGTTCTCTGCAATACCGGATCCTATTTGTAGGTGGAAACACTATATATATATTGATTTATAAATTGAGGACTTATGGAATTTAATTTATTTCCTTTTTGGGAGTGTATAAACTCATTTATTTCATTCTAATGATATGCTTTATGTTATTATATTCTATTTGTTTAATATTTCTTACAAGCAAAATGTATGATTTTGTAAGTTAAAACTGATAAATAAAGAATTAAAAAAAAAAATACATAGAATGCAATAATTATATATAAGGATAAACACTGGGATAAACACTGTGGATCGCTAAAGGCTAGAAGATGGGAATAAATAAAGCTTGGGGGTAACCTGCTCGGAGCAGCAGTTACTACATTGGGAAGTTTGTTGGGCAGACTAGATGGACCATTTTGGTCTTTTTCTGCCGTCATTACTATGTTACTATAACATCCACCCAATACGTATTTTTTAAAACAAATATTCACACTCATCCATACATTTAAAATCCTCATATCCCAAAACACCACATCTCTCTGGTGTTTTATATTATATCATATTTTGTTTTTTGATATATGAGATGTGTGATATATATTGTTAGATTTCCCTTGTATTGTGAAAGTATCAATTCTATTTAGAGCAGCCATTTTAGGTTTCCTTGGAGTCATTTTGCTGTACATTCAGAACAGTGAGGATGTAGTTTTTTCCACTCTCTGGTGAGGCCTCCCAGTCTCATTAGGAACTTTATATTTTTCAGAGGTGCCTCTTTAAAAAAAAACCCTCGTCCTGTGTTAAGTTGCAGTAAGAGAGACTTTTGCCTGATTCCCTTTGGGGCAAAAGGGCTCTCAACCTAGACAGTTGAAAACCCGTGAGCTCCTCTACTTCTTAGATTGGGGCATGCAGCAGTGACAGATCCTATGTGTGAGATGTTTAATTGCCAAGATGTATGCTGACTCTTTTCAGAAGGGATTCCTGCATAAATCTTGTACCCTTTGGAGAAGGCTCCCCCTGGACACAAAGGGCAAGGGCTAAAGACCTGTGAGTCTTTATCTACACCCTAGATCAGTGATGACGAACTCCAGTCCTCGAGAGCCACAAACAGGCCAGGTTTTCAGGATCTCCATAATGAATATGCATGAGAAAGATTTGCATGCACTGCCTCCATTGTAGGCAATCTATCTCATGCATATTCATTGTGGAGATCCTGAAAACCTGGCCTGTTAGTGGAACTCGAGGTCTGGAGTTTGCCATCACTGCCCTAGATGAAGCAAGCACCAGTGATAGTAAAGCAGCAGCCATCGAGCGATTTTTCAGTAAGCAAGAATTTGGGTTTTGTTGTGGGAGGTTTTTTGACTCACTCTCTGAACAGGATTCCAGGATAGGTTGGTTGCCACATTCTAAATACTTTTCCTGCCAGAGAAGTCACCAGTACCAACATCAGGAAAGGAGGATCAAGATCCTGGGGTTTTCCAACCAGATCTCCACCCCAAGGGACCAGGACAGGCTGAGTAGTTGTGAATGAATTTGACTCATGTAGGACTTTTTCGTGTTTGAGGGGATCCCTCCAATTGGATTCCCATTTGGTCCACTGAGAAAGTTTTGTGCACTTTAAAATCACCATGGGAAGCTTCTGTCTGCCAAACCCTTCAGTTTCCTTCAGTATATGATCTGAAGCGTTCACTAAGGATCTTGGTTTCCCTCACAGACAGTTGTAGGTAATCCCTGCAGCATAGTCTTTTATCTCTCCTTGTACAGCCTCAGCTCCCAAGATATCTAAAATCCTTTTCCTTACACCACCTCTTCAGCTGTGCATTGAAGATTATGGTGTAACATAGCCTGACTTCCCATGTACCAATCTGAAAATATCACCATTCTTTCCCTCTGCCTAAGACCCTATCCCAGTTTTTTTGCATTCCTTTACTATGTCGACTTGATTTCCAGTCAGGTCATTTGTCTCCTAGTGGGCTATAACATCAACCTCCCTTTTCTTCTTTCTACCCTAATAATTCTAAGAATATGGTTTGTATCCTAGCTAACCAGGGATCCCAGTAGGCATCTGACTTTCTTGTCTCCCTGCAATACTACCCCTAAGTCAGTTACGCTGATAACTGAGTTTGCACTAGAAGGAGTTTCCTTCTGTTTTGGGATATTTCAATACACTGCTTTACAGTGGGCCTCTTCCTTTCACTCTCACCACATCAGATGTTGTGAAAGCAGGGGAAAAGGGTGGTGAAGAGCAAGCTGGCTGACTCTGATTATCTTCGCTGCAGGAGCTCCGCTACTTTACAGCATTTGTTACCCTGCCAGCCCGCCTGCCCTTTTGAAAACATGGGGAATTGAAAGGCGAAGAACAAAGCTCACCCTGTGCACTCAAATATTTGGCAGGTTGCTTGCGCAATAGACACTTTTGTATTACATGTAGCGGTGCTTGGCCCATTGGGAATGGCGCTCCAGAGCAGAAGGAGAGAGGTGCCTGGGATGGTTTCCTTCAGTGTAGAAGCCTCCCTGAGCTTTGAGGGGGAGATCCTCCCTCAGAACCACTGCTGCCATCCAGTGTGGAATCCTATATCACCCTTCTGATCTCAATGCTGGTAGATGACGTCAGACACTGAGAGGCATTGGAGCAGATGTGAGCAACTAAGGCAATTGCAGCAGATTCTCCAGAGCAGTCTTGTGGAAGAGCCATGTTACATCAGCAAGGGGATACTGTTGAGCACCTTGGTGGCCTTGTTCTGCCTTCTGAAGGGGTAAATTCTGAGGCCCTTATGGCTGATGGTGGGATTCCCCTTGGCTCAGATTCATCTTGACAGTCAAAATGTCTTCTCCAGTTAAGTTTGCCACAACCCCCACTTTAGTTGTTCTCAGATCTGTCTTCTTGAAGGGAATTTGGGCTGTTATTGCATGAATGGAAGCCTTGTTGAGTGGGTGAATCAATTAATTCTGTGTCGCCTCCAAAGATACTGTAAATACATTCCGTATTTTGGATTTTAAATCTGAGAATTGTGAAAACCATCTGAAGGGGTGTGAAGATAATATTACAACCCTTCAGTCTGTGAAGACTACCCTGATAAGGATAGCATGAGTTTACCTCACAAGCTTGAAATATTGGCAGTACTAAATGATAAGTTTAGTATTTGATAGAAGTGTTACAATTTCCTGTTGAAGCACTCCCTGCTACAGTTAGGATCCAGTATTTGCCTTTATTTAGCTGGGATTGGACTGGAGTAATTCCAGCCAGCCCACTTCAAGGGATCAGTTTAGAGCTGACAGCAATTCTGGAACCATCACAAGAGGAGGTGGTCTCATGGGCTACATTACTGGTGACTTTTGTATCCCTGCTAACCAGTCACATGGTGTTGGCTTATCTGATCCAGGGACACATAGCTACAAGAGCACCAGCACCATACTTTTTTTAAATTTTTAATAAGGAAAATACGGACTTGTTAAAATTTTATGATTTCCAGATATGACTTTTTTTAAAATATTTAGATAGCTCTTCCTGCTTACTATCTTCTACGTTTATGAAACAAAGAAAAGCGGGAACAGTACTGATAGGAACTGGAATCTGGAATCTGTTTTTTTTTGTAATAAGGAAGTGGGCTCTTTAATCAGAAGGCTAGGGTTTTCCCAGACCTCTATATGATAACTCAAGATAAAAGAAGAATGTTTCTCTGAGGGATGTGAATTGATTTTTTTTTCGTGTCATTTTCATTTCAGGTCGTTATCTGTTCAATTTCATTTTTAAAATGGTTTGGGGGATATTTATTTCGGGTTTCCCTAATTTCAGAGTTAGTGCGCATTAATGGGACTGAAAATGTTACCATCAATTAAAAAGTGTCAATTTGGGAGGAATTCGTTAGCTAGAGATATGGTTCTGCATTCCATTGGCTGCCTCCTTAGGTACCGGTACTTGTTTGTGTTGCTATGAATGCAAGGTGGAGTTTGAGGGGGTACCAAGTGTAAACAAACAAGTGATGTAATTTTATAGCATCAAGTTCTAGTCAGCAAAAGAATGTAATGCACAAGCATATTTATAATTCACCAGTCTTTTTATATTTTAGGAAAAGGGCCCTGTCATTTTGGGATATGCATACTTTGAATTCCTCTGGTGTGAGTCTGTGTGTTTGGGTGGAGGGGGGTGACTGGTGAGAGGGGAAGTGACTTGGGTGAATGTATGGGGTAACAAGTGGGAGAGAGTCTGGTTAGGGCGGTGACTGGAGAGAGAGAGAGGCAGCCTGGTGTGTGTGGAGGGTAACCTGTCATCCTATACAGTTACCCCAGTCACCCCCCCCACACACACACATACCAGGCTGCCTCTTTTTTCCACGTCACCCCATACAGTCACCCCAGTCACTTCCTCTCTCACTAGTCCCACCCCATACACAACAGGCTGTCTCTCTCTCACCAGTCACTACCCAAAGCAGTCTCTCTCTCTTACCTGTCACTCCCATACAGTCACCCCAATTACTCCCTCTCTCGCTAGTCACCCCCCACATACCAGGCTGCATCTCTCTCAACAGTCACCATCTCAAGCAGTTTCTTTCCCCACCTGTCACCCCAGTCACTCCCCCTCTAAAATGTCACCCCCACATACCAGCCTGCCTCTCGCTCACCAGTCACCACCTCAACCAATCTCTCTCCCCCACCTGACACACCATACAGTCACCCCAGTCACTATCCCTATCACCAGTCACCACCCTAACCAGTCTCTCTCCTGTTACTCCATACAGTCACCCCATTCACCCCCTCTAACCACTCACCACTCCAATCAGTCTCTCTCCCACCTTTCACCTGTATAACCACCCCAGTCACTCCTCACCAGTCACCCCCCCACACACATCAGGTTGCTTCTCTCTCACCAGTCACTACCCCAACCAAACTTTCTCCCACCCGCCATCCTGTACATTCACCCCAGTCACTTCCCTTCTCACCAGTCACTCCCACACACACCAGGCTGCCTCTTTCTCACCAGTCACCACCCCAACCATTCTCTCTTCTATCTATCACCCCATACATTCACTCCAGTCCTCTATTGCGTGTCCTGGCTGCGGTAGGCCCGAAACTGGCCCTACTCACCCCGGACACCTGGGTCCCGGACCTGGCCCTTCTTCTTTGGCAGTGGTAGGCAGTCACCTACGCGCTTGTGCTCCTGCCATATTCCCAGGTTCCTCCGGCAGCTCCGTGGCCTCCTCCGGTCCCAGTCGGGTCTCTCCACGTGCGCCGAGTGGAGACACTGCCACCATGTAGTTCCAGTCAGTATGCCTTAGGCAGGTGCATGCGTGCCTTCCACGACTTTAAAGGGGCCGTGGTAGGAAACCTTCCCGCGGCCCTGGATGATGAAGTCTCCGGGCCCTGCTACTTAAGGCAGGCTCCGCCATCCGGTCTTTGCCTTGGCAACAGATCTCCATGCTTCCAGTCGTGTGCTTAGTTGCTACTTCTTCGTGTTCCTGTTCCTGCACCTGAGCTTCTTCTGTTCCAGTCCTGTGTTCCTGTTTCAGTTCCCAAGTTCCAGTTCCAGTTTCTTGTTCCTGACCTTCCTTTGTTCCTGATATTGCTTTGGACAGATTCCTGGCTTTGACCCTCGCTTGTTCCTGACCATGCTTTGGATGGAATCCTGGCTTTGACCCTTGCTTGTTCCTGACCATGCTTTGGATGGATTCTCTGGCTCTGACCCTTGCCTGTACCTGACCTTATCTTCTGCCACCTACCCTGACTTCATCTTGTATCTGACCTTGTCTTCAGCCACCTGCCCTGACTCCAGCTTGAACCTGATCTTGCCTCCAGCTGACTACTTGAACTTTCTTAGGCTCTTGCCTATTTACAAGCCTGGACTTAACCTGTTCCTGATCTCTAGCCTGCCGGGGCTTCTGGATCTAGGCCCTGTCTTGAACTCAGCTCCTTTGGACCCTGTGTCTCCGTTGCATCCTGGCTCCTTGCCTTGAACATCCTTCATGGGATCAACCGTGCGGAGGCCCGCCTAAGACCAGCTGGCCCCGGTACCCAAGGGCTCAACTTACGGGGAACGAGGGTTGGTATTGGCAAAGCTCCAGTCGGCATCCGCTTCCCGTTCTGCTCCGCCTCCCGATGGTGGGGACCTGTGGGGGCTTCCCCATGGGTAGCGTCAACTCCACTTCGGGCTAAGGGTCCACTCCGCAACATCTTCTCACCAGTTACCACCCCCCACCCAAACACAAAAGTAGACACCAGGGGAATTAAAAGCATGCATGTACCAAAATGCCTGGACCCCTTTCCTAAATACAAATGGATTGGCAAATTCAAAATATGCATTACATACTTTTGCATTTGCTGACTAGAACTTGATGGTACTAAATATTTATTATTTCAATTGTTTGTTTACATTTGTTACCAGGCACTGGCCATCCCCCCACAAATACCACCTTGCAACCTTGGCAACACAAGCAAGTAACTATGGGAATGCATAACCATAACTCTAGCTAAAAAACTGCTCCCCCAATTGACACTTTTTAACTGCTAACATTTTCAGTTAGTGCGCACTAACACGAAATACTAATTTTTATGAAATTTTGTTTTTTGTTTTTGTTTTGTGGCACTCCTGAAAAGAGACGAAATAGACAATTTTGCTGCCATTATCTATTTCATTTAAAACAAATACACATCTCTAGTTTCTCTCTATCCATTCCAGGGTTATTTAATTAGGGTCTGAATTTTTCCTAAAATTTCTGGTGAAACGTATTTTAAAGTATCAAGGGGCACTTTTTTTTTTTTTTTTTACCCTGCTCAACTCAAAAGATTCGTGGTAGATCGCTTGGTCTGATTTGGTGGGTTATGCCCGATAAATAATTTGTGGGATATTTTTGTTTATTTATTTCAGTGCTTAGGTTTTCCTTTTTTTCTGATTCCTTGACTTGATGTCTGCTAGGATCCCTAATAGAATTAATATTTTTTCCTGCTTTATTCTTCTTCTCTCCCTCCATCTTGGTGACTTGTACTGTATGATGTAGGGTTTTTTTCATTTTCTTTTTTACCCTTTTTTCTTCTCCTTATTGGAGTTGAATAATGTAAATTTTGTTTTTGAATGGTTAAAGAATTAAATAGATTAAAAAATTCCAATTCTGTGAAGACATTCTGTAGCGGTAGCATAGAGGATGTGACTTTGATCCTTAGGTCTTATCCAGCAACACCTATTATAATTCATTTTCTCCTTATCCTCTGGATCATTTGAGGAAGTGTGACAGATTTGATGGACTCTGGATAAAGGGAACAGCATGCTTAATTTTAGCCATTTTTGCTCTGACTTGACTCATCTCCATCCTCAGTTCAAAGAGCTGGATACAGGTAGGGCATCTGGATTCCAATGAATTCATCTAATTAGTTTTTGGTTGTGGCAATTTATATAACCTGTTAGAATATCGTTAGCTACTATTACTCGCTATGAACCAGGGAGACCAGGGTTCAAATCCCACTGCTGCTGCTTGTGTCGTTAAGCAAGTCACTTTACCCTCTGTTGCCTCAGATACAAACTTTGGGCCTCATCTTCCAAGCATTTTCCCGATAGACACAGAATGGGAGAAAAGTCTTAATAAATCAGACCCTTACTTTGTGAGCCCTCTAGGGATAGGGAAACACCTACATTACTTGAATGTAATCTACTTTGAAGTGCCAAAAAAATGGAATATAAATAAATATGTAGGGAAATGTATATAGCAGTTTTTCATCAGTTATCCTTTTACACCTAATCCCCATCTGAATGAATTCATTTCTGCTTAACTCGAATGGTGTGGCTGCCATTCTCGCTTTGACTGCTCACTTGATTATTTGTCAGGCTGCTGTGATCCTAACCTGTGATTATTATTATCTCCAGAGGTGACACGAGTCTTAATAATTATATTATGTTAATATGTTAGTTGTGATTTTCTGTTTAGTAAAAGGGTATATTGTGCACAGCTTTTTCTTCCATTTCAGTTTCACCAGTTCAGTACAGATTTTTCAGACAGGAATCTCTTGCTTTAGGGACTGTTCAAAAGTTCTATAACAGAACAATTGTACTTCAAAATTAAATGTTTTCAACAGGGTTTAGACTCCCATCATTACACAGAATGCAGCCACCAGCCTGATTCAGACTGCATTGCAGTGAAGCCAGTTCATCGTGTTATAAGTATCCATAGCCAGAAAACGTGACACGGCGGGCCTGGGCTCATACTCTTTAAACAAACTAGGCCAGGGCTTCCCAAACCTGTCCTGGGGACCTCACAGCCAGCCGGGTTTTCAGGAGATCCACAATGAATATGCAGGAGATAAATTTGCATATATGGAGGCTCCATGTTTTGACCACTTGCACTATGACAGGTCCGAAAAAGTTCATTTGGGGACAGTTGTGGGTTTTAGAGGAAATTGCTAAGACTCAAAATTCAACTCTTATGGCCAGATTTAAGCATTTTTGCAACAAGAACAGAGTTTTCCGTTTGGAGAAAATGTAAACCTTGCCCTATAAAAGTTCATCAACTAATTCAAAATCGCAACATCAATAATTAAATGAAGCACTGCAAAACTGCAAGTGATATTAACAGCGAGCCTCCATAAATGCATTGTCTGAGGAAGTATTTTCCTACAGTTATTGATGTGGGGGAAAATCCCCAGATAGTTGTAAATGAAGGTTTAAGGCACCCTAGCCTGTTTTCATAGAGATTGAGACCCAAAACTGCAGGAAGAAACTGTTGAGCAAAAAAAAAAGTAGCATGCCTTTTGGTCCATGGCTTATTAAATTGCCAGCTGCGGGAAAAAAATGGCAAAAAAGTCCTGCCTACCCCGAATAGAAATCCTAAGCAATCAAAATTATGCAGAAAAAAGGCTACAGGACTTTATACTAAGATTTAAATCTAAGCATAAACATGATCCATTGCTTTATTGGCGTGGAGTGATACTATCTTGCTTATCAAATGAGTTGTGTCTTGTTCTTATCCATTAATGCTGTATAGGCAGCGACTGTGAAGAATAACTGCATGGTGATAACTCTTTTGATGTCTAAATCAAGCTCTTAGTTATTTAGAATAATGGAAAAAAACAAGTAATGGTAAAAACAAGTCACCAGGTTATTAATATCCTTTCACCTACGTCATCTCTTTTCTATTTATCCACAGTTTGGGGATTTGGCATCCTGTCGGTGACTATTATCAGTTTGGCATCACTTCTAGGATTGTTTCTCACTCCTGTGATAAGAAAGCCATATTTCTCCAAGATTTTGTCCTATTTTGTTGGTTTGGCCATTGGTACCCTCTTCTCTAATGCGGTTTTCCAGCTCATTCCAGAGGTAAGGACTCATTCTTTGCAACAACAATAAAAAAAAAAAAATACTGCGGTTCAGTTAAGGGATCAAAATGTTTGCTAATCTTTTACTTTTTTTTCCTCCCCTTTTAGCCATCCAGTCTGTTCATTTTGGTGGCGCGGTTCTCGGGGATGGAAAACATTAGCTGATTGTGTCTGTACACATGTCCATACTTTCAGTTAACCAGCAAGTCCTTGTACGATTAGCAGGGGGTAAACTATCAGTTCTTACTGGGGCTTTATTAGTTCTGAAACATGAATTTGACAAGGTTGAAATGAGCTTCTGTGACAGCAGGGTTATATGGATTCTTTTATTTATTTTCCTTTTGCTCCTTTCTACCTTTCCCAACTCATTCAGATCAGGGCTTCGATCTGGCAGCATGAACCTTCATTGGCAACTACTTGGGGAGTTTTCCCCCTCCTATTTTTATTTTTCATTTCTTTTTTTATTGGGTTTGGAAATCATTTACATTCAAGAAACCTTGAAACAGGAACAATCTTGGGAAACCATATAAAGAAGCAAATGAAAGGAAGAAAAATATTCAAATCCAAAAATGATTTTCCATCTTTGAACCAATCAGGAGGGGATCAAATGCATTATGAACTACAGGAGTGACATTTAAACACTTAGACCTAGATTTATCAAAATGCTATAATTTATAGCAGAAATAACACCCGCCATAAAAAAAAGGGGCATGGTTTAGGCTAATTTCCCAGCTCGCTTTTCACATAGGTAATTTCCACAAGGTGCAATAAATTTATCACACCAGCGCAAACGTTTTGCATCGCTGATTATTCCTCCGCGGGTGCGTTCACCAAAAAGATTGTTATTGCACATGAGAGGGGGAGGGGAGACTCTGTAGGGACCAATATGTAACTTTACTATTTATGCCACTGTAAGAGGGGGCACTTTTAACTCGGGTGGGATTTGAGTGGGGTGGAGTAGGTTTGGGGGGGGGGGGGGGTTACATACACAGTCAGAGGTACGAACAGCAAAGTTGACATCACTGAAGATTTTTTGTTGTTTGGAGGGATGAAAGGTACAAGAGGAGTTGATTTGTACAATGTACTCGCTACCTAGCCCCCCCCAAACCCCACCCCAAGTTAAAAGTACCCCCTTTTACAGTGGTATAAATAGTAAAGTAATTCACAATAGTGAAGAAGAGTAATTCTGCACGTAATATGTATAAACCAAGGAAAACGAGCAGAGTAGTTCAGAGTCCACACAGTTGTTTGAATAAAGCAATTGATTATTTATTGCGGCAACTCCACAGTTTTCAAAAGCGACATAATTGTTAAGTCGGGGGATTTATTGAGACTTAAAAATTATGTCGCTTTGAAAATTGTGGAGTTGCCGCAATAAATAATCAATTGCTTTATTCAAACAACTGTGTGGACTCTGAACTACTCTGCTCATTTCACTTGGTTTATATATAAATAGTAAAGTTACATAATAGGCCCTACAGAGTCAGTCTCTCCCTCTCTCTCATGCACGATAAAAACCTTTTCAGTCGCTAACACGGACACAACGCAGAGGAAAGGCCCCCTCCCACAAAAACACAAATCCTCAGAAATTGAGCTCTCATCAGTGTAATAAATAATCCAGCATTCTCTGGTTGAATGATGTATTCATATTTTCTCCAAAGATTAGTTCATAACTGTGAAAACATTGGATTTGGTACTGTGATGTGATGTGCAGAGCTCTAAAACAGTATAAATTTCCTCATCTATGTTTTCAGGTATGCATGGAATGAAGACAGTCTTCCAAAAAAATAATGTTGAAAGAATTTTATTGCAAAACGAACAGTTTATGAAACTATGACCCAAAGTAGTTTAGGGCAGGGATGCTTCTCTTGGGGTGGTGAATGTGGGGTTTGAAGTTTTGTTGTACCGTATTCATTTGCAGCTTCTTGGCCTTTTGGCCAACATCCAGCTGTGTGGTTTGTGCTAAGAGCTGAGGATGGTCCCTTGGCCTTTTGATTGAGACTGAAAACCTGTGTTTTCTACCTGAGAAAATGTTGACATTTTCAATTTACCTAAAGCACAATGTGTTCCATTACAGGCACTGGGATTTGACCCCAAGCATGATAATTACATTGAGAAATCAGTGGCTGTGTTTGGAGGATTCTACATTCTCTTCTTTGTAGAGCGAGTTCTTAAAATGGCATTAAAACTGTATGGACAGGTATGTATATATATATTTTTTTCTTACCATATTTGAGAGAGTTCATCATATTTAAACATGTTTACGGGCTAAATTATTTTGTTATAATTGATAGCTTGGAAATGTACTGAAAAATTAATCGACATAGTCACAAAGAAGAAGACAACATTATTTTGAAATAGGGTCCTGTTGAATTTAATGGATTCCCTACCATGGACTTTGGTACTTGGCTTAGGGAAGGAAGAAATAACATTGTGCCACCCACTGTAACTAGTGAAAGCAAAGAATTTTGCCATCTTTCATGTCAAAATTGCTTTTCTCTCGTAGCGTCAAAGCTGAAGTCTCTATGATTTTCGGATAGAGGAGCATGTGTGCTGGGAATGGGGGTAAAAGACTCAAAATAAAGGGAATTTGAAGGGTGATGTATGCCCGCATGTCCTGATAAAGTTGTGAAGCTACACTTTCTAGCCCACACAGATCTGTCTAGCATTTAGATTTCTCTGTGCAACTTTACTGGCTAAAGAAGAAGTCTGTGTTGGGATACATTGGAAAGGTGATAGTAGCTTTATAATGGTCACAGAAGTTACAGTTTGGACTGAGACTGGCCCATACATAGAGGAATACACACCTCTCCCCCAATTTCCCGTTTACGTTTTCCCTATATAATTTTAAAATATATATATAGTTTTAATTTCCTGTAACATACAACTTTCTTCAATAGGAAGGCCATGGTCATTTAGAAATTGATCAGCAGAATGGTCGAGAAATGGTTAATGATTCCAAATACAAAAATGGGACAGCGACATGCTATGCAAACCCAGCCGTGGCAGGAGTTAATGGCAGCATCACTGCAGACCAGATCAGCGTGGTTTCAGCTCAGGTACGAACACTGACTTTTCTTTATAGCTCCTTGGTGTGTGTGTGGTTGCATGATGATGCAGTGGAAGTGAAGTCGTATTCTCGCAGGGTTTGATGCTGTTTATTTAGGACTCTGGGAGGGTGAATATTTGAGATGATTTTTCGTTTTGCCAAATAGCAACTGTCTTAAAAGGGGTTATTCCGGAGATACTTGCATTGGTCAAAAGACATTTGGCATGGCTCCGAAAAGATATCTGGGGCACACAGGAGATGGAATCACTCTAGCGGATCCATTTTCATCCTTTGCTCCACCCACAAACCAGCCTACAAGGGGCTATGCATGTAGACTGAATTCACCTCCCTGAAAACATTTACTTTTTTCTGAGGTTGCAGTATCTCTAGCATACTCCTTGCTGGAGCCTTGCAGTTGCCACTATAGTCCATGGGAACAATGTTGTTGTCACTTTTTTGTTTATATTTTTTCTCTTATGGTAAGGTATTTTCTCTTATGGTATGGTATTTCCCTTTATCACATGTCCTGAACAGAAAGGCAAACAACCTTTGGATTTCTTCAGCAATTTCTCTCTCTTATGGCAAAAGCTGCTTTTAAAGAGATTACCAGTTTCTCTGCAAATTGTGATACTCATCTTTTTAAAACCACTTTGTCACTTTAAAATCTTCACACCTATTTTGTTCAATCCTCAATGTAAGTATTACTTTACAGCACATGAAGTAAAAGTGTCTAGAATTTTACAACTCTCTTGGAACAGTAAACATGTTCTGCAGTCTATAACAATGTTCTTAAAATCTGATATTTTCCTGCCAGTATCACATCAGCAACATTTCCCCTTCCTGTGCCTTGACGCAACATCAAGAGGCTATACAATGTATCCTCGTAACTAAATTCATATTCATCTGCCAAATACAGATTAATCATTTCAAAGTACTAAATACAAACTTTACGAACACAGAGCATCAGTCTGTCCCTCTATTTTATTTATATTTCACTTTTTCAGGCATTTGAAAATAGACCACATTCAGGTACTATAGGTATTTCTCTATCCCCAGAGTGCTCACAATCTAAAGGTTTCACTTATAAGCATTTTTCCCATAGACACAGAATGAGAGAAAAGTCTTAGTTAATCAAGCCCTAAGTTTGTACCTAAGGCAATGGAGGGTAAAGTGACTTACCCAAGGTCACAAGGAGTGGCAGTGGGATATAAATCCTGGCTTGCAGCCTGTTGCTATAACCACTAGGCTACTCCTTCATTCCACTCCACTCCTCTTTATTCTATAATCACAGTAACCACCTTAGCCTAGATGCCATGCGTCATGTATGACAGTTTTGAAGGCAAAACATTTTACTCAAAGCATCCTTGGCAACCAGGAAAGTCATTGCCCATACCAGACAAAATGACCTTTGCATCCAGATACAAGGAAAACAACTTCACTATTCAAGTTGGGTGTAGGCTTTCAATACTTTAGTTAGTTTAATAAATGCATGCATGGCACCTCTCCGATGATGCACAGCTACTAGTAAATGATGCAGAAGAAATCATGAGGACACGCTGTAGGAAGAATAACAATTTCCAGTTACTAGCTAGAAAAAGAAGAAGGACGGGGGACCCAGGAGGTGATGTGAATGACCCCTACCTACACTTGTAAACTTCTATAAGAATCCCAGGCTCTTAGAGCTGCTGTTCATGAGCACAGAGCTTAAAGGACAGGTATGGACATAGGAGACAAAAGAGTTATGATTATTGTCTTGATTACAGCGAGGGATCAAAAAATTTGAATATTCCTCCCTCACACTCCTTCTTCTTGACTATGTGCCATCATGCCTCATTAGAGATGGGAATAGTGGAGTTGTACTGATGCTGACTGTATGGAAATCCACAGGTAGGCCGCATTTTGCCACTCCTTGCATGATAGATGTTCTCAAATGTCCAATGTATAGATGCAGCAGTGTCCTTTCACTTGGCATGCAAGTCATCTTTATGTCTAATTTGCTGATTCCTTTGAGCAATCACCAAAATTGTTTGCTAGTTTAACTTTGTTATGGTTTTGAGGTGTTGGAGTGGATTCTTGGGTACTGCGGCGATGGCCACTCCCATGGGGAGGAGCCCCGTGAGGAACCGCAGTACTAGGCTAGACTCTAGACACGCAGACACAGAAGATTTGTATTTATTATACAGCTTGGTGATACTGCCCAGGGGGTGGCAGCAGTGAGATAACCCAGTAGAAGCAGTCCAGGGGTCCTCAGCAGAGGAGACCAGTCCCACACTTGAGTAGATGGTAGGCAGCGTGAGGTAGTAGAGGAAGTCCCGAATGCAGGCTCCCAGTGCTGAGCTGTAGGCGAGACAGACTGACAAGGTTAGATTACTCACTGAAGTAGATAGCAGTATTGATGGAGATCCTGGCAGGCAGAAGTAGTTGAATTGTAGGCACCAAAGCAGGGAGAGCAGGCCCTCGAGGAGCGAGTACCCGGTATCCCAGATAGGTACCTGAAAAAAAGCATAGGGCCCCCGAGGAGCGGGAACCCAGGTTAGAGATGAATGGCCCCAGAGGTGAGAGAGAGAGAGCTTCCAGCGGCAGCAAGGAAGCGGCAGAGAAGCTTAGACCGGAGGCATTCCAATCCATTCACGATCCATTCTCGATCTTTGCTAACTCAGTTTGTTAGCAAATGAAGGGCAGGCTAAATACCTGGATGGCGTGACGTCACACGATGGGGATGCCCCCGAGGTTCACGCCATGATGTGGATAAAGACGTGGGTGGCATGCGCTCGCGCACCCTAGGAGGCCCTCAGGAGAAACATGGCGAACACCATCATCGTTGCCGTTCTGGGGACGCCAGAGAGAGCGGCATGAAGATGTGGCAGCAGCCATCTTCCCAAGGCTTGAGGAGAGAGTAGGAAGAAAGGTGAGGCACAGAGGTCAAAACTGTCTGAGACCGACGGATGCAACAAACCTTTTGTTCTGGATGAGTGTGGCAGCTGTTTCAGGTAACAAAGTCTGACAGTCTCGCAGGAACTTCTCTGGGATAGCTCAGGAGATGCAGGAGGAGAAGGTAGAATTCTGGGCAAAGAAGGAGCCATTCTTTCTCCAGATGCTCGTGGGGACTCAAATTCCTTCTCCTCCTCCTCCTGGAGTGCTATGTTGGTGGAGATGTGGTGGTAGCTGATCCTTCTAGGCCCTACATCTCTAACTGACAGCCAGGCAAGGGCTATGCAGGGGACAGGACTTGTGCAACAGATGGGGGCTGACATGAAAACTAGAGGAATCCCTTCATCAACCACACTGTTGATTTCTGCAGCATCTTTACCAGGAGCTGCATGATGTAACTCTGCTACTTCAACATCAGTGTGACCTACATAAAAAAGTCACCTTTTAAACATAGTCTTCTTATGAGACATCATGTTACACAGAAAATCAGAAAATTACTGAGAGGCACTGAAATCCATCAATAATATACATGGCTTTAACTTCATAGTATAAACCAATATTCAAAATAAAGTTCATAATCTAATCTTTATATTCTTACCAAAAAATATATGACAGAAGGGAAAACCTCAGAAAAAGAGGCATTAGAATTCACTTATGCCTGGAAGCCTTACCCAGGAGAGATGCACTGCAAGTGAGGACGAGAGGGACTATCAGCTGGTGAGCAATTAGACCCGCCTCCCAACCCCTGAAATCATTTTCATCGGATGAGCTGTGCTATTTAAAGATCTGCACAGTGGCGCGCAGCTTCCAGTGCGCTGCCAAAGCCGCGTGCCAAAGGGGCGCGCCCCTGGGGAAAATTTTGCTGAAAGCATCTTTTTAGAATTTAATGGAGAAGAAAAGGAAAATAAAACCTGTAACATCTACACCTGCCTCCAAAGAGATGAAAGGCCCAAATTTAGTTTGTAGGGTGAGTCAATCTTCAAGAGAGATTGTACAAAATTCATCCTTCTCATCTGGGGTGAGTGCGAGTCCCGTCCAGGACCAGATAACCGATAAAGATCATAGTAAAGTAGGGGTAAGTGGTTTAAATACCCCTACTGTTAAAGAACTGCCAGTTCCAACAGAAGGTGACACCAGATTAATGGAGTCAGTACTACTAGTTGGTGAAGGGGAAGGAGAAGCTGGAATAGCTGAGCCTGAGAACATCTCCCTGGCAGATATATGGAAGGCTATTATGAAAATGGAGAAGAGATTAACTCAGTCCATGTCCCAATCTACTGTGTTTTCTTCTGAGATTAAAGGAAAGGTGGACGACCACGGGAAAAGAATAGAGCAGTTGGAATCTGTAAATAAGGCATTGAATACCCAGATTACCACCTTGCAAGCTAGTGGGACTGTTTTTATAAAAGACTCTTTGATAATATACAAAAATCTTGAAATGTTGGAGAATAATATACGCAGTAAAAATTTAAGATTTTTAAATTTTCCATATACCAGATTGCTTTCAGCACGAGAATTGTTTAAGAAATATGTTAGAGATACTGGGGTAGATTTTCAAAGGGTTGTGGGTGTAGGATACGTGCGCAACCCCCAAAAACCTCCCCCTGCCTTCCCCTGCGCGCGCCGAGCCCTGGGACGCGCGTATATCCCGGGGCTTCGAAAAATTGGCGGTCTGGGGGCGGGGCCATGGTCCAGGGGCGTGGCTGAGTGCCCCGACACATCGGCCTGGGTCGGGGCCTGGCCAGCCAGCGCGCGCAAGTTACTTTCTCAACAAAGGTAGGGAGGGGATTTAGTTAGGGCTGGGGGGTGGATTAGGTAGGGGAAGGGAGGGGAAGGTGGGGGGTGGGGTGGAAAAAAAGTTCTCTCTGAGGCCGCTCCAAACGGAGGCAGGCTGCTCGGCTCGCGCAGGTTGCACAATTGTGCACCCCCCCTGCGCGCGCCGACCCTGGATTTTATAACATGCGCGCAGCAGCGCGCGCATGTTATAAAATCGGGCGTAGATTTGTTCACACCAGGTTGCGCGAACAAATCTACGCCCGCGCATATGTTTTAAAATCTGCCCCACTGGTTATAAATGATGATTTGCTTATATCAAATATCTATTACATATCTAGTTATAAAAGAGATATTAAGGCAATGGAGGGTGGAATGGATGAAATAATAGATAACAGTCCCAATTTGACATCCTTTTTAGAGGCTTCTGGGGATGACATCGCAACAAGAGCCACCTTGATAATGACCTTTGGGTTAGAAATAGAAAAGAATCTTGTTTTACAGAAATATTTTAAAAATAAAAATTTCTTATTCTGTGGTAAAAATGTCCCAAGCTTTCCCGGATATCTCTAGATCTACCCAGGTGAGGAGGAAGCAATTTCTGTATATTGAGAGGAAGGGTGTTGGCCCTTGGGGACACATTCTTCCTCAAATTCCCATGTAAGTGTCTTATCTTACCAAAAGAACAAGTTTGTCTTTCTTCAACGTGATCACTTGGAAGTATTTCTTACAGATAAAGGGGGATAATGGGTGCATAACTAGCCTATAAGACGGATAATTAATCTGGTTATATAAGCAATAAATATCTCCGTAGGTTTATTTGGCTTGACATTTTACCTTTTTTTTTTTTGTTTTCTTAATATGGCTTCCCATATAAAGTGGACTGAATAGTTGGATTTACTATGTCTAAAGTTTCCTTGTTAGATTTTCTTTTCTTTATATTTGACATGTATTCCAATATTACTTAATTTCTTTCATTGTAAATGTAATAGAAATTTAATAAAAATCATAAATAAAAAAATAATTCACTTATTCCTCAGCAATGCTTTTCTATCACAGGCAAAGTCTTATTTTTAACATCATTAACTGTTTTTCTTATTCATGTGCAAAATTCATATAGAAAACATTTCAAAAACATTCTTCTGTGACCTTGTTTCAAAAATCATTGCAAAAGAAACAAAAATAAAGAGGCTCATATTTTTAAAAGGTTTATCTGGCAAAAGGCCTGATTTACTAAGGTTTTTTCCCTATTCTATGTTTTTCCCATTCTGTGTTTTTCCCATTCTGTGTCTCGATCTGCAACTACTTGAGGTTGCAGATCGAGACTCGGATCTGCAACCTCAAGTAGTAATCGTCAAAGTACTGAATTTTGTTCAAAATTGCAGATTCTACAAGCTGTGCGCAAAATACTATCTTTCAAATTTCAAGATCACAAGATTCGCATTGCCCAGGATTATTCACTGCGGGTTTCAGCTCTACGGAGAGATTTCTCGCTGACTTGTGCAACGCTGGTTCAAAAGGCATACGCTTTACTTTACAATTTCTGGCAAAGCTCAGAATCTGGTATGAAGGGAAGTCCTTGGTTTCTGAGGCCCGAGCAGAGGCAGAAACATTTTTGGAGCAAATAAATAACTATTTGCTTTTCTTCTATTTTACTTCCGGGGCGCAACAGAGCTTCTCTGGCTAGCTGATTTTGGGACCTTGCATTGCTGAATTTTGTCAGCTTTGCAACAGCATCGTACAGGAGGCAGCATGGCAGACTTCAAGACCTTCTGGCTTACTACTGTTTTATTTAATTTCTAGAAGGCCTGACTTGCTGTTTCTACTATGGAGTGAGTCATTGGAACTGGCTTACTTCAGTTCTTTTTGCTAACTCTGGTTTGCATCTTTAGTTGGCTTGTTTTTACAACGAGGCTATGGGATTGCATATTTCATGGTAGGCTACTTATTTTTGTGTTATGTTGTGAGAGCATGGCACCTGCTCACATAAGCATTGACCCTGTTCTCTGAGTTTCATTTTGGGGTGGGGGATTGGGATAGTGGGCAGAGAGGCAGGGTGGTGCAGAGGGAGGGGAGGTTTTAGTTGATGTCAAAACAGTATGGGGTAGATTTTAATAAAGTACGCCCGCGCGTACTTTTGTTCGCGTACCGGGCGCAAACAAGAGTACGCTGGATTTTAATAGATATGCGCGTATCCTTTAAAATCTGGGGTCGGCGCGCGCAAGGCTGTGCAAAATCGGCAGCAGCCTCGGAGGGAACTTTCCGTCCACCCCCTGCACTTTCCCCTCCCTTCCCCTACCTAACCCACCCCCCCAGCCCTATCTAAATCCCCCCTACCTTTGTTTGAAGAGTTACGTCTGCCCGAGGCAGGCGTAACTCGCGTACGCCAGCTGCGCAATTCCCCGGCCCGGGAGCTGTTTCGGAGGCCTTGGCCACCCCCCCCGGGCTGGAACCACGCCCCCGCCCCCGGATGATGCGCCGCCACGACATGCCCCCCAACACGCTCCCGGCACGCCCCCCCAGGAAAGCCCTGAGACTTACGCGTGTCCAGGGGCTTGCGCACGCCGCCAAGCCTATTCAACATAGGCTCGGCGCACGCAGGGGGAACTTGGGGCAGGTTTTTGGGGGGTATCTTACGCGCATACCCCATTGAAAATCTGCCCCATTTCTCTCTCTTTTTTCTCTTCCCTTCGGGGGAGACTAGTAAGCCTCACTGGAGTGCAGGCTTCTGTAGACCCAAATTTGGTGGGCTGCAGCACATGGGTTGGGTGGTTTAATCTTCCTGGGTGTACTTTCATGCAGGAATACTTATTTCCTTTTTTGGTTCCTAATGGGGAATAATACACGGATAATTTCTTGAAATGAAGATGGGCTGGTTCCTAGCCCTTGTCTCTTGCCCAGTTCCCTTCTTTGTTGCAGTCCTCTCTCACCTCTGTCTATCTTGCCCAGTCCGTCCTCTGCCTAACTTTCGGTTCTGACGTCTGCTTTGGATCCGACTACATTGCCTGATTGCCGCCTGCCCTGATCTCTGCCTGGATCTGTCGTTGCCTGATTGCCGCCTGCCCTGACCACTGCCTGGTTCTCAGACCTTCCTGCCGCTCTTCATGGGCTCCTTGCCTAAGTCCTGCTGGCCCCTGGAACCCAAGGGCCTAACCTGTGGAGAACGGGGCTGGTGCAGCTGAAGCCCAGTCCTTGCTGCTGTCTGAGTGGGTCTGCCTGCTGTTGGTGTGGGCCTAGTAGGTTTGCTCGCCAGGCTCTATCAACCACACCACAACCAAGGGCTCACATTCCGTGTCACAAACTTAGAGAACAGCAGTGGAGAGAAAGAGAGAGAGAGAGAAATGCAAGACAGCAGGACCAGAGCCAGCAATGTGACTCTGGCAGCAGAGGGGTTACCTCCTCAGGATTCCCCAAAACCAAGGACTCGGGTTGGACCTCTGCCTTCATGGACTACGATAAGTACAGCATAACTTGCTCTAAAGGGCCCTGTAAGGAGAGGAAGGAGAGGTCTTTTCTAGTCTCCTTGTTTTAAGAGGAATACAGACTTCCTTGGAGGGTACAACCTTCTAGGACAGTTTTCACTGTGCCAGGGAATCTGCTAAGTGACATTCAACCTTAGCCTGCCCTCTGCCTTTGAAGAACTCAAGGGGATTGGGGATTATTATTTCCCCGGGAAGCACACATTGCAGACGATTCCACACTTACCTGATGTGAATACATCAGCTATCTATCATCCAACTACCAAAGGGCTCCCAACGGATTTTTTTTTTACCTTTCTGAGTGTGCACAGATATACAGAGTGACTGGATACAACTGGGGCATTGGGTAAAACTGTTCTGTGGAGTGGTCAGTTGGAGTTTGCCTTTTTTAAATTAAGCATCCACCCTAAAAGACTATTATTATCTGCTGAGCTGGCAGTATTGTTAGTGCATTATTACTGTTTACCTATTATTTCATATCTGTTGCCATCAGTTCCTTTCTCTACTCTCCTTAACCATCTCTATCCATACCTTACTAGTAAAAATCCTTAATTGTTCTGCTTGGTATTCTGATTACATATAATACATCATAAAACAAATGAGGATACCTGAGAAGGACACTGGTTACGGTATTGGGGACACTGTCATGATCCCCCCAGGTTGTGAACTTGCAAGTGTATCTGTTTCTTCAAGAGTGACATCCCCCTCCCTTGGCATAGGGAGGGGTAAACCAATATACCTTAATGTGTGCGTCTTTTTTTTAAAGAAATATGAGACTTTTCATCTTTATTTGCCATATAGGCCCTCCATGCTCATTGACAACCTGCTGTCACTGTGCTTTTCTGACAGCTGGGCCCATGAATGGCCCCAGCAGCTTTCCTGCTTTGGGAGTGAGCTGGCATAGGGAAGACATAAGGGTCTATATAGATGACTCTGCTCCGTCCTCCTGCCATCAGCCTGTGCTACAAGGCCGTATATAAGCCTGTGTCATGTACAAATGCTACAGGGCCTTTGCAGCTGTGAGGCCTGGTGTGGTCATACTTTTCACAATGTCCTAAAGATGACCCAGTATAAGATTTTGATAAGACTTTATGTTCTTATAAAACTTTCCCCTAGTTGCACATGTACTATATACCTGGGGATTTATGAGTTGTTAAGAACATAAGAAATTGCCATGCTGGGTCAGACCAAGGGTCCATCAAGCCAGCATGAACCTGGCTTGATGAACATCAGGCCACAAGCACCTGGCAATTACCCAAACAGTAAGAAGATCCCATGCTACTGATGCAATTAATAGCAGTGGCTATTCCCTAAGTAAACTTGATTAATAGCCGTTAATGGACTTCTCCTCCAAGAACTTATCCAAACCTTTTTTGAACCCAGCTACACTAACTGCGCAAACCACATCCTCTGGCAACAAATTCCAGAACTTTATTGTGCATTGAGTGAAAAAGAATTTTCTCCAATTAGTCTTAAATGTGCTACTTGCTAACTTCATGGAATGCCCCCTAATCCTTCTATTATTCGAAAGTGTAAAATAACCGAGTCACATCTACTCATTCAAGACCTCTCATGATCTTAAAGACCTCTATCATATCCCCCCTCAGCCATCTCTTCTCCAAGTTGAACAGCCCTAACCTCTTCAACCTTTCCTCATAGGGGAGCTGTTCCATCCCCTTTATCGTTTTGGTTGCCCTTCTCTGTACCTTCTCCATTGCAATTATATCTTTTTTGAGATGCGGCGACCAGAATTGTACACATTATTCAAGGTGCGGTCTCATGATGGAGCGATATAGAGGCATTATGACATTTTCCGTTTTATTAACCATTCCTTTCCTAATAATTCCTAACATTCTGTTTCCTTTTTTGACTTCTACAGCACACTGAGCCGATGATTTTATATTATCCACTATGATGCCTAGATCTTTTTCCTGGGTGGTAGCTCCTAATATGGAACCTAACATCGTGTAACTACAGCAAGGGTTATTTTTCCCTATATGCAACACCTTGCACTTGTCCACATTAAATTTCATCTGCCATTTGGATGCCCAGTCTTCCAGTCTTGCAAGGTCCTCCTGTAATGTATCACAATCTGCTTGTGATTTAACTACTCTGAATAATTTTGTATCATCCGCAAATTTGATAACCTCACTCATCGTATTCCTTTCCAGATCATTTCTAAATATATTGAAAAGCACCGATCCAAGTACAGATCCCTGAGGCACTCCACTGTTTACCCTTTTCCTCTGAGAAAATTGTCCATTTAATCCTACTCTCTGTTTCCTGTCTTTTAGCCAGTTTGTAATCCACGAAAGGACATCGTCTCCTATCCCATGACTTTTTACTTTTCCTAGAAGCCTCTCATGAGGAACTTTGTCAACGCCTTCTGAAAATCCAAATACACTACATCTACCAGTTTATCTTTATCCACATGTTTATTAACCCCTTCAAAAAAATGAAGCAGATTTGTGAGGCAAGACTTCCCTTGGGTAAATCCATGTTGACTGTGTTCCATTAAACCGTTTCTTTCTGTATGCTCTACGATTTTGATCTTGAGAATAGTTTCCACTATTTTTCCCTGAGGTTGCTGTTGATTAGCAGGGGTGGATTTTTTTGTTTATGTATATTACTTTGTTTCTTCCCCTCCCCCACCAGCTAATCCACCCACTCTTCTTCCTCCATTTCCCCATTGCAGGGTTGACCCCCATCATTCTTCCCCTAAACCCAGATCCCCATCTATTTTTTTTCTTAATATTTGTTTTGGATCTTATCCAGCAATAAATATTGAGTTGAAGAAGGATACATTACACCCAAATGGATTAATCACTTTTGCAGCTCTGTGGCACCTCAGTAGTTAAGGCATCGCAGATTTGTCCATGTTTACTGCTAAATGAAGTCCTTTATTTTTGCATATAGATTACATAAAGGAAATTAATCTTGAAAAAGATTAATGCTTTCAGCATGTATGTCAATTCATTTATTGTATAGTTCAGCAAATACAGGGAATGCATTTCTGTTGTGTGTATAACTGGCAAAGGGCTGTAGTGTACTAGTGCTAGTATTTTAAAGCTTTTCTTTTCTTATGTTGAGCTACTTCTTGCCTATAGACCTGCAGGAAATTGTTCCTCAATACTGTGGGCGTCTCCCCTTACCCCTCAAATCACTTAATGCTGGCGGATTGGTTTCATGCTGGCTCCTGAGAATTGCCAAGAAATGTAAAACTGATCTTTTGTTAAATTGATGCTTTTTATGGTGTTGTTTTGGCATCTTCTAAGCTTTTGTTTAGAGGGCACAAGGTTTCCCTAACATGAGGAGAGAAAAATAGTTGAATACCAGATCACTTTAGTGTAATAAGCAATTATAAACCGGGTTCTGCCCCCATGAGCCTTACAATGTAGACCAAGCTGGATCTGAGAGGTGTGTTTTGCACCTGACAAAAAGGGCTTTTCAACCCTGCAGAGACTACAAGCTGCCACAGCCAAGGTGAAAGAATAACTGCTTTTCCTCCAACCTTTCTCTATTAGCATTCCTATTTTTTTTTTTAACTAGCCATATGAATATGTTGGTTGCCCCGGCTAACAGGCCATACCCAGTGTTATTTTTGCATTGCTTGATTTAAAATAAGAAAACTGCAAGTTTATGTTATACTTCACTACTGTACTTTTCCAATTTTAATGTTCTGGTTGGATTTGCTGTCTACTTATACAATTCCTAGTACGCACCAAGGGGAGCCACCATTAGTAAGTAGCTACTAATGGCAAAACTACATTTATACCTGTATAATATTTGCAAAGGAACATCTCAAAAGCAAAAAAAAATGTGGGTATTGCACAATATTCTGCACTGATAATCCAGCACAGCATGAAGTTGTTAATCCGTTAATCTATTTTTAATAAGCATGGAGTCTGTACCTCATACTTCTAGTTAGTTAATAAAAAAAAGCAGAAGGTATGTTAGTCCTCTGAGTTTTTGAACAATTGATTTATATTATTTTTTTTCTGGAATGTACCTTTATTTAGCACAAAATCCTTTCCCTAAGTTTCTGCCATTCTTGAAGCCTTCCCCACCTTTAGCTAGTAGAGTACTTACATGCATTTTCTATTTTGAGCCCCATGTGCTGGGCCGAGCTCTGGACCTCAAATGTGCTTTCTTTTGTTAAGTCCTTTAGCATAGCAGTCTATTCAGGAGACCCTGCCCGCTGGCTTTGAGAAGTAACTGGTCCCTCTTCTAACATGGGTGCTTCAGTTCAGAAAGGAGGAGAAACAGCAGAGGCAGAAGGCAAGGGGTGTGCAGCAAGAAGAAAGGGAGTGAACGTTGGCCTTCAGAGCTGCTACTGAAATCCATGCACGCAGCATGTGTCAAAAGTGCCGTACACATCTGTATCTCTCCTGCAACCTTGCATTTCTGTAGGGAAATGACCTCTAACTTTGCTATCTTTAGTTTGCCCATTGCATGCATTGTGAAGAAATGCCAATTATGAAGTTTTGGTCCTTATTCATGCCTCTGAGGGGTTGCAGGAACACATCAGTTACCTGAGTGCCCATGAAAATGATGCTGTGAATAGTAGCACTATTTATACTTGTGTTTCTTTCATAAAAAGAGAATTTTTATTCATGGAAAAGTGTACCTCATTTATTATGTTTTCCTGTTTCCTCTTGACTTTTCTCTGTGGTGGCACATCTGTCTCCAAGCAGCAAAACTGGATTCTCTCCCTCCCCCTTCCTTTAGGCTTGCCACTTCCTCTCAGGTTGAGTGAACAGACTGATGCCAGTCCTGGTTTTGCCTCATTGCATGCATAGACTTGTAGAGGTTGATATTCAAAAGCCATTTAGATGGAGAACTGAAAAGTTCTCCATCTAAATGGCTATCTGGCTATATTTAAAGCCTTATGTGGCTAGAACTTAGCCACATAAGTGGAAGGAATTCCAGAGGTGGGCGGGAGGCGTATCTGGGTGGGCCAGAGTTAGCTGCATAAGCTATATCAGGTTAACTTAACTAGCTGCTCTGTGGCTGAATATTGCCCTCCTAGTTCCTAATTTTCCCCACTGCCTTCTCTAACGATATCAGTACATGCATGCAATAGGGATAAAGCCAGGTTGACGTGGGGTAAGGTAGGGACCCTCCTTGCCTCTCAGCACAGCCTCTGCAGCATTCCCAGGCCTTGCTGACCCCATGAAGAAAAGCCTGGTCTGCATAGCAGTGCACAGCATTGCCACGGAGTGGGCAGATGAAGGCTCTGGAACATGAAGACTCAAGACGAGGAACTTGGGCAGATGAAGGCTCTGGAACATGAAGACTCAAGACGAGGAACTTGGAGACGTGAAGACCCAAACTAGAAGCTTGGGATGTGAAGACTCAGATGAGAAGCTTGAGCACGAAGACTCAGAATCAAGGTTCAGGAATAAAGTCTAGTACTGGGTTGAGGCTGCGACGCAGCGCGCCCTACACAGCCCACCACAGGGCGGACCCACGGGACTGGTCGCGGACCATGCTTGACTGCGAAGCAGACTCCAGACGAGTATATGAAAGATGAAGCTGGAACATGGCGAAGATTCAGTAGAAGCCTGCACCGCGACGCGCCCTACAGCCGCCCATGGCTGGTCACGGACCACGCTGGAATGGAGCAGGTTCAGTCAGAGTCGTAGGCATGGACAGAGCAGCCACAAGAACATCTGAGGGCCGAGACGAGATTCAGGGTAAGGGATCAAGATGAGACTTGGCTTCAGGCATGAGACAGGGGGACCAAGACGAGACTTGGCTTCAGGCATGAGACATGGGACCAAGACGAGACTTGGCTTCAGGCAAGGATGACCCTCCGGAGGCTTGCGCTGCAGACGAGAAGACAGGCTCATGCCACGAGGTGAAGAGACATGACATGGCACACCAGAAGAGGTAGCAATGAGGAACCACTGGTCCAGGAAGCAGAAGCGGAGATGAGGCATCAGGAAGGAACATTAGGAAGACCACGAAACATCAGGAAGACCACAGAATATCAGGAGAAGACTAGGGATATCCAGAAGAGACCAGGAACTTGAAGAACAATGAGGGATCCCACGAAGAACAGGAAATACCAGCAGGAGCGAAGACGAGAAGTCCTTGAGAGGAACTAACTCCTTGCGAAGGCAACTAAGGACTGGAAGCTGGGCCCTATATAGAGCTGAATATCAGGAAATGCCCTGGGAGGAGTCCAGGTGGGGCCCGGGGCATATCCGGCCATGGGCCCTTTAAATCACAGGAGGAGGCGCGGCCCGTGTCTTAGGAGACAGGAAACAGGAAGTCAGAAACATGGTCAGCGGCCATGCTGCCGTTGAGCAGTGCAGGGAAGCAGAGCAAGCCACGCCCAGGCCCAACGCTGGGACAGCGTCATCCCGGCCGCAGAACAAGCAGCTGAACGCGGCTTCCTGCCGCAGACAATGCCGGGGACTGCGGCCTCCGGGCCTCGAGGAAGGTGATGTCGGCGGCAGCTCCTGCAGCGGGAAGAAGGCAGGATGACTGTGGCTCCGTGCCGCAGAAGTAGTTGGCAGCTCTGTGCTGCATTGGTAAGTGCAAGAATGAAACAGAAGGGAACCAGAGGGGGATCTGTCAGAAGTTTCACCTGTTTTTGAGACTCCCCTAACTGGTTCAACAGCAGGGGAAGGCAACTCAGTGGACACCAGACCAATGACCCTTGGTTTTGATATGGACCCTTCCGCTTTCTCTTGGGTGGACATTTTTGAAGGGCTGCAGTCCTTTCTACAGGCACGTTTGGCAGAGCTGGCCAAACCTGAAAGTTCAGGATTGCAGGCTGCGGAATACCGCAAGATTGGTACTGCAGGTAAATGTCAGAAGGCATCTCAACTTGTTGCTGGTCATACTGAAGGGGACCCAGATGGCACAAATGAGGAAGGCGATCAGGTAAGTAGTAATTTCTCAATTCAGCCAGACTCCAGAGAGGAACAGAGAAAAAAATCTGCAGTACCCTACAGGTACTAGGAGGATCCAGGGTGGAAGAATACCTGCCTTTAGGAGCCTACCTGTTTGTGGGGGGAATGTGAGAAGAGACTGAGATTTATTTTTGTATTATGGAGGTTTGTTACAGTGCTGGTGCATTGCTCTGAGGTGTGCCAGAATTTATTTAGAATTTGTTTTTACTTTGCCATCACTTACAGTAAAGAACTTTATATTTAAGCAATGGCCTGGGAGTGCAGAGTGATTTTTTTGTGGTGTAATTGTACTAGTGAGCAGGATGAGCCCCTCTGTAAACAAAGGAAAAAACCCTAAGGGCCTTGAAAAGACTGAACTTTTCCACTCTGTGCGGCAACCCCAGGAGGTCATGGAGGCTCACATGGGCTCTCCCCATGTGTCCCCGTATCCAAAAGTTGACTTTAATGGGGACTATACAAAACTTTTCTAATCAAAACATCAAGAACATTTAGATAAGGAACATTTAGATAAGGAAAAAAATGAAAAGGGTATCAATCAAATACAATCAGCGCCAAAAGGCAAAAAAGGCTTTCTCCATTTTACAAAATTCTAAATAACTCAATTTTTGTTGGAGTTCATTCATTAGAGCATTCCAGAGCACCGGTGCTGTGACTGAAAATGCTCTGGTTCATGTCTCAGAGAGATGTAGTAACTTAACAGAGGGAATGGAAAGCAGAAATTTCCCCTGGGGAGCTCAAAGCATGTGGAAGGGCATATTCAACCAGAAATGGTTTAAGATGACAAAGGGGCATCTCCCTTTAGTTCCTTAAAAACCGACATTATAATCTTGAATTTAACTCACTGACTAATGTCGAGTGAATGCAGAGATTGCAGTATGGGAGCAAGATAACTGTAGTTATCGATGACATACTATATATATGTTATTTTCCAATTCTGCCTAAAATATGCCCCTGGGAAAGCATACACTCAGTGGGAACCCACAAAGACTTTTTACCTGCTTTGAGGAGAGCAGTTTTCAGATGGTCAATGTACCCCGGCAAATAGCTTTGAGAATTGCCCTCTTTCAGGTCAATCCAGTAAAGTGCGGCCACGTTTACCCCGCTCCTAACCCGCTTTCTACTCACTTTCCGGCCGCGTTAGCCCTTCCTGCGATCCACAATCCCCTTTAACCTACTCTTAACGCGTTCTTAAATCCCCGGGTAACCCCTTCCGCACACGGCATGTATATTACATGTAAACGATCGAATTAGCTATTCCCTACCATCCAGTAATGCGCGCCCCGACTATCGCTTTTTTACCCTGCTGTTTGCCGCGCATTTAACCTGCTAACTTACCGCCTACCCTTACCCCTGCGTTAGGCGGCAAACTTTCCCCCAGCCCCCGCTCACCTGCCCTGGCCGTGTCCATGGGTGCTGGTCTCCGAGGCAGCCCCAGTCCTCTCCCCTCCTCCTGAAGCAACAAAAGCAAAAAAAAGCGAAAAAGCGAAAAAAAAAGTTGCAAGGGAGAGAGGACGGGCAATCCTACGCTCGGGATTGCCAGTCCTCTCTCCCCTCCTCCCGAGGCAAGGTGCGAAAAGCAGCCTTGCTCCGGAAGGAGGGGAGAGAGGACTGGCAGTGTAAAGCGACGAAGCGACTTACTTTTTTTGCAGCCCCCTTCCGGAGACGGACATAGGCGAGGACGACCGCGTGTTTGGTGCAACTTTCTGGGAGGGGCCTACTGCAAAAGGTGTGGGCTCAGTGGAAGCCTGCCTGAATTATATGTTTTGTATATGTCTAAAGGTTCAGGGCCTTTACAGCAAAATCTCACATCTGAATGACTATTTTTTTATTTAAGAAAAAATAAAAGGACTACTTTGAGATGTGATAACACCTTGAGTGTTGTGTGCAATTCTGGTTGCATCATCTCAAAAAAGAATTAACAGAAATATAAAAGGCATAGAGAAGGGCAACAAAAATGATAAAGGAAATGAAATGGCTTCCCTATGAGGAAAGGCTAAACAGGTTAGAGGAGAGGAGATATGATAGCTTGGTGTGGAACAGATAAATAGAGAATGGTTATTTTACCTTTCAGATAGTACTAGGTCTAGGAGACACTCCATGAAGCTAATAGGTAACACATTTAAAACAAATCAGAGAGAGTATTTCTTCAGTCACTGCACAATTAAACTGTGGAATTTGTTGCCAGAGGATGTGGTGAAAGCAATTAGTGTAGCTGGGTATAACCCCTGGGCTGAGGTCCTCGTTGAGGAATCCATGAGCCATCCTCAGTTCTTCAGAGCTTAAACTGTTCAGACTTTCCTTGACGCTTGCTAAAGCCTCTCTCTGAAGTCCAAGATTCCCTGTCGGGGGAGACTGATTTCCAAGGCTCTGAGCGTTGTTAAGACAGTCTTTGCATACAGCAGTAATAATCAGACTGGAAGTTGATTGTGGTTTCCAACTTAACTTTACTGACATTTGATAATGGAATAGTGAAAATGACTCTTTACAAATTCTCATGCAATCTATTCCATTTACATGTTTGGCTATTCAATAAATCTGTGAATTTGTAACACTAAATTTATTTATTTTATTTTTATTTATTTAAGTTTTTTTATATACCAACATTCAAGACAGTAGTCCCATCATGCTGGTTCACAAGAAACAGGGGTGCAATAAACTTTACAATTTGAACAATGGTGCAGAAAAGCAGTTACATGTAACAGGGAATCAATAACTAGGAGTAAGAAGGAAAATGAAGATTAAATAATTATATATATATATATATATAATAACATTATAAGAGGTGGCTATTAATGCTAATACTAGCGAAGAATGCATCTTTTCTTTCTTTTCTTTCTTTACTAGCGAAGAATGCATCTTTTCTTTCTTTTCTTATCCTTGCCAATTGTGAAAGTAATTTAGATGCTCCCTCCCAAATTTCAGGATGCGAGCAGATGTAACTTAGCTACACCATAAAGCTCCATATTGCATACCTTTCTCCAGATGATTAAAATGTACTCCTTACTTCCCAGTTCAATCTCTTCTCTTCATTATTCATGTGACAGCATAACGGTAAACACCTAAAGTGTCACTGTTATTTTAAAGTCCACATCTCTTACAATAAACTCTGAAGGATTATTGAATCTCTTAGAAGGTGAAAAAGAAAAGTAAGAAAAAGGAGGTGATAATGTCCTTGTATAGGTCCTTGGTGAAGCCTTACCTGGAATACTGTGTTCAGTTCTGGAGACCGTATCTCAAAATGGATAGAGACAGGATGGAGGCAGTCCAGAAAAGGGTGACCAAAATGGTGTGGTGTTTGTATTGGAAGACTTATGAGGAGAGGCTGAATGATCTGAATATGTATACACTTGAAGAGAGAAGGTGAAGGGGACATATGATACAGACCTTCATATACCTAAAAGGATTTAATGATTGGAAAGAAAACAATTGTGAAATTAATTTAGATGTTCCCTCCCAAATTTCAGGATGGGGTCACGAAATGAAACTAATAGTGCTCATCACATGTAAATTCATGTTGATGTTCATGCTATTTCCCCCCCGAAGCAAAAAAAATGTGCTTTTCTGTAGTTCCTCTGACTTAATATTGTGGCAGTATTAAGTCAGAGGAACCGAAAAAGGAGAACCCTAAAAAACAAAAAAAGTGTGCCGGCAGTAAGGTTACGAAAAGGGAAGATCAATTAACGAGCGTCCATTTTCCTAACCCGTGGCTGTGCACCATCTGAGAAAACAGACGCTCATAAAATTGGGCGTCTGTTTTCCTAACCTTCTGACAGTCACCTCTCCTGGGTGCCCGATGCCGAGGAGACGCTAAGGACGCAAAATTTTCCCTAGTGCCTCCTTTTTACCCAGCAGCTGATTTAAATATTAAATTGTAGAGATGTGCATTCGTTCGTGGGCACCAAAAACCAGAATTTTTCCCATAGTTAGTGCACACTAACACGAAAATCGGGACCCACGATTTAAAAAAAACAAAACCAAAAACCGAACCACGGGAAAAATGAAATTTCCCACGGGGGCCCAAAAACGAAGCCCAAACCAATAGAGGTAAACAATGCACATCTCTATTAAATTGGGCACTCAGGAGAGGTGGATTAGCGTGTGTTAGGAGAGCAGGCACTCAATGATGAGCGCCCGTTTAACGCTCGCCGATATTACATCGGCCTGAATGTGAGTAGAAATAAGTTTCTTTCCTCTGCAGAACCCTAAACAGGTGCACTTTTCAGCTTTATCCTTCATATATATAACTTTGTGAAGGTGTTGACTGTATCTGTTGCAGAGTCGGCTTGGGTATTGTGTGTCACCTCTTACCTGTGAACTCTGGCTGGGTTTTGTGTGTCGTGATCCTGATGCATAATGCAGAGGAGAATAAGGCTGGTTAGGAAAGGCACGTAGGAAGCTTGAAGGGAGCCAAACACGTAGGCTTCTCTTGTTCTCTTAATTGTTTGGAGGAGTCAAAGTGCTAACTGCTGCCGATTTTTGTTTTATTATGATTACAGGTATGATGCTTTAAAACTTGGAACACAACATGTGTCAAGACAACTGTAAACAGACTTAATGAGTCACGTACTTTAAAATTACATTTATGACAGTAACTATAACCTTGGGCAGTGTTTTCACATGTTTGCTAAAATAAGTATTTAGCCCATAGTAAAATTATATGGTTAAAGTTGCTGACGAGGCTGAAATGTTGTTCCAAGTGCAAAATGTAGAAAGTTCTTTCTGTCAAGATAAAATTTACTGCAGCATTTTGCAAGCTGCTTTCAGTCTAGAGATCTTAAGGTTCATATCCAAAGGTGTCTTTGTGCCTTACATCGGATTTCCCACCCTGCTGAATGGGTAGGTTTTATCTGGATAAGTCCTTTCCTGGCTAAAACTTGCCTGTATAAAATAAAGGCACTGGGGGGGGGGGGGGGGGGGGGTGCTTAAATTTACCGGTTAGTGCCAATATTCAGCTCTACCCGGTAAGTCTGATGATGGTGGCGAGCAGGTCTAAAGTTATTGGACTACACATACTTGGATATGCATTAGGAAAGACACTGACTATACCCTGGCTGAATATAGAAACATAGAAATGACGGCAGAAAAAGACTAATCAGCCCATCCAGTCTGCCCAGCAAGCTCCCACCCTTATTTTCCCATACTTATCTGTTTCACCAACCACCAGGTTCAGGGTCCTAGTTGATAACTGATTCAAATTTCCTGCCATCCCCTTCCATTGATGCAGAGAGTAATGTTGGAGTTGCATCAAAGGTGAGCATAAGGCTTAATGGTTAAGGCTAGTAAACACCGCATCAAGCAAGTTACCCCAATGCTTGTCTACCCAGACTGCACAGATCAATACCTTGTAGGATGTTGTCTGAAGGTAAATCCTCTTTTCCACATTTATCCCTGCTGTTGAAACAGAGCACAATGCTGTATATGCATTCAAAGTGATGTATCGGGCTTAATTGGTTTAGGTAGTAACCGCCGTAATAAATAAGCTACCCCCACGCTTATTTGTTTACCCAGACTGTGAAGTTCGGTCCTTGTTGGTTGTTGTCTGAATGCAAATCCTCTTTTCCACATTTACCCTTGCTGTTGAAGCAGAGAGCAGTGTTGGAGTTGCATTAACTGTGCGAAGGCTTATTGAGTAAGGGTAGTAATCACCAGGTAGTAGCCTCCATTCCAGCAAGCCGGCTCTTCTCTTCATTCCCATCCTCTAGCCTTTATGGATCCACAGTGTTTATCCCATGCCCCTTTGAAATCCTTCACAGTTTTAGTCTTCACCACTTCCTCCGGAAGGGCATTCCAGAATCCACCACCCTCTCAGTGAAGAAATACTTCCTGACATTGGTTCTGAGTCTTCCTCTGTACTTCTTGGCATTGAATCTGAGCTTCCATATCTTCGACCACTCTTCTAGCTTCTTTAAATCCCGTCTCATTCTCTCCACTCCTTCCGGCGTGTCCACTCTGTTGCAGATTTATCATCCGCAAAAAGACAAACCTTACCTTCTATCCCATCCGTAATGTCGCTCCCAAAGATATTGAACAGGACCGGTCCCAACACCGATCCTTGCGGCACTCCGCTTAACAATATCTCAGATAAGTTACCCAGGCAAGTTTACAGGGTAACTTGCCGCTCACTGCCCCGTTCGATATTGTCCTCCCTGCAGCTACAGACACAAGAAAACTGAAACCAGCTAGCAAAGCTCTGCAATAAATCTCATTTTAGGATTTTGTGAGACTTCCCCTCACTGTTTCCATCCTACATGGATTATGTGCATCAGTGAAACGGCAAGTGCTCTGACAGGGCTCTTAAATAAACATTATTACAGGCTAGGAGCACATGACCCAGGAATTGTCACTACTTCCTTTTCAAATCTTTTTTTTTTTCAGGAAACTTGAAGTCACATGAGTCTAGAATTTGCCCTTTCATGTTATCAACCTAGATGACTTTATTTTATCTTATTGAAAAGGCTTAGTTACAGAAAATAAAAATGCAGCCTTTATGGTGTGCCTGAATTGTTGAAGGTCCCCTGTTGCAACTCAGAATCCTCCCTCCTCCCCTCCCAATTCGTCAACTCAACCCTAAATGTCTCACTGTACCTGGAAAACCCCAAAATCCTTACCATGAGCAGGAGCTCAGAACAAACATCCAGCTCGGTGCAAGCAGCATCACTTTAGCACGTGTTTTGAACTCCCAATGAGAGGTTTGGAGGGCTCCAAGTGGGACCAGAGAGTTAGTTTGAGAAGATGGGTGGGGGGAGCCTACTGCAAGAGACCTTTGTTCTCTATTCTATTATTTATTTATTTATGTATTTTTAACTTTTATATACCAACATTCTTGCATTAAATGCAAATCATGCCGGTTTACAGTGAAACAGAAAAAGCAGGAAAAAATTCCTTAGTCGAATACAATGAAACAGCTTAGTTAACAAAGGAAACATAAAAATAAATTTTTACATATACACAAAGGTTTGCACGAAGGGGTGCACAAAGGGGAGAGCCCAATTCAGAGGCGAGAGTGGGGAGGGAGACTTTTCAGAAAACGATTTGATAATATTTTGAGGGCCTTAGGCCTCCAGGGCCAACATTTGTTGCACTAATTTGGGGAGTGGGGGATCGAGTTGCCAGGCTGCTTGACAAGTTCATTGCTTAACCTTTTATATTCTTTGAATATAGCCGGATAAGTTTAAAGTTATTTAGGATCACATTCCGGGATAACTTTAACGCTCCACATGACCACATCTAGAGATAGCTGAATAACTTATTCAGTTAAGGCCAAAAATTAGAGTTAGCTAAATAAATTTTTTCTCTATTTCAAATCTACTCTGAACGCCTCTGAAATGCCTCACGCTTATCCAGATAACTTGTTATAATGACTCAAAATTTATCTGGATAAATGCCTTTGAATATCGACCTCAGAGTGCACAGTCTTTCACATCTGGATGCATAGTTTTTGATGCATGCCTTTAGTAACTTCATTGCCAGGTCTCTGGTGATATTTTTTCTTGTCCTTAGGCTCTACAACAAAATAGAAATGGTTTAGGATAATGTAGTGACATAGGATAGTGCAAGTATTTTTGTTGAAATAAATTATACTTCTTGGTGCTTCCTGTGCTTTTTTCTTTTAAAGGCAAGCAGTAGGTCCACTTTAAAGAGAGAGATGTTTAGCATAGTCTGTAGTTGTAAGAAAGGGATACATAATGTCATCAGTTATTGCTGATATTCCCAACAATGATGGAAAGCTATAGTGCGGTGCCCGTCTCACTGGTTACCACAATGATCGTGACATGTCTTTAGTCACAGAAGTTACAGTGAGCAAAATAACACTGCTGAAATGAAATGTACTGGATTGCATACAGATCAATTTGTATTTTCTTTCAAGATCGAACATGGACAATCCTGCTGCTCCAAACATTTCAAGTGGAGGCCGCTATCAGAAATTGGAACGCTGGCTTGGATGATTACCCTGAGTGATGCTGTGCATAATTTTATTGATGGGCTAGCAATTGGGGCTTCCTTCACTCTGTCCCTTATGCAGGGACTCAGTACATCCATTGCAATCCTTTGTGAAGAGTTTCCTCATGAACTTGGTAAGTTGTTTGCGTCAGTTGATCAAATGTAGCTGGAGAAGCACAGTTATTTTGCAGAGAAATACATTTAAAGAATCAATTTGAAGAGTAAAATTTGGGATGCAAGCGATATTCTGGGTCCTGGTACTCAAAGAGGTGTATAAACTCATAAATGGTGAAATATAGATACCTGTGCCTTTCTTAAACAGAAACAAAACCCCTCCCTAATTATGATAGATTCTTTTTTTGTACTCATGTCTAGCACCTCCACTTCTTCTGTAATTTATTTAGATTAGTCCTTATAAATACTTTAGTTTTCTGGTTGTCCACACCCCTACCCAATTGAATTCACTAAAGCTTAGAGACCTCCTGTCACATGCATTCTATCTGTTCTTGGTATAAACAGGTGTAGTTCTGTCCCGGGGCCATTCATGCAAGGCCCCATGGAATCCTGAGGTTCTGCATGGGGAGGGGGGTCACTCTTTAAAATGCCGTTTTGTTCTTACAGGGGCGCTTCCTGCATACCAGTCAAGCACTCCACAGAGACCATGTCCACACCGGCTTTGTTGATCAGTGTAAAGGTTGGAGTGAGCCCTTGCTGCGGTGGCATAGTTGATGTAGCCTAGTGGACAAACCTATGAGGCCTATACCTGCAGCTGGCAAACGCACCCTGTAGCAGGACAGAGTGGAGCTTCACCTATACCAGCCACCTCCCCTGCAGGTTGAGCCCTTGGGATCTGGTGGCTAGAAGGTTTTAGGTGGAGCCCTAAAGTGGAAACAAGAACAAGAGTCCAGTAACACACCAGGGTCAGGACAGGCAGTGGGCAGATGGAGTCAGAGACAGACCAAGGTCGGGGCAGTCTGTAAACAGACATGATCAGGTTCAAGCAGAATATCAGGTCCAGGCGGCAGGCAAAATGTGGTCAGGTCCTGGCAGAAGATCAAGGTCCAGAAAGTCAAGCCAAGGGAGAATGAAGTCATACTGAAGACACTGGACGAGATGAATGAGACAAGGCTGGATTAGATGGGCTGGACGAAGGAAGGAGAAGGTAAGGAGAGAAGAACAAGACAAGAATGAGGCTGGAAGAGACAAGACGAGGCTGTATGAGGCAAGGCAAGGCTGGAGAACACAAGATAAGGCAGGAGAAGGCAATCTGAAGATGTAGGAACTTGGGAACGCTGGCAATACACACTACAAAGAAGGAGACCCATTGCTGAGGCGAGGAACTGCTGCGGGGCCTTGGCTTAAATAGTCCAAGAGGTTGACATCATCTGGAGGCGTCGCTCAGGGGTACCTGCACTGTTTGCATATTATATGCACACATGCATGAGCGTGCACCTGTCGGAAGACCAGGTCATGGCAACTTGATGGTGTGGGATCCTGGTTCCAATGGCATTCCTGTTACTCTGAGGCTGGGCCAACAGAAGAGACAAGGTGGCATGGGAAGCTGACTCCGACAGCTTCCAGCCTCGCTGAGACCGACAGGTGTCGGGGTGAGTGCCACGCTCGTGAGGTCTATCTGTGGGCTGTGAATCTTGATATTCAAAATTAAAATCTTTACTGACTGATGGCAGGGAAAACACAAAGTCCCAGTTCGCCACAGCAGCAAATCAATCCAGAAAAAAGTTACAAAAAATAAGCACAGTCTCTTTCTCCTCTTCACATCTCTTCCCCAAAACAGGACAACTCTTTAGGATGCATATCTCTTCCATTCTGGGCCCAGCTAGTACCTGGTAGCTGTAATTTTTTCTCCAAAGTCCTTCTCTATTTTCTTTCTCTCTTTTGAGTCTCAGACTGATTATGGCACAATCAGTCTCTGACTCCGGTGAACCTTCCCAGACAGGCCGTCCTTCCTCTGGCACCTCCCAATACACCGGTCCATGAGGTCTCCAGGGAACTTAGAGAAGTCCAGGCAGTTCAACTAGCTGACCTTTTCAATGCTTGTTTAGAGTTGAGAGTAGTTCCAGAGGATTGGTGAGGGGGCAGATGTGATTCCTAATCATAAAAATAGAAGTAAGGAGGAAGTGGGAACTATAGTCCGGTTAGTCCTCTGTGGTGAGCAAATTATTTGAATCAGTTCTAAAACAGAAAATAGTGCAGTTTCTGGAATCCAATGGATTGCAAGATCTGAGGCAGCATGGTTCTCTCGTAGATCATACAGGATGGTAGTCCTCACAGATGGAGCCTGGCAGGGAAAACTTTTGTCAAAGTTTCTAGAAACTTTAACAGTTTGCAGTCGATTACCAATGGTGCCACCTCCTGGTGGCCACTGGGTGCCGACCGTGCACCGCATTCTTTTTCCCATGGCGTCATCTGGCTTCCGCTGTTGCCCCCAGTGCCCCTGGACTATGGCCATCACAGATCCTCATGAGGTCTGTGTCTTGTGCCTGGGGGCATCGCATGATATCCGTGGCTGTGATCTTTGTACCCAGATGACCCTCAAAGGCTGTCGGGCGTGCTTTGATAAAATGGAGAAATTGTTTGTCACCAAAAGTCAGAACCCTCGACATTGGCATCGGAGACTTCTGACTTTTTGATGCCAAACAGTTTCTCCATTTTATCGAGGCATGCCAGACATCAGACGATCCCCAGCACCTAGTTCTAAACTGGCAATCGGTAGTGGAGATCACTGCGACCTCGACCCCTTTGGTGTCTCCTCCACTACCGATTGCCAGTTTAGAACTAGGTGCTGGGGACCGTCTGATGTCAGTTTCTTCTCATTCCAGATCTGGATACTCACCATCTCCCTTGGCTTTGGGGACAGACCTGGCCAAGCATTGAGGGAAATCGAGAAAATATCACCATAGATCCTCGTCGTCACATACTTGGACCATGGGAGGGCACCAGCACTGTCCATGCTGCCTCCGAAGCGGTCCCGAACTGAGGAAGCCTTGCCTCCCGGGCAACCCGAGGGACCACGGCAATCCCCACCGAGGCCGATGGAGGGCACAGATCCCCTCTCGGTTCCAGGGCCAGTCTGATTTCGCTGCCTCCTCCTCAAGCTGTCCTGTCCTCGTCAGCATTCAAGGAGGAGTTAGATGTGTGTTGCTGGTGATCGGCCAGCCCCTGCAGGGCATTGAGCCACCGGTTCCACCGGAACCTCCGCCACCACCGGAGCTGACTCCATCGGTGCTTGTGCCTTTGTTGGAGTGGCTGGGCCTGCTACTCAGTGTCTTGCCGACGAAGGCTGCCCCGATGCCCCTAGTCCCCTCGACGATGCGGCCTCCACGATGCCTATCCAAGTGATTGATTCCTCTGATGAGGTTGGACCATCAAGGTTGATAGCACCATTACCATGCAAGGTACCTGACCGGAGTTAGTCCTTCCAGGGACCTCGGGATCGATGCCGTCGGAGCTACCGATTCCCTCGGTGCTCCCAGTGCCCACAGGGCATTCATGCCAGTACACCCTTCGGTTCCAGTGATGCCTTTGGGGCCCACCTCGGTTTCATTGGTGCCGCTGAGACCATCGGGGTGAGGAGGATGTCCCCTACAATCCTTGGGAGGGCGAGGCATCTCAGTCCTTGACGGAAGACTCTGAGGACTTGTTTTCTGAGCCATCTACTCCTTAGGAAAGGCATAAGTCCTCACCGGACTACTTAACTTTTGCTGGGTTTGTGAGGGCCATGGCAGAATCGGTGCCTTTTCAGCTCCTAACTGAGCACAACATGCTAGAATTTCATACAATTTGTGGATGCTCCAAAAGACCTGGTTTCTGTACCAGTACACGACATCTGTAAAGATTTGGTCTTTCGCCTTTGGGAACGCCCCATTTCCATTCCACCTGTGAACAGGAAAATTGATGCTATCTGGTCCAGCCCACCACAGGATTTGAACGCCGCCAACTTCCACACCAGTCAGTAGTGGTGGAATCTGCCTTAAAAAAAAGCAAAGAGGTTGCGCACTCGTGCTTTGGCTCCTCCAGGTCTCCTCCAGATCACTTGGCCAATAATGTAGTTTTGGTTCAAACCGTCAATCAAGTCTGGGAAGGAGGGTCTTCCATGGTTCCATGTTAGTGGCCCGGATCACTTGCTATCAGCTCTATATGAGCCAGTACTCCAGAAATTTCTGGAGCAAGTCCAAGATCTGGTGGAGCAACTCCCACAGCAGTTTCAGGAGGATTTCCTGAAGGTTATTCAACAAAGCCTGGAATATGAAAAATACGAAGTCCGATTGGCTTACGACATGTTTGAAACGGCAGCGAGACTGGCAGTGGCTGGTATTGGAGCTCGGCGCATGGCCTGGCCCTGGGCTTGAGACCTCTGACTCCAAACTACAGGACCAGCTGGCAGACCTGCCCTGTATCAGTGAGAATCTCTTCGGAGATAAGATCAAAGAAGCGGTAGCGTAGCTGAAGGATTACCATGAGACCCTTCAGCAGTTATCGGCCAGCACTTCGGATCCTCAGTCCTCTGGCAAAAAGCCATCCTGCAAACCTCTAAATGCCCTTTTTACAGGCTGTGGAATTATTATCTGCTGGCTTCTAGGGCGAGACCCCAACGGGTGCTGGCTAGGCCAAGAACGAGGCAATTATGCGCCCTCTACTGCACCCCAGCCCACAGCAGAGCCCCACCACATGGTTTTGACTGGTGGCGAGGGAATTTAAGCCAGCAATTTCTACCCCTGGGGAAAGACTCTCTAGTGGGGGGCTGCAGGCGCCTACAACTCGTTGCTGACCGCTGGCTTTCAGTCACCTCGGACCAATGGGTTCTATCCATCGTTTGGCAGGGGTAGAGATTTAACTTCTAGTGGACCCTTCCGCAATCTGCCCAGTGTTCCCGCGGAGATTTGCAGCGGACCAGCAAATACTTCAGCTACAGCTCTCCACCCTCGTAATGGCTCGAGTGGTCGAACCTGTTCTACAATATAAGCAGGGCCAAGGGTTCTACTCCAGGTATTTCCTTATTCCCAAGAAAACTGGAGGCCTTCACCCCATCCTAGATCTAAGGTCGTTGAACCGTTTTCTTGTAAGAGAAAAATTCAAAATGGACTCGGGGGCTCTAATCCCTCTACTCAGGACCGGGGACTGGCTTTGCTCCTTCAATCTCAAGAATGTGTACACTCATATTGCCATCTCCCCCTGCCATCAAAAATACCTCCGTTTCCTGGTAGGGGAGTGTTACGACTGTCGCTGCCCAACGTCTCCACTCCACCCACTTTACCTTTTTTGCGACTCCTCCCGCGGTTGATGGACGTCTGGCTGCCGCGGCGTCTGCCTGCCGTCCTCTCCGGCGTCCCCGGTCCGGCTTGGGCGCTGCATCCCGCCATGTTGTCCAGGTACCATAGGGTACCTGGACAACATGGCGCGGCCCTGCTTCTTATTCTCTCTTTGGCACGAACCTCAGGAGCGTCCCCCTGTGATGACGTCACGCATCTCGGATACATAAGCCTACACTTTTTGCTAGCTAATCGAGTTAGCAAGGGAACTCCTTACGGATGGGATTCGCTCTCCATACCTAGCTACTCTGCCTCTCCAACTTTTGGACTTTATCCTAACAGGGTACCCACTCTTGGGGGCCTCTCTCATTTCTTGCAGGTCGCGATCAGGATCCAGTACTCGCTCCTCGAGGGCCCATGTTCCCTGACTCACTGCCTGAACCTTTCTCTTCTGCTTGGAAGAAGCTGCTGCCTACATCATCAGTGAGTTACCAACTTTATTTCCTCAGAGCTGTTCCCTGGAACCAGGTACTCGCACCTCGAGGGCCTGCTTCTATTACAGCTTCTGTGTCACCTTCCGAGAGAAACAACTGTGTGAGTAACTTTACCAACGAGGTTCATACCAGAACTCTGTGTATGCTCCACTGTACTCACTATCTCAGTTTTCTCCACTACAGCACAGCCATAGAGGGAATCGCTGTTCCAGTATCCTGAGGAACCCTAGCCCAGCCGGGCTTCATCTCTACTCACTACTGCCACCTCTGGTGGCTTCTCAACTCTGTCTAATAAAAGATATAACTCTGTGTTGTGTGTCCCAAAGCTGAGCCTGACCTGTGTCCCCTCACGGGACTTCCCCCGTGGGAGTGGTCAGCTGCCACAGTGTCTAAGGGTCCACCGAAAACCTTTCAAACAATAACAGGGAGGAACACTATCAGTATCAGGTGCTGCCTTTCGGTCTTGCATTTGCACCCCGCATCTTCATGAAATGCCTGGCAGTAGTGGGGGCTTATCTTAGGAGACACTGGGTACATGTCTTCCCCTACCTGGACAATTGGCTCGTCAAGAGCGACTTCAGGCAGGGAGCATTGCATTCTCTCCACGCCACCATTCAAATCCTGGAGGGCCTGGGATTTCTGATCAACTACCCAAAATTCTAGCTTCTGCTGTCCCTACAGTTGAACTTTATTGAGGCCAGGTTTGACACTGACCAGACAAAAGACTTTTTGCACTGGGACTGAGCGCTGAACCTTGTGACCTTGGCAGGATCGATCTCTTGCAGCCATCACGTCTGTGCACCAGATCTTATGTCTCTTGAGACATATGGCAGCGACGGTGGATGTCACACCTTTTGCTCGACTGCACATGCACAGAACACAGTGGACATTACACTTTCAGTGGTGCCAGGCCACACAGGACCTTCAAGTTTGCATCTTAGTCACTACTCCACTTTGACAATCCCTCGTGTGGTGGGAGATCTTGTCCAACCTAGAGATTGGGATGCCTTTCCAGGTCTCTCCGCCTCAGGTTGTTCTCACCACAGATGCGTCTCATATGGGTTGGGGAGCCCATGTTGCGGACCTCAGCATTGAAGGCCAATTGTCCTTGCAGGAGCAGTGTTTCCAGATCAATTTTCTGGAATTCCGGGCGATCCGGTATGCCTTATGGACATTTCAGGATCACTTGGCCAATAAGGTAGTTTTGGTTCAAACTGTCAATCAAGTGGCAATGTGGTATCTGAACAAGAAGGTGGGAATGGGTTCATTCCTCTTATGCCAAGAGGCGGTACAGATCTGGTCTTGGGCTCCCTCGCAGGGCATTCTTCTCCAAGTTGTATACCTACCAGGAGCAGAAAATGTGATGGCAGACACACTGAGTCGGACCTTCCGCCCCCACGAATGGTCCCTGAAGTAAGAAGTGGTAAATCGTATCTTTTGCCTTTGGGAACCCCAGACATATATCTGTTTGCTTCCCCAGACAAAAGGAAAGTGGATCGATTCTGTTCCCTGGTTAGGGCAGACATTGGGCTGGTTTTGGATGCCTTCATGTATCACTGGGGCACCAGCCTCCTGTATGCATATCCTCCGCTCTCACTAGGCTTGAGGACTTTCCTGAAACTTCAACAGGACTGAGGCACCATAATCCTGATCGAGCCTTACTGGCCATGACAGATCTGGTTCCTGCTTCTTCAGGATCTTTCCTCGTGGCCTCCTATCCGTCTGGGGACCGCTCTGGACCTGATCTCACAGGATCAGGGCAGGCTACACTATGCCAACCTCCAGGCCTTGTCCCTCACGGCGTGGATGTTGACCAGATGGCCCTGCAGACTCTGTGCCTTTCGGACAGCGTGTCTCGAGTCCTGGTGGAGTCCAGGAAGCCTTCGACTAGGAAATCTTACAGTCTCAAGTGGAAGAGGTTCTTGGTTTGGTGTGAGGGAAACAGCTTGCACCCGTTCTCCTGCTCCACCTGAGGCTTCTGGATTACCTTACACCTGTCTGAGACTGGTTTAAAAAACACCTCTGTGAGAGTTCACCTTAGTGCCATCAGAGCATATCATCAGGGGGTGGATGGCTCGTCCATCTCAACCCATCCTCTTGTGGGGAGGTTTCATGCGAGGTTTACTTCAACTCAAGCCCCTGATATGTCCCCCAGCAGTATCCTGGGACCTCAGTGTGGTGTTGACCCATCTCATGAAGGCCTCGTTTGAGCCACTGAGATTTAGCGACATGAAGTACCTGTCCTGGAAGGTCATCTTCCTAGTGGCGGTCACCTCAGCATGCAGGATCAGGGAACTACAATTACTTATATTCTCTAACCTGGACTACTGCAACTCCCTTCTCCTAGGACTTCCATCCACTCACCTTAAACCTCTCCTTCTTCAAAATGCAGCGGCCAGACTCCTAATCGGAAAAATAAAATTTGATCACATCACCACGGCCCTGATTGCTCTACATTGTCTTCCAGTGCAATCCAGCATCATTTACAAAGTTCTAACAATAATTCACCGTAACTTGAATCCCAACAATGAATTACTAGGAATAAAATGTAATACTCGTATTCCCTACACGATCACTAAGATCTCATAACAAAGGCTTACTTGAAATCCCAACTATAAAAAACTACCACCTAAAACAAACAAGAGACAGAGCTATATCAATTGCAGGCCCTATGCTCTGGAACTCCTTACCAGAAAACTTTAGAATACCTACCAACACCAAGAAATTTAAGCAAGATCTTAAATCCTGGCTCTTCAACAGTGCCTTCTCGCTAACTCAATAACTAAAACTCTTCAACTTAAATCTATAGGGGTAGATTTTAAAAGGAGCGCGCGCACATGTATGCCCGATTTTATAACTGCGCGCACAAGTTTTAAAATCAGGGGTCGGCGTGCGCAAGGGGGTGCACAATTGTGCCCCTTGCATGCACTGAGCCGCGCTGCCTTCCCCCCGTTCCCTCCCCTTAATCTGACCTTCCCACCCCTTCCCTTAATCTTTCCCCCCCAGCCCTACTCTAACCCCCCCAAAATGTTTATCTTACCTTTTGCCCCTGCCTCTGGCCAGGCGCAAGTGGCACACATCGGCAGCCTGCCGGCACGTGATCCTCCCACAGAGTGGCAATGGCCGCTCTGTCTGAGGCCTCTGGCCCTGCCCTGCCCCCGCCCTGCCCCACCCCCTCCCCACCCCTTTTTGCAAGCCCCAGGACTTACACGCATCCCGGGGCTTTATGTGCGTCGCCGGGCCTTTTTAAAATAGACCCGGTGCGCGCGTAGACCCATTTACGCACGTAACCCTTTTAAAATCTGGCCCATAATTTTTCCTTTAATTGTCCTCTCCTGTTTATCTAACTTCCTTTTAACTTTTCCATTGTTCATTATTTTTAACCTTCTACACCGTTGTGATCTAGTGATTCTCACATGGAATGACAGTATATAAAAAACCCTAAATAAATAAACTTCAGGCTTTGGTATCATACCCACCTTATACAAATTTTTTTTCATAATAAGGTGGTTTTGTGTACACATCCGAAGTTCCTACCGAAGGTGGTCACGGAGTTCCATCTCGATCAGTCTTATTATCCTGCCCATCTTTATTCCAACGCTACACTCTCACCGCAGTGAGCATGTCCTGCACACTCTAGATTGTAAATGGGCCCTGGCCTCTTACCTGAACAGACGCCGACCAGTCCATGCAACCTTTTGTCACCTTTGACAAGAACAGATTGGGAGTCGCAGCGCCCAAACAGACCCTAGCCAACTGGCTAGCAGACTGCATTTCATTCTGCCACGCCCAAGCGGGATTGCAACTTGAGGGCCACGTCAAGGCTCATTCTGTACGAGCAATGTCAGCTTTGGTGGCTCCTTTGCGTGCGGTACCCATGCACGAGATCTGCAGGGCAGCAACCTGGAGTTCCCTCCACACGTTCGACTCATTACTGTTTGGATAAATGTTTGGATAACTGTTTGGGCGACGTGACAGTAATTTCAGTCGGTCCTCTGTAATCTTTTTCAGCCATAAAACCGAACTCTCCCTGCCTTGGGCCCTTTGTTCGGGTTCAGGCTGTCTCCCGGTGTTATAGCAGCACTGGTTGTTGTGCACGCTGGCACCTGTTAAGTGCTGGCTATCTTATGCTTGGGAGCAGCCTGTAGCTACGTATTCACCCATGTGTGAGGACTACCATCCTGCTTGTCCTGAGTTGCTTACCTGTAACAGGTGTTCTCCTAGGACAGCAGGATGTTAGTCCTCACGAAACCCACCCACCACCCTGCGGAATTGGGTTTCTTTAGGTTTGTTGTTTTATTTTTCGCAAATCCTATATTATAAGGCTGAAGAGGGACCCCATGTGGATGCGTGGAAGGTGGCCACGCATATCTGTCAAAGTTTCTAGAAACTTTGACAAACGTTTTCCGTGCAGGTGGCCTCTGAAGTTCAATGTCTCCCCCAACCCCCCAGTACAAGACTAAGGAGCTGGCATGCCCAATCCACCCCCAGCCCCAGCATCAAAATAAGAGGCCGAGAAGCCCCGATCTTTCCTCCCCCACCCCCCCCCCCCCATTCCCCTGATCGAGGATCAAAGGGACTCTGTGACCCTTTGCTTCTTGTCCACAGGGCACAATAGCACAAGAGGTCATCCAGCACCATTTTAAAAATCATTTTATTATTTATTCGATTTGATTAACTGCCCATCAGCAAAGTCTATCAAAGCTGTTTTACAATAAAATGTAGTCAGGTGGGAGGGTAGGGATGAAGAGGTGGGACTTCTGGGCAAAGGGCTGATGTGGCACAGAAGCCCAATATTCCTTGGTATAGGGTATGTGGATGGGATTCGGGCATGTTGGCTCTTTTCTTTGATGTCAGGATTGGGAGGGGTATTGCGACATGTCTCTTATTTCAGTGTTGAGAGAGACAGGGAGATCAGGTCTTGCCAGCCTCTTACTTTGGTGTTGGGAGTGATGACAGGAGGGGATTAGGGCATGTTGGCCTCTTCATCATTGTGCTGGAGAAGGGATCAGGAATTAAAAGCTCTTTCATCTTTGGGAATTGGGGTAAGGGAAGGAGGAAAGTCAAGGAAATCAGAACATGGAAGCCCCTAGAGTTAAATGTTAATGTGCCAGCTCTGTAGACATGCTAATAGTTACCATTTGGTCTAAGGTAAATGTAAGCTTTAGTAGTCCCACAGTAAATAGTGGGTAGAATACAGCATGCCACACTGTTTTTGTGTTTCTGCTAAATCCTAAGTTGTGTTCTCTCATTTACATGTGGGTACACACCTACTAATGTTCTGTTCCCTGTTTAATGTGTAAATTATGGGTCAGATTTTATAACATGCAACGCGCGGACAAATCTACGCTTGATTTTATAAAATCCAGGGTTGCCGAGCCGCGCCGCGTCGAGCCGAGCAGCCTTCCTCCATTCCGAAATTGGAGCGGCCTCGGAGGGAACTTTCCTTTCGCCCTCTCATACCTTCCCCTCCCTTCCCCTATCTAACCCGCCCCCCAGCCCTAACTAACCCCCCCGACCTTTGTAGAAGAAGTTACGCCTGCCTCTGGGCACTGGCCGCGGAACGCTCCTGGGGCTTGTGCGCAAGATAGGCTCAGCGCGCGCAGGGGAGGCAGGGGTAGGTTTTCGGGGGTTATGCACGTAACCCTTTGAAAATCTACTCCTATGGCCTTAGTGCATTACACACTATTTTATGTGTATGCTAAATTTTAGTGCATAGGCCACAAAATATAATCATGATATAATTTTGGAGCCTTTATCAGTTGCTTAATTATGGCTCATGCCACAAATTGCATCAGATGATCTTGAGGTGGCCAAATAGGTGGATAAAACAATGGCAAAAATCAGAAGGATGCTTGGCTGCATAAGGAGAAGAATAGTTAGTAGAAAAAGGGTCTCTTTGAGACCTTATTTGGAAAACTGTGTAAAGATTTAGAGACCACATCTTCAAAAGGATATAAATCAGTTGGAGCCAGTCCAGAGGGTGGCTACTAAAATGATCAGTGGTCTTCATTCTAAAGCATATGGGAACAGATTTAAATATCTAAATATGCATATCCTAGAGCAGAGCTTTCCAAAGTGTGTGTCGGGACACATTAGTGTGTCGCCTGCAGTGTGGAGGTGTGTCGCCCGGTCCACAGGGCCGGCGGAAGCAGGGAACTATAGCAGGAAGATCGGCGGGCAGTGGTGGAGCTTACATCACCACGGCCCGAAGAAAAGGGTCACGTTCACTCCTCCTCCTTCCTGCTTGTGCAGCCCTGGAAGGAGGAGGAGCATCTGCTGCGTACAGAAGAAGAGCAGCATTAATGGGCCGTTGCGGATCCCACGTCGCGACGACCCGAGAAGAGGAGGAAACCCGATAGCAGGGCCGCTGCGGATCCCACGTCGCGGCAGCCTGAGAAGAGGAGGAAACCCGATAGCAGGGCCGTTGCGGATCCCACTTCGCGGCAGCCCGAGAAGAGGAGGAAACCCGATAGCAGGGCCGCTGCAGATCCCATGTCACGGCCAGGGAAGATCAGGGCCTCTGAAGAGCCCATCCTTCGGCAACCCGTGCAGAGGGACAGCATGTGCCAGTGAGAGCCTGTGCTTGAGCAAGAGAGCATGTAGAAGTGAGAGAGCCTGTGTGTGTGAGAGTGAGACAGCATGTGCACGAGAGAGACAGTATGTATGTATGTATGAGAGAGAGGCATGTGAGAGTGAGAGCTGTGGATGTGTGAGATTGCATGTGAGTGAGAGCCTGTGTGTGTGAGAATGTGTGAGATAGCGTGTGAGAATGAGAACCTGATTGTGTGTTTGAGGGAAGACAGATGGAGAGAAAAGAAATAGAAAAAAAGACCCTGTAAAAGGAATTGGCAAAAAAACAAGAAAGGAAAGGTGGAAAAAAAAGCCTGTGACCAACCGATTAGAAAACTAAGATCAGACAGCAAAGGTAAAAAAAAAATTACTTTTTAGTGATTGGCACATGTAATCTTTGGGAATGTGCAAGAGTAGCAATTGCTCTATGCCGATCTCACAATGTACAAGATCAGCATGGAGGAAGTGGAAACCTGCAAATATTTATTATGAGATAGGTTGTGTTGTGAAACATTTTATTTATGTATATATTTAAGGAAACATACATAAATTGTTGAAATACATTTTGTTCATTTAACCTTTAACTTCTGGTTTGCTGGTAGACTGAATTACTGTGTCACGAAATTATGTTTGTCTAAAAAGTGTGTCACCAACATGAAAAGTTTGGAAAGCTCTGTCCTAGAGGAAAGGTGGGCTAGGAGAGATATGATAGAGACATTTAAATACATCCAAGGTTTCTGTGCACAGGAGGCTAGCCTCTTTCAAAGGAAAGGAGGCTCTAGAACATGGGGTTGTGGGATGAGGGAGAAAGGGGGTAGACTCAAGAGTAATATAAGGAAATATTTCTTTATAGAGAGGATTAGTGGATGAATGCAACAGCCTTCTTGTAGAGATGCTGGAGAAAAATATGGAATCCAAATTCAAGAAAGCATGGGCTAAGCACAGAGGAACTCTGCGTGTATGATAGGAATTGTAAGCTGAAGAAGTTGATGCGGATGGGCAGACTAGATAAGCTGTACAGTTTTTCTCTACTGTCAAATTTTTTTGTTTCTAAAAAAGATGAAATGCAATAAATATCTTTTCTTTTTAGGGGATTTTGCAATTTTGATAAATGCAGGGATGAGTATTCCACAAGCACTGTTTTTCAACTTTATGTCGGCATGTTCCTGCTACATTGGGTTAGTGATTGGGATTCTTGTGGGCAACAGCTTTGAACCAAACATTATCTTTGCCCTAGCTGGTGGGATGTTCCTGTATATTTCTCTGGCAGATATGGTAAGCAAAAGACTCATTCAAATTTTATTTTTTTATTTATTATATAAGCTGTATGCAATAGATATCAGTCTTTGGAAATTTCATTCAACATTTTGTTTTTAAAAGAATGTATTCTCTCATTTTAAGTGAAACAGAATATGATGGAAGATTAGGGTCATCCAGTCTGCCCATAGATTCAGGTTGACTTCTGGCTTTTTTCTTACTTCTTCACAACTGGGTAGATTCATCATTGTATACCAAAAAGCTTGATCAACAGCTTTATTAATTCTCACCTCAGATTTGATGGTTTTGAATTTCTAGGAAAAGACCTAATTTTCAGGAAAAGTATTTTTTCAAAATCACCATTTGAACAATTATCAGAGGAACTTCCTTTCAGTACAAACTATAAGAATTAATAAGATGGCCATTAATCATACTTTTGGAAGTGACTGACCCTTCTTTTTTTTAAATAATAATTTTTATTAAATGAGAAGAAAAGTTAAGTAACATTACAAACAAGAGCAAGATCAAACAATAAAATAACCAGTTCACATGATCCTGCAATCAACAGAACATCTCACTGATTTTACAGGTTGTATTCCAGACATACACCATGTACACCATTCATACTCTCACACACCCTAATCATAGACCTAACAAACAAGGCATTCTGTAAATAACAAAAAAAAGAAAACCAAAGATGGAATCATTCAAAATAAGAGCACTAAGGTCCCTTCAATTTTGCCTCCCAGTCGAAAATACCCTCTCTGAAATAATAACATCTTTTTCCCATGTAGGGCTTTTTGCCTCAGTCGTTCCATAGTGGCACGTCTTATCATCAAAGTTTTCCACAGCTGGAATGATGGGACATTTGAATCATGCCAATGTGATAAAATTACCTTTTTCGCCAAAATGATGGATACAGCAAGATGTTTTTCCCCCCACTAGGCAGGATAGCACTTTTCTTAAACAAATGGAGATATATTAATTCACCATCTCACTGAACAGAGGTATTCAAAATACGGGTCACTTATCTTCGTATCTGCCCCCAAAAAGATTGTAACATAGGACAGCTGGTAACCATATGAAATAAATCCCCAGAGAGAATATGACATTTTAAACACATAGGGGAGTCCCATAAATGCATCTGAGTGCCTTTGTTCTGGTAATGTATATTCTATGGAGCAGTTTAAATTGGATTTCCCGGAGATTAGCAGGAAGTAGGAATCTATAGATAGCAATAAATTCTTCCATGACATCCACTTCCTCCAGTACCTCTCCCAAATCTGCCTGCCAAGAAGTAAGCAGCTTAACCAAGTTAGACATCTTAGGTTGGTCCTTCAGATGTCACACCCAGAAACCTATTTTATTAAAACGAGGCAGTTTCGAAAAAAGATTCATCAGCATCTGTAAAGGGTATAGCATCAATGTTTCACCGTGAAATGTACAGAAAGTAGTGCTGGGCTTGTAAATATGCAAAAAAGTTACACCTAGGAATGCCCCAGTGGTCAGATAACTGCTGAAAAGAATACATGGTTTTCAACTCAGTGTCTATCATCTGCCCAACACTACGTCTTCCTTTTACCGCCCATTGTTGAAAAATGAATCCCATCATACCCATTGGAAAATCCTTATTACCTATAAAAAGAAGGAAGGGAGACACCTGTGAAGACTTTTGATTCCTACCTTTCCACCATTTTCAGGCCTTTCAGATCACAGTTACCCAAAAAGCAGAGAGATGGAACATCTGTATTGTCTCCTTAGAATAATGCAATAAATTAATAGGATTATGTGGCCGAACCCAGGCTTCGGAAAGGTCTTCACTATCATATTTATGATGACCAGAGGCCCAGTCCTGTATGTAACGCGTTAAACAGGCAACATTATAAATGCACAAATCAGAGACATCCAGACCCCTTGTTTTTCCCCTCTCATTAAAGCATCTAATTGAATCCTGGCCCGCTTATTATTCCAAATGAAGTTGGAGATCATAGATTTGTACAGTAATATCTATGCATTTCACACCCAGAATGGAAGCACTTGTAATTTATAAAGAATTTTAGGAAAAATGATCATTTTTATTAAAGCACAGCGGCCCATAACGCTGATTGGAAAGGACATGCACTTATGCAGGAGGAATTTCACCGAGTGTAGTACATTGTCTATATTCAAAGTATACATATCTTTAAGAGAATGCATAAGCCAAATACCTAGATATTTCAGTGCCTCCATATTCCATTTCAGCAGCAAGACCCCTTTCCTTGTTTCAGAGTAGTCAGGATAAAGACGGAATGCTTCAGATTTACTGTATTTAATTTTCAGACCCAACAACACACCAAACAGATTTATAGTGTATGATATATGCTGCTCCTGGAGTTACCCACAAACATCAACATATCATCCGCGAATAGGCTAAGCTTAAATTGTTGTTACTGATATGAAATACCCTGAAAACAATCCAAACTCCTCAATTTAAGAGCTAAGGGCTCAAGGGCCAGTATATATAAGAGTGGGGAAAGGGGGCAACCTTGCCGCGTTCCCCTTTGCAATGAGAAAACAGAAGATAACTTATCATTAACCAATATCTGAGCCATGGATTGATTATACAGCAATTGTACCCAGCTTAAGAACATCTCTCCCATATTATATTGTTTGAGGACCCACCAAAGATATGGCTACTCCACCCGATTGAACACCTTTTCAGCAGCTAGACTTATTAACAACCCCTCCTTGTGCCCCTTCCTTTTAACCAAGAGCACCAAAAGGGCCTTTAGTAGATTAGGAGGCATGTCAGCTCTTAATGAACCCTGTCTGGTCAGGAGCAACTAAAGTTTGTATCTGTTCATTGACTCGTTGGGTGAAAACAGAGACCAAAATCTTAATATCCTGGTTAAGTAGTGAATTAGGCCTATAAGATTCAGAATAAAGCGGGTCCTTACCAAGCTTTTGTAGTAATACAATGGTAGCCAGATTATGCCCTGGCGCTAAATGACCTTGGTCTTGCGTGATGAAAAACATGTCCTTCATGGAGGTAAGAATTTTATTTTTTAATATTTTATAAAATTCTGCACCAAAACCATCAGGCCCTGGAGATTTCACCAATTGCAGAGAAGTGATAGTATCCCTAATTTCAACTTCTTGAATGGGCATATCCAAAAGCTGCTTCTCCTCACAGGAAAGACGCGGTATCTGTAAATCTTGGAAGAATTCTTGTAGCCCTGCATTCAAGCGCTGAATAGAAGGATATAGTTGCTGGAAATAATCTTTGAACACTTTAACTACCTATGTATTACCTCTGTATTCCATATTATGAAAGTTCAGTTGGCTAACAAATACTTTCCTCATGTTATGCTTGAGTAGGTTCGCAAGAAGCCTCCCAGATTTATTACCTCACTGAAATAATTTAAATTGAAAGAAAATTAAATTTTCCTTAGCCTTAGAATCTAAAAGAGCATCCAGGTCCCTGCGGGTAGTAAGACTTTCCTGTCTAAGATCTTGTGTGAGGGACTGCACATGCAGCCTTTTAAGTTTTACTAATTCCTAGGATAGGTCTAATATCTGTTTGGTGTGCTCCCTATACTTACTCACTTGATAGACAATAATCTGCCCTCTCAGTACTGCCTTGGCAGCATTCCAATAATTGATAGGATCCATTACTGGAATAAGATTAAATCCCTGATATTCTTCCCATTGCTCCCTAAGAAAGGAAATAAACTCTTTGTCATGGTATAACAGGGCAGAGAATTTCCATCTGGAAAACCATTTCCCCTCATCAGAAAAACTATTGAAGTAACAACCATAGAGTGATCTGCAAGGGGTGTTTCAACTATGTGACACTCTTGTACCTTATCAAACCATGCTTCTGGTAAAAGAATGTAGTCAAATCTAGAATAAACATTATGCACTGGAGAATAGAAGGTGTAATCTTGATCATCAGTATGGGAGAGATGTCAAACATCTACTAAATTTAGCTCATGACATAAAAAACTGATGCCCATATCAGCTTGATTTTTTTTTGGGGAGTCTTAGAGGGTTTACAATCAATGAGAGGGTTATTAATAATGTTAAAGTCCCCTCCAAGAAAAAATGTATAACTCTCCCATGCGAGCAATTTAGTTACTAGTGTGGAGAATATTGGTTGGGCGCGTAAATATTAGGAAAAAGAACTTTTACCCCAAAAAGAGTGCCCACAACCAGGAGAAAGTGTCCCTCAGGATCTTTAACTTGTCTTTCAAATTCAAAGGGCAAGGCTTTGTGAACTAATTTGGCAAGTCGTCTTTGCCTAGTCAAAAAGGAGGCATAGAAGCAGTGGCTCACCCATTCCCTTCAGAGCTTAGCATGCTCTAACATCATCGAGATAGAAGTTGCTTTTTTACAAGAAACCTGTCTTCTGTTTTCTTAACTCCGCCAAAACTTTCTTTCTTTTGAGGGGGAATGAAGCCCATCCACATTAAGGGCCAGATTTTAAAAGCCCTACGTGCGCCGGGCCTATTTTAGAAAGGCCCGGCCACACACACTGGGACGCGCGTATGTCCTGGGGCTTTGAAAAAGGGGCGGGGTTGTCCAGGGGCGGGGGGGCCAGTGTCAGAGGCTTCCGGCACAGTGGCTATTTGCCGCTGTGTCGGGGGATCGTGTGCCTGCCTCCGGTAAGATAAAGGTCGTGGGGGGGGGGGTCGTCTAGGTGAGGGCTAGGGGGCGGGAGGGTTAGGGGAAGGGGAAGGGAGATTAGGGGGTTGGGAACAGGGGAAGGCTGCGGGCATTGGCGCGTGCAAGTTTCACAATTGTGCACCCCCCTTGTGTGCGCCGACCCCCTATTTTATAACATGCTCGCACCTGCTTGCGTATGTTATAAAATCGGGTGTCCATATGTACGTGTCGGGTAGCGCTCGCACATGGACGCCTGCGCGCATGTTTTAAAATCTACCCTAAGTGAAGTCACCGTAACCATTGTCATGACAACAAAGAGGAAAAAACATATAACATAGTATACAACACTATATTATGATTTTCAGAAGTGACCTCCCAGCCTAGGCCCCCTCTATGAAGTATATTAGATATTGCCTTGCACATTATAGCCCAGCAAGGGTCCAGAGTGGCAGAAGAACAGCAATGCAACTCAGGAAACCACTTGGAGTATACATAGCCTTCCACAACCATCAACACATCTATACATATCCATTCACACAAAATCACACACAACCAAAAATATACAAATCTGAATCCCTTCCCACCATCCTTTCCCTAAGTCCACAACCCATGAAAAGGGTAAACCAAGTCTCAAGGTTGAAGAATCCCAATGACAACTTTGGTTCCGGATGGGTTCTTTCCGGATCACCAAAGATTCAATCAGGCTTATTCAACCCCAGTCTTCCCGGAGTCAGCAGTAATCCATATCCAATCTTAGACCAGATTGTGGTACCAGAAAAACAAAAATGCAGAAATATGCGAGACCAGCAAATGGAAAACAGGCAGAAGAACTGCATATCATGTATATCAAATCGCAGATATTAAATTAAAAAAGCAGCTCACGAAAAGATATGCGCCATAACTGTCATGCCATGCGGTATATGAGGGACTCACAACAGGAGACAAATAGGCCCGCAAAAGAAAAATGTAGAATAGGGGAAAAATTTGATGAGATAAAAACACAGTAGAACCGGACCATTAGATGTGACTATCAAAAAACTCTCTTTTCCTCCTTTGTCATTTCTCTCTGTCCCCTCTATGGGAACCAGCCTTGCATAGCGCAGTCATCCAGGGCATCAATTACAACAGACAGCAAGGTGGGGAAATGAAATCATAGTCCACATAGAAAAAAGACCAGGCCCGGCACGTCGAAAACTGTCAGGGCAGCACATCTTCAAAAGCTTTCACTTCATATCCTGAGGCCAAAACTTTGGTTTCCCCTTGATAGAAAACCCTGAGCCGGGTAGGATATTGTAACGCGAATTTCACTCCTTTGTGATAAAGTTACGAACAATATGGTGTAAACTTCTTCTGTGAAGCAAGAACCCTCACAGAAATATCTGCAAAGATCAGCAATTTGTGATTTTAATATTGAAGCTCCTTCATTTTGCGATAAGCAGTAAGTATTTTAAGCTTATCCGTGTAATTAAGATATTTCACAATAACTTGCCGTGGTCTCACTTGATTGGGCCCATTAGCCCCTATCTGATGCGCCCATTCAACCAATAACGCCCGTTCAGCAACACTGATTTTGAGCGCTTCCGGAAGCCAGATTTCACAAAATTTAAGGAGCGCTTCCCCTTGCACAGTTTCTGGAACTCCTTTAATCTGCAAGTTAAAATGTAAGGAGCGCTTCTCCTTGCACAATTTCTCTAATCTGCAAATTATTGCGGCAACTTCTATTTTCCAGCTCATTGTGCTTTTCTTCAAGCGATTTCTTTTTTTCCTGCAGTGCTGCAATAGAGACATCTACTGTGTCCAACCAATCCTCAAGCGCAGTTAAGCCAGTCTGAACACTAGTAAGCGAAGTAGTATAAGCTTCTACCTGGTCTCGGAGTTCATCCACAAGTCTGGATTTTTATAAGCTGTTCAGAAACTGCAGCTGAAACTGCTTTGGTAAACTCTTGCAACAAAGATTCAGAAAGGCCCTCGGCAAATGGGCCTGCTTCTGGCGCCATTTTCTCCTCCAAGTTAGTGGGCTTATCTGCTCCCAATCACTTCGATCTTCCCGCCATTTCATCAGATTTTTTTTACTACAAAATTGCCCTTTAATATCTTCATGTGGCCAAATAAGTAGTGTGTGACAAAAATGCCACAATGATGGTAAAAAATAGTAATTTTACCACTGATTCCTAGGGAGCTGGGCTTCAGAGCAACTGCTCAGAATGATGTCATCACCACGCCCCCCTCTGACCCTTCACTTTGATTAAAAAATGTTAATAAAATTCAATGGTTTTTATTAAGATGCTTGGACATGTTTCAGAGAGAGAGATTTATCAATCCCTGGGATTCAAACATTTCCCAATGCATTTTGATATTTGGAGATAGACTTGCTTCTTCCATTTGTAATCAGCACTACATGTACCACAATTGTTTCTTTTTTTTGTTAACAGTCTTTATTGGGAGTTAGTTCCTTTAAGGTCTCCCAGCATCCATACTCTGTATCCAAATGAGGATAGGACTGCAGACTGGCTAAAGCAGGAAAACTTCAATATAGTGACTGGAACTTCAGCTAAACACATTTGAAGAACAAAACAAAATGGACCCTGGATAAAAAATCTCAAGAAGAACCAACACCACTTAGTCCTTCAGGGGCCTGTCTACTCTAAAAATGACAGTATACCATATCCCTTCTTTTTTAAGTTTACTACTCTTGATTAACGCTTCTAACAACATTGCCAACATTTCTCTTGTTGCCAAACTCCACTTTCCTGGATTATCAATTGGGAAGCATCATATCCACATCTGACTTTCTTTGTTCTTTGAGTTCCAAAATCAGTAATAGTGTTAGGCTCGGAGGTTACAAGCACATAACCCTTTTGGGGTTCAAGCTCAGCATCAAATGCACATAAATCCTTAAATCTCTCTGGAGTCTTCTCTTGGTGAACTGCTCGGATTACTCTGCTAATTTGGGTTGGTGTGTTTGATTCACTGGAGTTTTATGCATCACTTCCCTTTTTTGTTCAGGTGATTCACTTTGCTCTGGACTGTTGTGGTAGTAGGTACTGCTGTCCTTTGTTATTACATAGGAGGATCTTGCTTCTGATTCCACTTGAATGATCTCAACTGGTTCCCAAACAGGGCTGGTTACCATTCTTGCCATTTCCCTTGGAATAGGAGTGACAGAGGTCTGGTTGACCTGTCAGCAAGTTTAGGTTTCTTGCTTTAATACATTACTTTCCTTCAAGTAATCAAAGCGATGTAATAGGATTTTTCTTTCTCCTGGATCTGCTTCAGCTTTTTCCTCACCTTCCTGGTGTTTTAGGCTGCAAAGTTGCTTTTGTCACAGGAAACCGTAGGAAAGCGACAAACAGAAGGATGCCACAAGAGCGTCTTTTTCAAATTTAATGAAGGAGACGTGAAATAAAATACAAGTGCCCGACTCTGGCCGAGTTTCGCCACCAATGGTGGCTGCCTCAGGGGCTACAAGACAAACATATAAATTGTTTAATTACATGAAAAGTAAATTAAAAACATACATCATTAAAAATTAAAAATTAAAGAATTAAAAAATTAAAAAACACAGACATATGAAAACACAACATAAATATTGTATAGATAAAATGATAATAACAATGGAAAGATGAATCATAAAATTGTGTAAAAATGCATACATAGATAGAATAATGACAATGGAATTAAATATTAAAATTATGTAACGAACAAAAGAACACTGAAAAAAACACCATATCAGAATAGAAACAGCAATACAAAAATTTTTTTTTGAAAAAACTTAATCGGGTTCTACCTGAGCGTTTCAATAACCGTAATCACGTGATGGTCCGGATAATGTCAACACTGTACTTTCATTTCTATTAAAATGTAAAAGAAGGTCAACTAGATATTCAAAAGAATCAATATATTAGTATGTAAATGGGGGTCAGCTATATGTTGGTATGGGTCAGTATCTGTTAAGAACACAATCATTTCCAATTAAAGATGTACAAAAATCCATTTAAAGGAAAAAATATAAACTGACTACAGGACGAAATATCAAAAGGAAAAAAATATCAAAAGGAAAAAAAGGGGAAAAAAAGGGGGAAAAAAAAACCCAAAAAAACCAAAAAAAACAAATCAACATCATCTGAGCAACCAGTATTTGTTTTTGTTTTTTTTTGTTTTTTTTTTCCCCCTTTTTTTCCCCTTTTTTTCCTTTTGATATTTTTTTCCTTTTGATATTTCGTCCTGTAGTCAGTTTATATTTTTTCCTTTAAATGGATTTTTGTACATCTTTGGAAATGATTGTGTTCTTAACAGATACTGACCCATACCAACATATAGCTGACCCCCATTTACATATTAATATATTGATTCTTTTGAATATCTAGTTGACCTTCTTTTACATTTTAATAGAAATGAAAGTACAGTGTTGACATTATCCGGACCATCACGTGATTACGGTTATTGAAATGCTCAGGTAGAACCCGATTAAGTTTTTTCAAAAAAAATTTTTTGTATTGCTGTTTCTATTCTGATATGGTGTTTTTTTCAGTGTTCTTTTGTTCGTTACATAATTTTAATATTTAATTCCATTGTCATTATTCTATCTATGTATGCATTTTTACACAATTTTATGATTCATCTTTTCCATTGTTATTATCATTTTATCTATACAATATTTATGTTGTGTTTTCATATGTCTGTGTTTTTTAATTTTTTAATTCTTTAATTTTTAATTTTTAATGATGTATGTTTTTAATTTACTTTTTATGTAATTAAACAATTTATATGTTTGTCTTGTAGCCCCTGAGGCAGCCACCATTGGTGGCGAAACTCGGCCAGAGTCGGGCACTTGTATTTTATTTCACGTCTCCTTCATTAAATTTGAAAAAGACGCTCTTGTGGCATCCTTCTGTTTGTTACTTTGTCACAGGAAAGGCATTTTATTTATTTCCATCAATGGATCATATCTCCTCTCAGAGACCTGATACAGTTTACAAACAACTAATTTAAAGCATGTACAAAAAATAAAATTACATAGTCAGCAGTAAAATACATAATATTTCCCCCTTCGTTATTAATGATCTCATTACAAATTTCTGATAACTTATCCCTGTATCCTCTCCCTGTCTTTAATCAGAACAAAAACATTCCCCCTTCCCTGCCAGCTAAACATTAATCCCTCTTTTCAACCAAAAGCAAGATGGAATATCCAGGTTTTAACTTTCTTCCTGAAACGAAGACATTTTTTTTGTGCTTTAATATCTGCATATTCCGTAATTATTGATGCTACAACAAAGAAGGCTCACTACCTAGTCCTCAAAACTCTTTTATTAAAAGCTGGGATTGGGGAATATGAAAGACCTGCTATGGGTGTGTGCCTTAGAGTTGGTAGGACCCAAATTTGGATACTTCCCCATCTCTCTTGTCTTCTGGAGTATCGTCTTGACAGATCTCTCTGCTGGGCCATTCTGTTGAAGATACTTGGGACTAGAATACATGAGTTGCATACACCTTTCTTTAGCAAACTGCTACATGGCTGTGCTAGGGAATGGCATATTCTTATAAACCATCGCCTGTGGAATTCCTTATCTTGTAAACATGAATTTGGCTGTCTTGACAGGAATATTCAGCAGCTCTGTGTATTTTTGACAAATCATCAACAACAGGCAAAAAGGAATGTCCTCTTCAGTCAAAACTGTCTGCTGTAATCTTCTGCCACGATAGATAAGGTATCTGGTGTGGTTGGCGCTTGTTTGATTTGCTTACTGGTATCTGGCACAAGTCTCACAGCCGGTAATTAGGAGTTCTGTCAACTGTATATCTTTTCCAAAACTGGGCCAAAATAGGAGTGCCCGTGCCCTTTCCTTGGTATGCTGAATTCCTGTTTTGTACTTATTCAATTATATCATAAATCAAAACAAGATAGATACACGTGCACCATAAAAAAGTATCACATTTGTTCACAGAAATAAAAAAGTAGGAAAAAGTGAGGAACATAGAAACCCTTTGCTGACAGACAAGATGAATTCTTCTACCAGGTCACAAATTATGGGAAATCCAAGTCCAGTATTAAAGGAAATGTAAAAAAAAAAAAAAATGGAGGGAAAAAGGAGGAAGTACAACTGACTAGTTTTGTTGCTTTATAAACAGATGGGACCTTTTCACCGGCTAGGAGGGAACTGCTGCAGTGTAGTTCCCGAGCGAGCCCTTATGGCTAAGGAAGATGGTTATGTCATGGCTACTGAGATCTGGGCACACCATCCCAGAAGCAGTGCATGACTGCAAGGCAGGACACTCACTGGGCTAGACAAGAGCCAGTCTTCTGTCTAGCCAATTCCCCTCCCCTGCAGGTTGAGCCCTTGGGTTCTGGGGGCCGGCAGGTCTTTGCTGTGGTGGCAGTACATCATGGTGATTCTGGGCAGGTTGGATAAAGTAAGGTTGAAGAGGCAAGGCTAGTGTCAGGGTTGGGCTGACTGAAGCTTGATGACTGGATGCTGGAGCTGAACACAGAGCAAGGACTGGGGCTGAGTACAGCTAGAGATAGGACAAGGATACTGGGCATGAACTGGGGCTGAGGTAAGGCAAAGCAGAAGCAAGGCAGGGAAAGGATACTAAGCTGAGCAGGGCATAACAGAGACTACTCAAAGACAGGACTGGACTAGACAGACTAAGGATTAAGCAAGACAACGCAGAACAAAGAACATGGAAGCCTGAAAGCAGCAAGGCTGAGGCCTGAAGGCCGCTAAGATAAAGGCCTGGAGACCCCTAGGAAAAGAGAGGCCTGGATAGGCCGCAAAGCAAGATACAAGGAAGCAGAAAGCCCAGAGGTCACAAGGCAATGCAAGGTCTAGATAGGCTGTAAGACAAGGAGCAAGAAAGCAGAAGGCCCGGAGGGCTTAAGGCAAAGTACAAGACTTGAGTGGCCAGGTTTGAGAACCAAAGGTGACTCCATGAAGAGGCAAGATAGTTCTGGCAAGGCTGGGTTACATAGGATTGAGACTTGGGTGTGACAAGAGCAACGAGGAGGAGTTTAGCGAGGGTGGTGGTGAGGTTCACTGAAGGCCTCTGCAGGCGAGGAGGAATCATAGCTCGCAGGACCAGGGCACGGAGAGGCTGCATGTCAGTCAAAACCATGACAGGGAAGGGAAAAATCCCCTGCTTCACATACCTGAAAACCTTTGATTTCCAGTCACCCTGAGCTTGTGGTGGATTGGTGGGGGTGGCATATATTTTTTGACATCTCCCCACTCTAAGGCAGGCTCTCATTCTCATACCCCCATGCCAGTTCCCATTCACACAAACACTCGTTCCCATTTACACATGCATGCACACACACACACATTCATCCCAGGCAAGCAGGCAGGCTTCCATTCACACACACACACACACACGCAGATCCCCCCGAAGCAGGCTCCCATTCATACAAATACACCTATCCCCCCACCAGTCAGGCTCCCATTCACAAACACACTCATCCCCCCCAGGCAAGCTCTCATTCACACAATCAAGCACCGCTATACAGGCAGGGTCCATGGGTCTCTTATTCCTCTTCTGCTGCTGCTGCTGTCTCTACCACCCATGCCTTACGCCTTGGGAGAGAATAAGATTGCTTGCACTGTTGCTGAAGTCCTTCCTGCAACTACTTCTTGTGTGCTGGCCAGTCCTGTGATACTTAACCCTCGCGGTGTTAGCACTTCCTGTATGCTCATCTTGCGATGCATGAGATGAGCATACAGGAAGTGCTAGCACCACAAGGCTTACCACGGGGCTGGCCGGCACAGAAGAAAGAGCCGCAAAATGAGCCCACTTTTCTTTAGCAGGCATGTGGATCTCTCTCATCATTTGCTGCCGGTGGTATGGGATCCACCAGTGGTAGCACGGGTCTCTGTCTTTTACACAACACCGGTGGAATTGAGTTCACTGGTAGCCACATGGCCTTCTTGTTGCTCCTGGTAGGTCCTGTCTGCTGCACTTTCGAGTGTGCCACTCCATGCAGTTGCACGGTTTGCACACCTGCTAGCACCAGGCCTGCTGAGCTGCACTGATCTTTGTAAGCTTCTGCAGCTCTAATCCTCTTTTATAGTGCAGCAACCTCCGAAACATCAGCTAGATGCATCTCTTTAGAAGGACCTCTACAGCTTTCAAGTATTGGAATGGCAGGAAAGATCTAATCCTCCTTAATGTTCAAGGACACTGGTGAGTCACCTTTCCGCTTTAACATTCCCAAGACAGAACAATGGAGGGAGATGCCTCTATGAGATTGGAATGACTCTCTTGCAAGTTGGCTAGATTCACATAAAAAGATTGAAGGGTAGCATATATGCTTGCCCATGTAAAAAGCCTGATAAATAATGTAGGAAAGGCAAAAAAAAACAGGTAATGCTAAGCTGAAATGCAGGTAGTCATGGATCCTCTGCCATCTTGTATATGTTGAATTCCTTAGTGATATTTATGTAAACTTCTCAGAATTTCTTCTTTTGGCCTTCTGGGGACATCAACTATTTTACCAAATAGGACTAGATCATTTTCAGTAGATATTTACCTTGCCAGTGTAGATTAACAGCAGGGATTCTAATCTCCATTCTGGCTTTCATCAAGTTCAGATGTATGTCCGCTTGTGTGACTGTCCTCAGTCTAGTTTCCATCTTGCTTCCATGGCTAAAGTGGCATCTATGGCCTGTATAACCTCTTCCATAACATCAATCCATGTGCTCATCTGAGTTGTACACATATAGCTGTTTTCACATTTCTTTGCTTGGCTTGTATAAAATTGGCAGCTCTTACATAGCCAGCTGAAGCATTATCCACTGTAACCTTGCAGATATTCTGCTCAATGGTTTGGTTACAATTGCATCTAGAGGCTTGTGGTCTGAATGAACTATGCTGCCTGGCCAAATATATACTGGTGAAATTTCTGTACGCTGTATACACTTTAATTTATCAATCTCTCCATGGATTAAAAACCTGCTCAATGCGGAATACAGAGTTCAGTAATAGTAACTATAAGAAGTACAATCTAAATAATTTTTACCATGGTACTTATTAAATTATTTAAAAAATGTATTAGGTGCACAACCCAAAGATCGCAGCGGCGAACAAAGATACACAAGCATATAAAATAATATACAATAAAACATACCATCACATAGATATACATGGTTAAATACACAATCTCAAAACCTTTCATTCAGTCTATTATCCTTGTATCATTATTAGAGCAACAGATGTTATTACACTTTACCTGCACGTATTAATGTGGCTCCTGTCAAGAATATTCTTGTCTGCATATCTAGATTGCAAAAAAAGCTGCATTTCAGAGCCAGGTATTAAGGCTTTTTTTTAAGATTTTAGCATCTGCCATGGTCCTCATATAAGCTGGCATAGTATTCCATATTTTTGGTCTGGCAACCGAAATTGCTCTATCCCGGATAAGTTCCAGATTTGCTTGATGAACAGGAGGAATGACTAGTAGGCCAGTATTGGATGATCTTAAGGAACGTGAAGGATTATATGGATATAAATTTGTTCCATGCCAGACCGTTTCAGGGCTATACATGCGTTTCTGCAATAACAATAATACTTTATAATGGATTCTTTATTGCACAGGAAGCCAGTGCAATTCCTTAAGAACAGATGTCATATGATCATATTTAGAACCGCCTGTCAGAACTCTGGCCGCAGAATTGTGTAATATTTGTAAAGCCCTGATATGAGAAACCGGTATTCCAAGCAATAAAGAATTGCAACAATCAAATCCTGTTAACAACAATGTTTGTAAAACTAACTGAATATCATTTGGTGCTAAGAATGGTTTTAGTTTTTTCAGAATTCTGAGTTTAAAATATCCCACTTGAACCGGTTTCTTGATATGCGCTTTCATGGAGAGTTTTCCACCCAATAGTATCCTAAGATTGTTGCGGTCCCGGGCCATGCCCCGGTCCCTCCACCTACCTCTGGACGGCCCGGGCAGTTTCGGGGTCTCCACGGGCCTGCAGGCCCTCAGAGACGCCGACGATCCAGCGCGTCTGGCCCCACCCCCTGACGCGCGTGCGCGTGAGGAGGAGTCCCATTTAAAGGGGCCAGCGCGAGAAAACCTCAGTCCTGCCTTGGATGACGTCAGACGCCTTCAGGGTATTTAAACCCTGCATCTGGAGTCCCTCAGTGCCTTGCAACGAGGTTCGCTCTGTTTTCAGAATGTCTAGTTGCTGCGTAGGATCCTGGATCGTCTCTTCTGTCTTCTGGCTTGACCCGGCTTCGTCTCCTGACTTGTCTTCAGCTTCCGCCCCTGGTTTTGGTATTGACGTCTGACTTCTGGCTTGGCTCCATTCCACGACTTCGTCTCCAGCTTCGGTTCCCGGCTTGGTATCGTCTTCTGACCTCTGGCTCCTGACCCCGGCTCCATCCCACAACTCCGTCTTCTGCTTTCATCCATGGCTTTGGTTTGGATCTCGGACTTCTGGCTTCTGACCCGGCTTCACTCTCGGACTCCGACGTCGGCTTCTTCTTCATCTCAGGTATCCGGTACTTGTGGGCCCAGAGGATTCTAAGTCCCAGCGGCTCGGGCTCCTCCTGGGGGAGTCGCGGACTTCCGAGGGTGAAGACTCTCCAGCTACCTGGGCCCAGTCGTCCTTCGTCCATCTCTTCAGCCGCAGCCCGGATCCTTGGTCGCATAGGATCCCACCTAAGTCCAAGAGGTCCGGGTCCCTAAGGGCTCCTCCTGGGGGGACCTCGGACTTCCGGTGGTGAAACCTCATCTGAGCCTCTTCTGTGCCGTCTCCCGGCTGTGACGCTTGCTGTGGTCCTCCACAGTATACCTTCCACTGTCTCAGCCAGCCCAAGGGTCCACGACCGTAACAAAGATCTCTTAACAATTGTAGAACATGAAATTACATGGACATGAAATTTAAATGAGGGAACCCATCATGTGGCCGGTGTGATATATAAATTATCTCTGATTTCGAAATATTAATTATTATAATACTAAGCAAACATAATAAGAAAATTATTTTAAAAAGCATTAAACACAATTCATACAGAGATACTAAGGTAAAATTCATCATAAATATGATAGTAGCACCATAGAGAAATTGTGCACATATAATAATAAAAAATGAAAATGGCAAGCAGTTCTTTATCTGCACATAGTTTTGTTCTGCAGGTGTTCATTTTCTTGATACATATGCTAAGGGTTTACCTTCCTGTTTGTATAGTCACAGGTACTGTTGGATCCAGTAAATTAAGCACTAGAGCACTTCAAAGTTCTGCTTTCAGAGTTTTTATTGCTTCTGATTGCTCGGGGCCCTTGCACAACAGCTTTCTCCTGGGTGCTTTTATGCTTATGTAATCTGATGCTCGGGTACATAAAATGGTGGACAAGTTTTCCCTATTGTGTAAGGGTCATCTTTTCCAAATTCATTTAGTGGGCTCTATAGTTAGGTTGTGCAGATGGTTAAGTGGATCTGTATAGAGACAGTGGGATTCAACAGTGCCACTCCTATTTCTAACTGGACAGGGAATATTTCCATCTTACCTCCATCAACTTTGGTCCCTCTCTAACTAATATTGCTGGCCCACTAAATACTTAGCAGGTTATAACTTTATTTCTGGATTTTTCAGCCAGCAACTATATACACATTTGAATAATGACAAATGGTCAACACTGAATAATCAGAATTCAAGGGAGGATTAAAGTTTCCCTACTCATGTCATTCCTCGGGAACATAAGATTTACATTCCCCCAAGAACAGTGTTCCCTTCCTTTGTCACCCCACCCTGGTCACTAAAGGTTAGGTTAATCTCCCAAATTCTACTTTGCTCCTAATACACTTATTAGGAATAGGGTTCACTCCTTTGAACAACTCATCACCCCACATCAAGATTCACATTCAAAAGGGATAGTACAATTGTCATCTCCATCATTATTCACAACTATTTATTACAAGGCCTACTTTCAAGCTTATTAAAACCACTACAATTAGTCCAAAATGCCTCTGCTAGACTATTACTAGAGAGAAGGAAATTTGACCACATCACCCCCTCGCTGATGGCCCTGCACTGGCTTCCTGTACAATCCAGAATTCATTATTATTTATTATTTATTTATTTATAAATTTTTATATACCGCCGCTCATCAAAGATATCACGTCGGTGTACAGTGAACAGGAACTTACGCCGGAGCGTTATACATTTAACAGAGTTATATAAGCGTTATACAATTAACAAAGGTATATTATAAAGTATTAACCCTAATTTTCAATATCATCAACAATATTGACCCATGCCTATTACGAGTTACACTTCAACATTACTCACCACAGAGAATACTAAGATCACAAAACAAAGGATTTCCATCCATCCACTTGGAACACAAACCTAACACAAATAAGAGACCAAATGTTTTCCATAGCAGGCCCCAAGTGGTAGAGCTCCCTTGCAGAATCATTATGCAGATTTCAATCGTGAACTAAAAACACGGCTCTTTAGAAAAGTTTACGATTTAACATAAAATACCAATACACTGAAAATCTCAACGTCAATACCAGAGATTATAGTAGTGAAGTGAGCAATGATTAATGAATGATGTAATGTTGACTTTGAAAATGTATGAATATGAAGTAGTTCATAAATCTGCAGTTGTGTTGACCAAGAATATGTACGAATATGAACTAAAACATATCTGCTGTGATGTTGACCTAGATTATGAATGCTGGCACTGAACGTAATTGTTGACTAAGAATATGAACGCTGATTTTGTAAACCATTGTGATCTTATTCTGAAATGACAGTATATAAAATGCCTAAATAAATAAATAAATAAACTCCTTAGACTCCCACTTCCAATTCGAACATCCACACTTCTCCACTACTGTAAGAACATAAGAATTTGCCATACTGGGTCAGACCAAGAGTCCATCATCCTGTTTCAAACAGTGGGCATACCAGACTACAAGAACCTGGCAAGTACGCAAACACTAAGTAGATCTCATGCTACTGATGGCAGTAATAGCAGAGGCTATTCCCTAAGTCAGTTTCATTAATAGCAGTTAATGGACTTCTCCTCCAATAACCTATCCAAACCTTTTTTAAACCCAGCTAGACTAACTGCACTAACCACATCTTCTGGCAACAAATTCCAGAGCTTAATTGTGTGTTGAGTGAAAAAGAATTTTCTCTGATTAGTTTTAAATGTGCTACCTGCTAACTTCATGAAGTGCCCCCTTAGTCCTTCTATCATCTGAAAGTGTAAATAACCGATTCACATCTACTCATTCAAGACCTCTCATGATTTTAAAGACCTCTATCATATCCCCCCTCAGCCGTCTCTTCTCCAAGCTGAAGAGCCCTAACCTCTTTACCCTTTCCTCATAGGGGAGCTGCTCCATCCCCTTTATCATTTTGGTTGCCATTATCTGTACCTTCTCCAGTGCAACTATATCTTTTTTTGAGATGCAGCGACCAGAATTGTACACAGTACTCAAGCTGCGGTCTCACCATGGAGAAATACAGAGGCATTATGACATTTTCCGTTTTATTCACCATTCCCTTCCTAATAATTCCTAACATTATTCCTAACTGAGCTGACGATTTCAATGTATTATCCACTATGATGCCGAGATCTTTTTCCTGGGTGGTAGCTCCTAATATGGAACCTAACATCCAGGGCCGGTTCAAGGGGATTGGGCGCCCTAGGCACCTTCAGCCTTGTGCCGCCCCGCGCCCCCAGCCCTGCCCCAGTCGCAGCCCCAAACACCCCCCCCCAAAAAAAACTTACAAAATACCTGGTGGTCCAGGTGGGGGCCCGGGAGCGATCTGCCGCACCCGGGGCCTCGGCTGCCGCTAACCAAAATGGCGCCGGTGACCTTTAGCCCCTACCATGTGACAGGGGCCAACTGTTGGACCACACGGGGGGCGTCGGGAGGATAGCACGGTGAGGCGGGGTCTGGCAGAATTTTGAAAGAGCACTTTTTGCCCTTTCAAAATTCTGCCGCCTACTGCGGCGCCCTAGGCACAGGCTTAGCTCGCCTAGTGGTTCCTCCGGCCCTGCTAACATTGTGTAACTACAGCAAGGTTTATTTTTCCCTTTATGCAACACCTTGCACTTGTAGCTTGTAAGTTTCCCCGCAGTAGGGATCTCTTGAGACATTCTTCATATTAGAATCACCCCTACCTCCTGCTGCTCCGGGCAGTTCCCTCATAGGGAGGAGCCGCTTCATCTTCAGCCCAGCATCTGGTTATTTCCCCGAGAGGAGGAAAAAAACCAATCATCCCCTTGAGGGCCTGCTTCCAACTTGGTAACTATCTGGAATAGCAGGCTGGCTAATCCAGATAGCTACACCTTGGAGTTCCCTTCCCCTGCCAGCCCCATATACAAAGGGCAGGTTCTGAAGACAGGCTTTAAAAAGGGTTAGCAGAAAGGGCAAGTTCCTCCAAAAGCCACCCATATTTATACCCACTGCTAAACTCCTCCCCACCAATCACACATACTAGGGTTCTTAAGGGGTTTCACCAGTCACGCACCTCTTAACCCATCCATATCAACACATTTGGTTACAATGCTCATTTCCCTAAAAATGCCACCCAGTGGTCATTTGCTAGTATTATTATTGCAAACCTACAAAACAGTTCCCAAACAAATCAAACATCCCAAAAAAGGCTCAGTATTTGGGGGTCTCACTTGCTTCTCCTGCTTCTCTTCACCATATCTAAAAACCTCTGTAGGCTGTTCTTGTCTTCTAGTACTGGCATGTTTATGATCACCAATAACTTTCCAGAGTATGGTGCCATTTCATTGACAATCAGTATATGCGCTGTATACCAGACTTCTTGTATTTTGAACTGTATCGTGTTAAGATAAAACGATGTTCATTTTCTGCATTCTTTCCATCATAGCTTGAGGATGGAGTTGGTTCTGCCTCAGTCTCTGCAGCTGTGATTATATTCTTTGCTATTATGTATATGCATGCAATATTCCCCAAGACCTCATGTTTTTTCTGCTCAAAAATCTCACTGGCTGACTGTATCCCAAATGCCATATGACAGAACTTGTAGCTGATCAATGGGTTATTGAAGATTCCCTCCCTTCAAGAATACTTTTTTTTTTCCTGGCAAGCTGGGCTTGTATCTCTTCAAGTGTTGGTACTGTGACAGATTGAATAGGAGATACCAGTGCCTGGGTTAAGCTCAGGACACAGAAGAGAGGAAACTAATAATGTCAGCTGAAAGAAAAAAGAGTAAAGAATAAAATAGAGATTTCCTGGGAAGAACTCAGGAAGAGGAAGGGATCAAATTCCATCCCCATTAGAGGACCATACCCTAGGGTCTAGGAAAGGCTGGAAGAAAGATAGCTGGAGAACTCAGAGTTCTAGCTGGGAGAATGTAGAAGTAGGCACAAACGTGGTGGTGGGGAAGTCTGCAGCCAGTGAACTGGAGTCATGTTTCCTAGGCACAGGGTTATGACCAAGGAAAGACCAAAGAAGCTTGGAGATTGGAGGGCCAATGGCTCCTTCTGAGTCTCCTATTATGGATTTGCTTCAGCCAGAAACTAAAGGCAAAAAAATGAAAGAAAGAGACAAGAGATGCAGCTTGAATGTCTGTGACAGCATCTGGAGGTGGTCTGAAAAGGGTGAAGGAGTAGCTGGAGGGCTTCCCCATGACAATATATTGACGAGATGTCATTTGATAGATTTGTTCAGGTGCTATGGGTCTAGACAAATTTTCAAGTCATCATTAGATGTCTTGGTTATCACCAGGCTGTAAATGCAGTCTATTGTTGTGGTTACCCTGGTTATTCTGTCTTTCTGTAATTGCACAAGGGCTGGTTGCAGTTTTCCATGAATTGGAAATGGAACTTTTCTGAAAACTTGTATTACTGGGGCTTCTGAGGAATCTGTGTATTTGTGGTAAGAACCCTATACCTAAAAGGTTTCAGTGATATATAGACTTTGAACCTTTTTTGTTGGAAAGAAAACAGTAGAAATAGGGGGTCACAAAATGAAACTCCAGGGGGGACGACTCAGAACCAGCATCAGAAAATATTTCTTCACAGAGAGGGAGGTGGTGGTCTGGAATGCCCTTCCGGAGGAGGTGGTGAAGAAGAAAACAGTCAAAGGGACATGGGATAAACACTGTGGATCCCAAAAGGCTAGAGGATGGAAATGAGATAAGCATGCAGGGGGTAACTTGCTGGTACAGCGGTTACTATCCTTAGCAGAAGACATGGAGATGTGAATCGTTTTTGAACGATTAAAATTATCGTCCGATAATTTTAAAATCGTTCTAAACCGTTAGAGTACACGATACAATACAAATTCCCACGATTTATCGTCAGGAGCATTTATATTGTATCGTTAAATAGGGCACGGGAATTATTTGGGGGAGGGCGGGAAAACCGGCACACCAAAACAACCCCTAAACCCACCCCGACCTTTTAAAAGAAATTCCTTACCCTCCCGAACCCCCCCAAAATGTTAAGTTACCTGGTGGTCCAGTGGGGGGGGGGGGGGGGGGGTGTCCCGGCGCAATCTCCCGCTCTTGGGCCATCGGCGCCATTTTGGCTACCACTGATAAAAAGGCGCCGATGGCCCGAAAAAAAAACCCCCACCCCGACCCTTTTCAAATTATCCCTTTGCTTCTCCCACCCTCCCGACCCCCCCAAAAACCTTTTACATGTACCTGATGGTCTAGCGGGGGGTCCGGAAGCCATCCCTTCAGTCGTGCCTGTGCCGGTGGTTTCAAAATGGTGCCAATCATCTTTGCCCTTACCTTGTCACAGGGAGCGACCGTCGCTCCCTGTGACAAGGTAAGGGCAAAGGCGATCGACTGCCAGTATGGGCGCCATTTTGAAACCTCCAGCACCGGCACGATTAAAGGGATGGCTTCCAGACCCCCCGCTAGACCACCAGGTACATGTAAAAGGTTTTTGGGGGGGTCGGGAGGGTGGGAGAAGCAAAGGGGTAATTTGAAAAGGGTCGGGGTGGGTTTTTTTTTTTTCGGGCCATCGGCGCCTTTTTATCAGTGGTAGCCAAAATGGCGCCGATGGCCCGAGAGCGGGAGATCGCGCCGGGGACACCCCCCCCACCCCACTGGACCACCAGGTAATTTAACATTTTTTTTGGGGGGGGGGGTTCGGTGGGGTTTTGTTTATCTGCTCATGCCTCACTAAAAAATTAACAATGTGAATTGGAATCGGAACGATTCCAATTAACAATCTCTAACGATCCGATTTTCCCCTCCCACCATCCGAACCTGATCGTTAAGACGATCGGGCACACGATTCACATCTCTAGAGATTACTACCCTTAACCAATATGCTTTGATGCTTTTAATGCAACTGCAATATTGTTCATTGCTTAGATGGGAATAAGAGGAATTAGATTCAGATGACAACCAAGGGCCCCAACTTCCATGGTCTGGGATACGGTTAAGTGGGCATAAGGGAAAAAGCACAGGACTGCTTCTAGGGCCAAGACCTAAAGGAAACGATGAAAGCGCGCATGGGGGTAACTTGCTGGTGCGGCAGTTACGAGCCTAACCAATAAGCCTTGATGCTTTTGATGCAACTGCAACATCGCTAACTGCTTCGAAGGAGGAGGGTGGGGGGTGAAAGGAAAGAGAAATTTGGATTTAGAGACAACCAATTCAAGCCATGACCTTTTTTTACAGTCTGGGGTACTAATGCGCAGACATTAAGGAGAAAATACAGGACTGTTTCTGTGGTCAAGTCCATAAGCAAAGCACATCAAGCAAAACTGACTGATACATTGGGGTAACCTGCACGGCATGGCAGATACTACCATGGGAAGCTTGTTAGGCAGACTGGATGGACCATTGGTTCTTTTCTGCCATCATTTCTATGTTTCTATGTGACTACAACTGGATATGCCCTTGTCAAGCCTTCTGTTTTTTCAGGATTTTGTCTTTGTGACGTCAAAGCTGTGTACACTTTGTATGAGGTTCAGGTGTACATATTCAACCTTTTCCAAGAATGGCAGATGCAAACTTTACTTTTTGTTGTTTACCTCTTACTGAGCAGTCTGTGATGAGTGTTCCTTTAGGGCGTATCTTTATTTCTCAAAAGCTGCAGTCATTGTGTTTGTAGGCCTCTGAACCTCTTATCATAGCTTAAAGGCAGATTGTTAGTCTTTGCTCTTGTGTTCAACTTGAACTGTATGGGTATGTTGTCAGTACTCTCTTTTGTGCGCGCCAGGCATCTTCTTCCTCCTTCCTCCTTGCTTCTGCCCTTTTTTCTGCATAGAAAGTCCAAGCAAACAAGGAGTTTAGTTTGATGTCCTGTGCTTTGCTGAAATAAAACAATCTTTGGCAAAGTGATTTTTCTTTTTAGATTTGTGGCATACTGTGCTGTATGTGAGACATATTTAGAGTGCATGCGAGCTTACACATTTGTAACATATTTTGTCACGGGCCTTCCTACTCGCTGTAAGAGTCCTCATGCAGAGTTGGTGGCTTAACTGGAACTCTTCAGCTCCGTGAGCACCTGTGGCTTTTATTTCTGGCACTAATTTTGAAAATAAAGCTGCTCAGACATAGTTTGTGATTGTGCACTTGATGCTTCTGCTATATGTCTGTTAACTTCTCTAAAGTGAGGCTGTTTCTCTTAGGAGCCTTTCCTTGAACCTTTGCTCTCCTATACTGAAAATAGGTGTCTCTCCAATGTTTGCTTGCTATGCTTTTCCCAACTCAGTTATGGATTTTGAGATGTAGCTCAGTCATATACTGATCAAAATCTTGGGTACTCTTCTCAGGTGAGTCCAGAATTGGTGTCTTTTACATTTTTTTTTGAGTGCAGTAGTCTGCAAACAGCTTTATCACTGTTGCTCTAGAAGTCTAGATAGTAACTTGTGCAGGAAAGGAGAGTATTATATAGCTCCTGGGCCTGCATGTGGTGCATCTGCCACCTTCACTGGCTCATCATTCTCGCCCAGCTCAGTTGCAGTATATTAAATCTGGCAAATTTGCTCCCACCAGTTATTGCGGATGTTCCCCACTTAGAACTAATGGTGCAGGGGATTTCACTGCCTCCCTGCTGTACTACCGGCAGCACCCAAAACATATCTAAAATGTTTAGCACAATTCTGAAACCATGTTATGTTTTCTTTTATTGTTACCTGCCTTTACTGGAAGTTGCTTCCTTTTTCAAGTGCACCCAGCAGCCAGGCTCAGCATGAGAATGAGGCTCCTAGGACTGCTTGCTTGTCAAAGCAAGAGAACTTTAAACACAATGACTGGAACCTCAGCTAAACACATTTGAAGAACAGAACAAAATGAAGGCTAAGTGCTAGAAGAGACGAAGCCTCTAGAAGAATCAGGGGCTTGAGTCTCTATTCTTAAAGTGACAGTATAATATAAGAGTGCAGTAAGAGGGGGCTTACCAAAAGCCAGGACTTAACTAAAGTCTTATTCCAAAAACTGGGCCCCATCATATTCATGATGCCCCTCTCTTTAGACATGTGCCCCCAAAATGTCCATCAAAGGTTTGGATAAGTTCCTGGAGGAGAAGTCCATTACCTGCTACTGATTAAGTTGACTTAGAGAATAGCCACTGCTATTACTGGCAACAGTAACATGGAATAGGCTTAGTTTTTGGGTACTTGCCAGGTTCTTATGGCCTGGATTGGCCACTGTTGGAAACAGGATGCTGGGCTTGATGGACCCTTGGTCTGACCCAGTATGGCATTTTCTTATGTTCTTATGAAGTGCCCGAACTGCATTCCAGGCCGTTACCCACAAATTAAGCCCTGCCCTGAGGTAAATCCTTCCAGGCATGGAGTACATTGGTAAGGGAGAAAAAACACCTCACTTCTTCTCCAAAGGGTGTGGTATCCAAAACATAAGACTGCATCAGAAACTGCTCTTTCCACCTCAGACTCCAAACAAAAATGCCATATTACACTTTCTACCCCCTCCTTTATGAAACAAGGAGCTCACCACTCCAGCAAGCCTCAGAGGATATGCTGCTCAGAATGATACACCCTCTCTCCTGACTCTCTAACCCCAGGATTGGACTAGGGCCATCACGTGGAGACCTAGATGGTCTCTATAGATATGTTATCAGAATGAGGGTTTTCATGGCACTTCCCTTAGAATAGGGCTTCTCAAACCTGTCCTCATTGATCCCTCACAGCCAGTCAGCGTTTTAGGAGATCCACAGTGAAATAAATTTGCATGCACTGGAGACCCGGAATATGCAGATTTCTCACATGCATATTCATTGTGGATCTCCTGAAATCCTAACTGACTGAGGGCATCAGACTGGTTTTGGAAACCCTGACTTAGAAGTAAAATGAAAAAGCGGTAACGGTACCTGCTTCTGTAGTAATCAGCTTAGATGTCAGTGCCAGTATTCTGCTCAGAAATAAGACATATTTTGTTTTTGTTTTTCTCTCAGTTTCCAGAAATGAACGAAATGCTGAAAGACAAAATAACCGGAAGGAAAACAGATTTCATCTACTTCTTTATCCAGAACATGGGCCTTTTGTCAGGATTCGCTATTATACTGCTGATTACATTGTACGCGGGAAATATCGACTTGGAATAATGCTACTTAGGACTTGATGGAAATGATGATTCAGGTCTTTGGACAAGCTAGAACCAAAGAAGTCCAAAAACACACACCCAAATGATTTTGTCTTTGATCAGTGTGGCAAAAAAAAAAAAAAAAAAAAGAACGATCAATGAAAAACAAATTTTTGCATTTTTGCATTTAAGACTTTAAAATCAGACTGATGAAGTGGTGCATCTAAATGCTGCTGTGTTAGGAAACTGTTATGGACGTTTCTCGTTTGTTTAATTGAATGCACCAGGCATTACCTATACAGTGTTATAGTGAGCAGCTGGTGCTACTGGATATTGTGACGTACAGGCAGCTAATATGGCACCTTCATTCTATGTGATTCTCAGGGTGACAGAAGAATGAGCTCACAGGAGACAATCATGGAGGAGGAAATGTTATACGGTCTTGGCCTTGATGGCAAACTGAAATCAGACGCACATAAATATTTTTTCATGAGTTTTGTTACAGATCTAGGGGATGGGAGCGGGAATCATACAGGGTCACACATGGAACTAAAGTAAAAAAAAAAAAAAAAAGGACAAATCAACAATATTTAAGCATTGCTATAAATGACGTTTACATCCTAATCATAGTCTATGCCAGGCAGGGAGATAAAACTCAGAGCCTGTTTTCATTTCTAAAATTTAACTTTTGGAATTTTGGAGATGTTTTAACAATTTTTTAATGAACAGTAAAATTCAAAATGTGAACAGTTTAGAAATTCTGTGCTTGTCTAAAGACTGCATGTTTTCTTGTTCATTGATTTTTTGTTTTTTAGTCATCCTCTAGAACTAGATTACATTTTTATGTCCCAGTCTAAAGGAAAGAACCGGTCTTCTAGATCAAACTCAACTGAACTTAATCTTGTAAACTTAGTTATGTCACTAAAAAAGGATTACAAACTGTCAGAAAATGTACTGACAGTAAAAAAAAAAATTTTGTAAAATTAATTTCCTGCCAGTAAAAATGTCTATCTCAGGCTCTGTGAGGCTGCACCACTTGGGAGTTTGGGACTATGTTTTGGCACATGAAGGGATGAATCTCAGCATAGAAAATTCATCTGCATACAAAATGATAATGGTAAAGTGTCTCCATAAAAAAGTTGTGTTATCAGTAAAATCTGGCACATTGTCAGTAAAATTTGTTTTTTTTTTTTATGAGATGGCCATCCTGGTCATCAGTGTCATAATTCCCTTGCTTTTTTCTTTCTGATAACATCAAAAGCACACACTAGACATTTTCGTTAGCTACATGGCAACAAGCATTTGTTTCCGGCAGAAGAGTGCATTCCCTCTGGTTTTACAAGAAAAAAATGGTGTATTGTTGAAGGATACTAACAAAACAGGAAAGTTAGGGCACCCTGATAGAGAGGTTACAATAAATGCTAAAATAGCTCAGGTGCCTTTAATTAAAGAGCAGATATAGCAGAAAGATTCCAAATTAGCCCTGTCAACTGATAAGTAGGTTGTTAATACAAACAAAAAAATACTTTGAAATGTCTGTATACAAATGCTAAAAGTCTAAAAAATAAGATAGGAGAGTTAGAATGTATTGCACTAAATGATGAGGTAGATATAATTGGCAACTCAGAAACCTGGTGAAAGGAGGATAACCAATGGGACACTTTGATACCAGGGTACAAATTACATCACAATGATAGAATGCTCTGTGTTAAAGAGGGCATAGAGTCAAACAGGATAAAAGTTCTACAGGAAACAAAATGCACTGTAGAATCTTTATAGATAGAAACTCCATGTGAGAAGGGGAATAGAATAAAAGTAGGGGTGTACTACTGTCCAGCTGGCCAAAATGGTCAGACAGATGATGAAATGCTAACAGAAATTAGGGAAATGAACAAAATTAGCAACGCAGTAATAATGGGTGATTTCAGTTATCTTAGTATTGACTGGTAAATGTTATATCAGGACATGCTAAGGAGGTAAAGTTTCTAGATGAAATAAATATCTGCTTTATGGAGCAGCTGGTAGAAAAAGTGATAAGAAGGGGAGCATTTTAGACCTAATCGTTAGTAGAATATATGATTTGGTGTGAGAGGTAACAGTGGTTGGGGCCACTTGTCAATAGTGATCATAACATAATCAAAATGAACTTAACAGCTGGAGGAAGGCCACTAAGGAAATCTACTGCAATAGCATTTAAATTTCAAAAGGGAGATTATGTTAAAATGAGGAAAATAGAGAAAAGCTGAAAGGAGCAAATGAAAAAGTTAAGAGTTTACATCAGGCCTGGATGTTGTTTAAAAATTCCATCTTCGAAGCCCAGACCAGATAGATTTTATACATTAAAAAAGTGGGAGGCAAATGACTGCTGGCATGGTTAAAAGATGAGGTGAATGAGGCTCTTCTAGCCAAAAGAGCATCTTTCAAAAAATGGAAAAGGGTTCTGATGAAGAACACAGAAAACAGCATAAGCATTGACAAACTAGATGCAAAACATTAATAAGGAAGGCAATGACAGAATTTAAAAAGTAGCTTACTGTGAAAGCAAAAACATTTAATAAAAACTTTTTCAGGTATATTCAAAGCAAAAAGCCTGTGAAAGAGTCAGTTGGACCATTAGATAATCAAGGGGTAAAATGGGTACCAAGGGAGACCATAGCAGAGATATTAAATTAATTCTTTGCTTTGGTCTTTACTGAAGATGATATAAGGCTGATACCTATGCCAGAAGTGATATTTAAAGGTGATGATTCAGAGGAACTGAAACAAATCTCAGTGAAACTAGAATATATCAAAGGACAAATTAACAAACTGAAGAGTAGCAAATCACTTGGACCAGATGGTATACATCCCAGAGTGCTGAAAAAATTGAAGAATGAAATTACAGATATATTAATAGTAGTCTGTAAACTACCATTAAAATCAGGTACAGTACCTGAACATTGGAGAGTGGCCAACCTAATGCCATTTTTTAAAAGGTGTCCAAGGGTGACCCAGGAAACTAAAGAGCTCAAAGTAAGAAATAATTACTATTATATACAGAACAAAATTACTGAACATATACATAATCATAGTTAATGGGGCAAAGCCAACATGGATTTAGCCAAGGGAAGTCTTGCTTCACCAATCTGCTACATTTTTTGAGGGTGTGAATAAACATGTGGGTAAAGGTGAACCAGTTGAAATAGTGTACCTGGATTTTCAGAAAGCATTTGACAAAAGTACCTGATGAGAGACTCTGGAGGAAATGAAAAAGTCATGGGTAGGCGGCAATGTTCTATTGTGGATTGAGAATTGATTAAAAGACAGAAAACAGAGAGTAGGGCTAAATGGTCAGTTTTCTCAATGGAGGAAGTGGAGTGCTCCTGGGATCTGTACTGGGACTGCTGCTTCAAGGCAATCTGCTGCCTGAAGCGAGGGATGAGATGGCGCCCCCCTGTCCCCTCTCCCCCTTTTCCACACACTCCCATACATGCATACACACACATACATTCATTCACTTCTCTCCTTCTTCAATACACACATGCACTCTCATTGTTTCTTCTCACCTCAATTCTCATTAGCCACAGGAGCTTCCTCTTTCCCCAGGCCTGCAAAATTCTGCATACTTTATATGCAGACTTTAAGTAATTACATTTTAAATTAATACAGAAAAAAGTTATTACTTAAAGATGCAGAATTTTAAATATTTTGAGCAGACTTTCCCTAGACGTTCACTATCCACTATCCTTCCTCTATCTCTCCCTACTCCCATGGCCACTTTGCCCTCTCAGGCCCCAACTCCTCCATCTGCCAGTATCCCCTCCAGCTCTAGGCGCAACCCCTTTCACTCTATCTCCACTCCCAGAGTTTGACCCCTCTCAGGGGTGTCTCAAGGCAATCTGCTGCCTGAGGGGAGGGAAGAGATGGCGCTCCCCCAACTCTGAAGCACGGTGCAGTGCAAGTTAAATTACTGAGATAGCAAGGAGGTTGTGTCCCCCCTGGAGTCTGGTCCTCTCAATGATTTGAAATGCTGGGGAAATACACAGGCAGGATTCAGAGTTCCCAGAGGCGTGGCAGATAAGAGTGTCAGTGATATTTCTAAGAAGCTGGCAATCCTGCCACACTTCTTAACCCTACCATCTACTTACCACCATTCCCCAGTATTTGCACCCTGCGGAAGTGGGAGATGCATGAATGGTGAGGGTCTGTGTGTGGCGCACTCTCTCACGGCCAATGCAAGGGTATTAGGTGCTTGGTGAACCTTACAACCTTGCTCTACCCACCCCCCAGCTCTCATCACACACAATTAAAAACTATGCATAACAACAACAACTGATTTTATATGAAAAAGGACTTTCAAAGTACAATCTTATGATGTAAAAATATCACAACAACATGGCACTGCTGTGATGCCAATGAGGCGATGCTGCAAAAAAGACACTTGGAGCCCATATAGTATTAAGCCTATTGTAAAAAAAATGTTTGGTTTGGGCTTAGCCCTCAGAAAGCTACGAATAAACAATTACAATTATAATATTATAATCCCCCTATACCAAAATTGCACTAACTGCCAGCACTCAAGCAGTAAGAACCCTACCCATAAAATGCAACAATTCAAATATTACACCAGGCCCTAAAATACCAATACGTCACCTATTAAGAAAACAGAACAAGACAGGTTATTATAGATCCTTAAAGAGAAACTATACAACAACAGAATACAACACTTCCATCACACACCAGAACACAGACATTCACCAACTACAGAATAAAGTGACCATAAAGTAAAAATAGAAATATGTGTACAAAAACTAAATTGGAAATTTCAAAATACAGTTCTGTATGCAGTGCAACAATGGAAAAACAGAAATATCACATTCCTCATAAAACAATAACATCAGGAAATATAAAACATCAGTCATAATAATAAACCATACTAATAAAAAAACATATTTCAAGACAATTGACAAACATAATAACATTCTAAAATTAATTTCATATTAATTCATTAAATGTTAAAAGTTCCAAAAACCAATAAAATAAGTCAAAACAGCAGAAACATCAAATAACATCCAATAATAATTAAAATTAATAAGAATAAAAAAATTTCCAGCTTTCCATACCTCGGAGCTTTGATTTCCAGTCACCCTGAAATTGTCCTGGATTAGCAAGGGAAGAGGTGAGGACAACACACAACTTTATCCATTCTCTCTCATATACACACATTTTCTAACACACATTTGCTCATTCTCACACAGAAGTTCACTCACATTCACACATGCTCACACACACTCACATGCTCTTTCACACACACACATTTTCTCACTCACATACACACACTCACTCATATAAGCTTGCTCACACACACATGCTCTCACACACACACACATGCTTACTTACATGCTTATTCTCCACATACACACAAAAATGCTCATACGCAGAGTACCTCACATGCTCCCCTTTCCCTTCCTTCTCACTCACCCCTTCTGTTCCCTTTCATCCCCTTGCTCTCTTAGCCCCTTTAGCTTTCCTTCTCTTCCTCTTCTCAAACATTCCTTACCTCCTCCCTTCCCCCCTCTTCTCTCCATTTCCTTACCTCCATTTCCTTACCTCCTCCCTTTCCTCTCCTCTCCTCTTCTCTCCATTTCCTTACCTCCCCTCTTCTCTCCATTTCCTTACCTCCTCCCTTTCCTCCCTCTTCTCTCCATTCCTTCATTTCTTTACCTCCCCTCTTCTCTCCATTTCCTTACCTCCTCCCTTTCCTTCCCTCTTCTCTCCATTCCCTCTCATTCATACACCCCCCCCCCCCAATTGCATCTCACGCACCCGCTCCCTTCCCTTACACCCCACACACCAGGTCTCTTCTTTCTTCTGACCAGCGGGATGTGGGATCCCCATAGGCACATCAAAATTCTGCGCCAGCCTGGGATCTCCGCAGGCATTTCTAGCAGCTGCTGTTGTCTTCTTGCCCATGGGGCCTTGGATCCCCACGGGTGAGTCATAAATCTGTGCCGCCGCCACTGTCTTCTTTCTACTCGCGGGGCTGTGATCCCTGCGGGCGCATTGTAAATCTGTGCCACCGCCACCGCTGCTATCTTCTTCTTGCAGGAGCTGGATCCCCTTGAGTATGTCATAAATCAGTGCCAATGCAGTTGTCTTCTTCCTACCCGCGGGGCCTAGGATCCCCTCTGTTATATCATAAATATGCATCACTGCCACTGTCTGTGGCATCCCTCCAAGCTGCTGGTGCATTCTTTCTGCTTGCAGGTATTTTGTATTTGAATACAGGGTAAGACAACTGCCACAGAGGTGTTTTGGGGGACACTTTTTGCCACCTTAAAATGTTGCCACCTGAAGCGGCCGCCTCACCCTGCCTAATAATAGAACCACCCCTGCTGCTGCTTTTTAACATATTTATAAATGACCTAGAGATGGTAACAAGGAGTGAGGTGATCAGATTGCTGATAATACAAAATTATTCAAACTTGTTAAATCACAAGAGGATTAAGAGAAATTGCAAGAGGACCTTGAAGACTGGGCATCCAAATGACATTTAATGTAAACAAGTGAAAAATGATGTATGTAGGGAAGAGCAACCCAAATTAAAACTACACAATACAAAGTTCCACATTGGAAGTTACTACCCAGGAAAACAATGTAGGCATCATCATGGATAATATATTGAAATCCTCAGCTCAGTCTATCGCAGCAGCCAGGAAAGCAAATAGAATGCTAGGAATTATTGAGAAAGGAATGGAGAATAAAGCAGAAAATACCATAGTGCTTCTGTATCGCTCCATTGTATGATTGCATCTTGAATATTATGGTACAATTCTGATCACTGCACCTCAAAAAATGATATAGCAGAATTAGAAAATGGAGACCAAAATGATAAAGGTGATGAAATGATTCCCTTATGAGGAAAGTCTAAAGTAGTTAGGGCTCTTCTACTTGGAGAAAAGACAGATGAAGGAAGATATAATAGAGGTCTGTGAAATAAGTGAACTGGTGCGGGTAGATGTAAATTGGTTCTTTACTCTTTCAAAAGTTTAGGACCCAATACTGAAAGTGCGTTTAGTGGTGGTCGTTGAATATCTGCTGTGTTCAGTGGGTATCAGTTAACTGGATAAGTCACTTATCCAGCTAAGTAGATAAGCAGATAGTCAATGAGTGGGGAATAGGCAGATTGGGGTGGCACTACTTATTATACCTATATCCAGCCTTATCCAGTTAATTGAATAAGTTAGACCTTCTCAACAGCAGGTCTAAAGTTATCCAGATAGAACCTATCCGGTTATATTCAGTAGCATAGCCATGCTGCTGAATATTCCTTCTAAGTTATCCAGATAAGTAATAACTGGATAACTTAGATAATTGGATATCTTTGAATATTGGGCCCACAAAGACAAGAGGACACAAAATGAAGTTGCTAGGTAATACATTTAAAACAAGTAGGAGAAAATATTTTTTTTTACTGAACACATAATAAACTCTGGAATTTGTTGCTGGAGGTTATGGTCAAAGCTGTTAATGTAGCTAGGCTTAAAAAAGATATGGACAAGTTCCTGGAAGAAAAGTTCAAAAAACTAATTATTAAGGTGGACTTGGGGAAATCCACTGCTTACCCTGGAATAAACAGCATGGAATCTATCAATCGTTTGAGATCCTGTCAGGTACTTGTGACTTGGATTGACCACTGTTGGAAACAGGATACTGGACTTGATAGACCTTTGTTCTGACCCAGTATGGCAAATTTTATATTCTGATGTTCCCAATGTTCGTTACAGGCTTGATTCAACCCCTGTATCTGAGTATGCTGAAGGGAGGATATCTTCAGATATGTAGATTTTACAGAGAAACAATTATTGTAAAGGAGGCTATTTGGGAGAATATTCAAGATGGTCAAAAAGATATGGCACATAAAAAGATATTCTGAGCGTGCAGGAGGAGGAGCCACCACAGATATTCTATTAACAGCTTTCACTTTGACCATTGAACAGCCTCCCCATTCAGGAAAGGGCTGATTATTCCCACAAATGTGCTGTTTATTCACTTCCTGAAGCCCTCAAACCCAAATATATTTAATCTTGCTTTAGTCTGAAATGTCTCTAGGTTGAAGGCATCCTTAAAAAAAATGGAAAGGAAGACCTAAAGAGGAAAATAGAAAAGGACATAAACACTGCCAAATTAGATGTAAAATGTTAATAAGTCAGGGCAAGACAGAGTTTGAGAAGAAACTTGCCCAATAAAGCGAAAATTAAAAAAATCTTTTTCAAGTGTCAAAGGATGTGGCCAAGATGACTAGCATAGCAAAGCTTATAAAAGAGGTTTGGATAAGTTCCTGGAGGAAAAGACCATAACAAATTATTAGCAAGATAGACTAAAAAAAAGCTGTTGCTATTTATTTATTTATTTAAAAATGTTTATATAGCGCTTTTACAATTCAGAAGAATTAATCAAAACGGTTCACAGCCAAACATACACAATAAGTAAACTTAACAGATAAAAACAAATTAAAACTCACAATTAAAAATAATGACACAATAAACATTCAAGACCTGCGGCTTTTAAACAATAAAATTACAAACGGAGTGAATGAAAAAAAAAAAATTCTTATGGGTGTTGTCTGAATTGAAGGGGATACTGCTGATGTAATAGATGTTGATGTTGATATTGATGTTATGAATTAGGAGATAAAAAGTATGCTTTCTGAAATAGATAAGTTTTAAGTGATTTTTTTGAACTGTTGAATAGATGCTATCCCTGGGATTAACAAGAAATAGATCTATTTTTTGGGATCTGTCAGGTTCTTGTGACCTAGATTGGCCACTGTTGGAGAAAGGATTCTGGGCTCTCTGGTCCTTGGTCTGACCCAGCATAAATATCTTGATTTCCTAAGAAACCTGCGAGGTAGTCAGTTGGACCCTTAGATAACCAAGAAGTAAAATGGCACTCGGGAAGGCCATCCCAGAAAAAAAATACATTTTTTGCTTCAGTAAGTACTGCATAAAATGTTGGTGAGATACTCATACCAGAACTAGAGGAATTAAAACAACTCAATATGAATCTGGAAGAGGTATTAGAACACATTGACAAACTAAATAATAGCAAATCACAAGGTCCTGATGATATTTAGCCCAGAGTTTTAAAGGAATGTAAATATGTAAATTGCAGTCATGGTGATCTGTAGCTATAATTTAAATCTATCATTATACCTGAGGACTAGAGAAAAACCAATGAAACACCAATTTTTAAAAACAGCCTCCAGTGGTATAGATCAATGAGTCTGACTTTAGTGGTGGGCAAAATAATGGAAGATATCATTAAGAACAAAATTACTGGTCATACGGTAAAACATAGCTTAAAGGGGATGAACCAGCATAGCTTTAGTAGAGGGAAATTGTGCATAACTAATCTATTAGAATTTTTTAAAGGTATAAATAAGCATGTGCATAAGGATGAGTAGGTCAAAATACAGACCAGTTTTCAGCCAATTTTCATCACCTACTTGAGCGCCTTATCTAGGTGGCCAAATTTTGGCTTCCTAGATTTAGGCATATTTTCAGCTGAAAATCTAGGCACCTTATTCTGACTAAAACTTTGCCCAAATCTAATAGCCAGAATTTGGCTACTTAGATATAGGTCACTTTAGTGTTGGCTGAAAATGGGCACTTGACCATGAAATCCATCGCCCATGTCCTCCTGCAATTCTATAGAGCCCCCAATCCCCTTCTTCCACTACTCTGCATAATGAAGAATATTCAGTGGCCTACTCCCTCCCCCCTGCACTAATAAGATTCCTGCTACCCTTCTGGAATCTCTCTCCTGCAGGCATCGCTGACCTATGCTGAAGGGGGATGTTGTCTAGCAACAGGAAGCACAAGTGTACTGGAAAATTGTTTTTCACTGACAAGCAGGACCGGTGCTTCCATTAGGAAAACTAAGTGATCGCCTAGAATGCCAAAAGGTTTGGGGATGGGAAAATCTTACTAGCACGAGGCACAAAAGGGTCCTGCACCAAAGCCAATGCTACCGAAGAAAATGCTGTGTTGGAGCTGCCACCAATAGGTCAGGTGGGAGAGGGGGCTGCATAACTGAAGGTTCACCTAGGGCACCAAATGCTCTTGCCCAGATCCTGCTGACAAAATCAGCTCTTCCATCAAAGAGAAGAATTTGGGTGGGCCAAAGCAGTTGTCACCTGTAACAAAGTTTTGTGTTTGTATCCTCTCCTTACATCCTGCATGATCTACCTGGGGAGTGGGCAAGCAACATCTCTTACCTGCTGCTGGTGCCTCCTCCTCTGCCAGCTTTCCTCTGCAGTCAGAACCTCATGGAGTCCCATAGTTTAATGAGACTGTGGAGCCAAATATGATTCTAAATGCAGAAGGAAGCCAGCAGAAAAGGAAGCAGCAGCAGGAGCAGGTAGGAAGCGCCGCTTATCTGAATTCTGCTCAGGAATGTACCATGGCGGGAGGGAGGATGGCTGGAGGAGGGACAGAGAACTGCATCAGGGTGGGCATGGGGGAAGGAACAGATGATTGCCCCAGGAGGTTGGGTGGATGATTGCATTAGAGGTGCGGGGGCTGTGTGGGTGGAAGAATGGAGGGTTTTGCCTTGTAGTCTGGATCACACAAATACACTAAAAAAAAATATAGATACCTGACTATTGCTTATGTGAAAATATAAAAAGCTGTATTTTTCTGTATAATATATGCCCAAGCATGTTTATAAGAACATCTGTGACAACACAAACAAAATAGGTTATATACCAAAACAATGAGCAAGGGTAAATAATCTTCCTCAGTTAACAGGGAAATATATATATTTACAAAGGCCTAGCACAAAAGCTGCCACTTTCCTGGATGAGTGCCCTCTAGCTCGCCAGTCGGTGGCTGCAAGCTTTATCTCATGGGAGGGCTGAAACAGCACTAGGAACTTTGCAGAATTTGTCATGCTAATCTCTTTCAGTTCAGCTCTCAGCAGGAGTCCATCCCTCCTACCAGGTGCTAGGGTTTTTTGGCTTTGGGTGGCACATGTGCTGAACAGGTTTCTTTGTTTACTAGCCCTCCTTGAAATAATGCCAAACTAACTGATAAGAAAAAACTACTGCGTGTGTCAGGACAACTCTGAAATGGTAGGTTCTTATCTTTTGTACTCACTACTCGGAATCTCCATTTTGTCCAGGCATTCTCTCTCATATGTGGAACTACTAACCCTTCACATTCTCTAAATCTAAACATATACTGTTCATGTAAATACATGCAATCACATAATAATTCAGTTAGAAACACTACTGTAAAACCAATACTATATACAGTTTATTTTGTGTCTATAATCCATTTCTTAATAAAGAAGTTTTACTAAACCTGGGTAGATGCCAGGTGTTTTCAGCTCTCAGCGCTAGTAGAGCTACTTGGTTCTATTTTTCACTGAGCACCAAGGACAAGATTTAACTCGCTATCAGCTGGCTATCAGTATCATGAATGTTGGTATAAAAAAAGCATTAAATAAATAAATAAATAAATAAAAGTGGTATTCTTATTCTTTAATTAGGTCTTGTCTCCATCTTGTATTTTGTATGTTTCCTTATCAAGGGTTGGGGGGGGGGGCTCGCAGAGGGAGGGCTGTGGGCTGTGAAGGTAGAGCTGCAACATAGTGGGGTAGAATTTTTTAAAAAGCGCGTTCGCGTACTTTTGTTTGCGCACCAGGCGCAAACAAAAGTACGCTGGATTTTATAAGATACGCGCGCAGCCGCGCGTATCTTCTAAAATCCTGGATCGGCGCGCGCAAGGCTGCCGATTTTGGGCAGCTGGTGCGCGCCGAGCCGCGCAGCCTGTCACCGTTCACTCTCTTTCGCCCTCCCCTCACCTTCCCCTCCCTTCCTCTACCTAACCCACCCCCCCCCCGGCCCTATCTAAACCCCTCCCTTACTTTTGTCCGTAGATTTACGCCTGCGAGAAGCAGACGTAAATCTACGCGCGCCAGCGGACTCCGCGCCGTGCTCCGACCCGAAGGCCTGGACCACGCCCCCGAGCCGGCGCCACGCCCCGGTCCCGCCCCCGAAATGCCACGCCCCACCCCAAAATGCCACATCGTTCGGCCCCGCCCCCGACACGCCCCCTTCCAAAAACCCCGGGACGCGCGTAGTTCCCGGGGTGGGGGGGGGGGGAGAGAGAGTGAATGAGCGAGCGAGAGAGAGTGAATGAGCGAGCAAACACATTCACTCTCTCTCTCCCCCACCCCGGGAACGCGCGGCAGCAGCAGCCTCCTCCCAACGCTAACCTCCTTCATTTTCAGCCCTCGCGGAGGCGGAGTCCCATCGGCCGCGGTTGAACCTCTTCATTTTCCTCGAGCCGCGCTGCAGTCTTCTTTTCTTCGGGCCGATGCCGAGCGCACTAGCGTGGCCTCTTCTTGCCGCGCACGCACCCGATACTCCCCATTTCCTCTTCCGGGCCGCGGGGGGGGGGGGGGCGGGAAGAAGAGAGCACGCCGGTGCCGCTGACTCCAGCTGTCCTACCGCGTTCTGCCCAGGCAGAGGAGGACCGGGGAGCAGCTGGGTCAGCGGGAAAGTGTGGCGACACTTGTCTGCGAGCCAGATGCAGCCCTCAAAAGAGCCATATCTGGCTCGCGAGCCATGGGTTCCCGACCCCTGTGATAGAGGTTTATAAAATCCTGAACGGTATGAAAAAGGATAATGGGGAACAATTATTTATCCTTTCAAACAGTACTGGGACTAGGAACACTCCGTAAAACTAGTAGCGGATTGAAAACAAATTTAAGAAAGTATTTTTTGGTCAATACCTAACTGAGATGTAGCATTTGTTGCTGGAGGATATGGTCAGGCTTAATACTATAGCTGGGTTTACAAAAAGATTTGCACAAGTTTCTAAAAGACAAATCCATTAGCAATTATTAGCGAAGTAGCCATGGGGATCATCACCTCTTATGTTTAGGAATGAACAAAAAGGAAGGCAGTCTTCCCATTAGGATCTGCTGGGTACTGCCAAGTCATTTGGAATGGTCACTGTCGAATAGGGGTGTACATAGATTTTTGTATCATACATAATAACAGTATATGATGACAAATAAAGACACAATTGACCATCCAATCTGCCCAGCAGATTTTTTAGGGTAGTAACTGGTGCTCTGTGAGTGTTACCCCCCCTCCTCATACTTGCTGTTAAGGTTAGTAACTGCTGTTCTGTTCATGTTTCATTTTCTTCTTTTTTTTTGGGGGGGGGGGGGAATTCATTACATATTTTTTTCCATTTCATATTTTACAACAGTGCACACTAAAAGTAAAACCCATGCTGCCTGATTTAAAAAAAAAAAAATGTTCCCCTGAGCTTTCTCCTACCCACCCCCCACCCCCATCCCGAGATTCCTACAAGCTTACCTGTGAAACCCGGGATCCAAAGAGGGGCAAAGTCTAATCCCCAACTGGTGCTGTATTTCAAAATGGTGCCAGTTGACCTGAAGCCGACAACATTTTGAAGTACTACCATTCTCCAAAATGGTGCCATCCAAGGGTCAGCCGGTGCCATTTTGGAATACGGCACCAGTGAGGCAGGAGGGACTGAGGATTGCTCCTGATCCTTTTTTGATCCCCAGGCTTTGTGGATACATTTGGTGTGTGTGTGTGTGTGTGCGCGCTCGCATGTTATAAAATCGGGGGTCAGCACATGCAAGGGGTGCACAATTGTGCACCTTGCATGCGCCGAGCCACGCTGCCTTCCCCTGTTCCCTGTGAGGGAACTTCCCTTCCCCCTAGCCTGACCTTCCCACCCCTTCCCCTATCCTTCCTCCCCCCCCCCACAGCCCTACTCTAACCCTCCCTGACATTTGTCTTACCTTTTGCGCCTGCTGCCATCCTGCCGGCACGCAATCCTTAGACACAGCAGCAACGGCCGTTGTTTTGGAGGCCTCTGGCCCCGCCCCCGGACCAACCCTTTTTGCAAGCTCTGGGACTTGCACGCATCCCGGAGCTTTACGCGCATCGCCGGGCCTTTTTAAAATAGGCCCGGCGCACGTAACCTTTTAAAAATCCGGCACACATTGTCTTACCCATTCCTGTTTGAATTTTTTTATGTTGCATCTATTGTAAGAAGATTATGTCTTCCTTCATTTTCTTAAACATAGCTAAAAAATGTTTTCCATTTAATAGGAGAGTGAATTCCATCAGCTCTTACAGAAGAAATCCTAAAATCAGTCATACTGAGAAAACAATATTTATATATTTTTTATATTTTGCTTTTTGGCACTTGAAAATAGATAACATTCAGATATTTCCCTGTTACCAGAGAGCTGACTGTCTAACAGGGTCATTTATAAAATCGTGTTGTGGCGTTTTCGCATGTGAAAAACAATGCATGCGAAAACACCATATCACATGGTGTGATGCAAATTTTTAAAAGGGGAGGGATTGGGGAGGAGTCGGGGGCAGGAATTTGGCCCTTGTAGTAGTTAGCTATTTATGCTACTATAGGAGGCTCACCTAGTAACGTGAGGTGAGGTTTAGGTAGTAGTGTAGGGGTTAGCGGCCACTTTTACATGCAGAGTGAGACGTATGAACAAAACAGTGCACTCTTGTGAAGATTTGATGTCCTTTGGAGTGAGGAAACACACAAGGATGAGATTTGTACAATGTTCTCTCAACCTAGCATGATGTTACCCAGATAGAGAGTCCATCAAGCTAGGTTGAGAGAACATTGTAGAAATGTCATCTCTCTCTCTCCCTCTTCCCAAAATGAGCATTTTGCAGGTAGGGAAATGCAATTAGATATTGCACATTGTACAAAAGGTAATGGAGAGTAAAGTAACTTACCCAAGGTCACAAAGAGCAACAGTGGGATTTGAACCCCAGTTTCCATGCATTATCATCCCTTGCTCTAACCACTAGGCTTCTCATCCACTCTGATGGGGATATAGAAGAAAATACAATGCTTTCCTTCACAGAGCAAGACATCGCCACAAAAATGGTCATGTGACCCCCCCATCACCACAAGGAAAACAAGATACCTTGAGAACTTTCTGGAAATGCACACAATACTCTGTATTGAAAAGGAACCCACAGCCTATTCACACCACAATCATCCCATACACACAGACACCAGAAGGCAATGAAACACAGAGACAAGTACACTCCAAGCACCAAAGGAATCCTTTCTTCATATTTTCCTTCTTTGTACTCCAAAACTGATTTACCAATCGAGATCAGCAAGATTGAATTTCCAGGCTGAAGACAAACACAACTAAAAGAGGTACACAGATTTAAATTGCTAAGGAGAAGTAGTACAGTGGAAAAATAGTAAGATAACATGAAAATAGACACAAAACGAACTAAGTTATATGCACAGAACATCAATTATTCTAACATGCAGTGCTAAACATATGTAGCATATCACCACCCCCAAAAACAGTATTATCCTCAAGTAATAATGTTAATAATAATGATGTACAAGTAACTTCACTATAGTGTATATTCTCAAGGTATAATTCCTGAACAAAAAATATGCTTGCCTGCTAGATCTGCATTGTATCATGCAGGACAGCTGGAAAATCCTACATTACCAACTGCGGTAAAAGAAAATGAAATAGCAAGCATCAGGCAATTGTAATTTATTTATTTTATTATTATTTATTTATACAATCTTTATATACCGTTGCACAGTAATATTCCATCGCTACGGTTCACAAAATTTAAAACATAAATTAGTAGGAATATCTTAAATTAAGCTTGCATTATTAATTATAACTTAATATTTATTTATTTATTTTGAATTCTTGTGAGCCGCGACCGGAAACCGCCGCTTACCAGCGCGGCAGACCGCCGCGTTTACTTTGAAGATGTGCTGGGTCTTGGGTCCGGGGCCGCGGACCGCGGCACAATATGGCCGCGGACCGCGGCACAACATGGCCGCGGCGTTTCAGCTCCTCTTCCGGGTTGCTGGCTCCGCCCCCCTTCAGGGGCTTACATCGCTGCCTCTGATTTGCTGCAGGATGCCTCCTGCATCAGGATTGGCTCTCCCCTGGTGTGCCAGCTGGTGGGAGCTATTTAAAGGCAGGTCCTGCACCTCAGACTTTGCCTTGACTTCATCTCGGCTCCTGGCTTGTTCCTTGTTGTGGTTCCTGATCTTCGGTAGTGACTTCTGACTGGCTGTGGCTTCTTCTCTGGCTCCTGACTCCTGGACTGGCTGTGACGTATTCTCTGGTTCCTGATTCCTGGATCGGCTTTGGCGTATTCTCTGGCATCTGACCCCTGGACCGGCTGCAGCATCTTCTCTGGCTTCCGACCTCTGGACTGGCTTTGGCGTATTCTCTGGCATCTGACCCCTGGACCGGCTGCGAGGTACTCTTTGGCTCTCGACCCTTGGACTGGCTGTGGAACTCCCTCAAACTCTCATTCCCTGAACTATTTTACCTATTGAGTCCACGACCTGCTGGAGGCACCAGTACAGCGTTACTTTCCACGACCTGAGGATATCCACCTTTGAGTCCACGACTTGCTGGAGGCGCCAGCTCAGCTTTACTTTCCATGACCTGCTGGAGGCGCCAGCTCAGCTTTATACCTCGCCCTGCTGGAGGTGCTTGCATCCAGATCTTCGTGATAGTCCGAGTCGAGGTTTCGCCAATCAGCGAGTGAACATTCGTTCTTCGCTGGACCAAGGGTTCACACCCTGGAAGCATAACAATTCTTATATACCGACATTCCTGTATGAGATACAGATCACGCCGGTTTACAGTACAACATAACAGACACGAGTGAGCGATACATTAAACAATAAGTTAAACATTAAGTTAAGTTAAGTTACATTAAACATGAGAAACTTTCAAAGGAAAACAATTGGGAGAGCCAATTGAAACATTAGAAACATTAGAGCGTTGAACATGGGGGTATTAAATCTTGGATCATTGAACTTTAGAGACATTTGCTAACTTCAGCGACGGGTTAAAGGAATGATAACAATAAAATTAGATGTGAAAAACGAGGGGAAAATTAAACAGGGGGTGGGGGAAAAAGAAGTATTAATAAGAGCAGGATGAAGGGGAAGACATGGATGGGAAGTCATGAGATAGGGGGTGGGAAGCAAGGGTTGAAGCTTGAGTCCTGGTTGAGTCCTTTGAACGGTGTCAGGGAGCTCTTATGTTTCCGGGAAAGCTTGTCTGAAGAGCCACGTTTTTAGGTATTTCTTAAATGTTTGATGGCAGCATGCAAGGCGTAAATCCAGTGGCAAGGTATTCCAAAGAGTAGGCCCTGCAGTCAATAATGCCCATTTTCTTAGAGTGGACTTGGCTGGAGGGGCATATAGGGAGCCTTTATACGCTCTTCTAATTGGTCTATCTGAGAAATGTGGACGTAATTGAGAACTAAGGTGAAGTGGGGCGATGTTATTTAAGTCCTTGTGGATCATCATGAGGACTTTAAAAGAGATCCTAAATTTGACGGGTAGCCAGTGAAGGGAGTGAAGGATGGAAGTGATATGGTCTCTTTTATTTGAGTTGGTAAGTATCCTAGCAGCGGCATTCTGGACCATCTGTAAGGGTTTGATAGTTATCGCAGGGAGGCCAAGTAAGAGCGAATTGCAATAGTCTAATTTAGCGAGGATAATAGATTATAGTACCAAACGGAAATCTCTAAAATGCAAGAGAGGTTTCAGTTTTTTAAGTACTTGGAGTTTAAAGAAACATTCTTTCATAGTGTTGTTGACGAATGATTTTAAGTTGAATTTGTTGTCAAGCTAAACCCCTAAGTCTCTGACCGAAGGGGAAAGGTTGATAACTGTTTTGGCGAATTGAGAAGCGTCGGGTGAGTTGAGGAGAGCTTGGTTTTCATCTGGTAAAATGATGAGGATCTCGGTCTCATTTGAATTGAGGATGAGGTTTAGGCTAGAGAGAAGATTGTTGATCGATTGTAGACAACTGTATAACAGTAGTATCCTAAGACTGTGTTCACTAGGTGCTCCCAATCGAGAACCTGTTAACTTTTGTGCAGGAAATCATATGATATAGCCAAAAGAAGAAAAAAAAAAGGGAGCGCTACGCTCCAATCCAATGCATGTAGCTACAGAATTGCCAAACTTAACATAGATATTGGGCCAAAAGCCAAATAGTGCATTTCCACAGCATCGACTGTAGTAGAAAAACAAACCCAATTTCCATAACTTAAGACATAAGAAATTGTCATGCTGGGTCAGACCGAGGGTCCATCAAGCCCAGCATCCTGTTTCCAACAAAAGACCTCTATCATATCCCCCCTCAGTCGTCTCTTCTCCAAGCTGAACAACCCTAACCTCTTCAGCCTTTCCTCATAGGGGAGCTGTTCCATTCCCTTTATCATTTTGATTGCCCTTCTCTGTACCTTCTCCATTGCAACTATATCTTTTTTGAGATGCGGTGACCAGAATTGTACACAGTATTCCAGGTGTGGTCTCACCATGGAGCGATATAGAGGCATTATGACCTTTTCCGTTTTATTAACCATTCCTTTCCTAATTCCTAACATTCTGTTTGCTTTTTTGACTGCTGCAGCACACTGAGCCGAAGATTTTAAAGTATTATCCACTATGATGCCTAGATCTTTTTCCTGGGTGGTAGCTCCTAATATGGATCCTAATATCATGTAACTACAGCAAGGGTTATTTTTCCCTATATGCAACACCTTGCACTTGTCCACATTAAATTTCATCTGCCATTTGGATGCCCAATCTTCCAGTCTTGCAAGGTCTTCCTGTAATTTATCACAATCCGCTTGTGATTTAACTACTCTGAATAATTTTGTATCATCCGCAAATCTGATAACCTCACTCGTCGTATTCCTTTGCAGATCATTTATATACATATTGAAAAGCACCAGTCCAAGTACAGATCCCTGAGGCACTCCACTGTTTACCCTTTTCCTCTGAGAAAATTGACCATTTAATCCTACTCTCTGTTTCCTGTCTTTTAACCAGTTTGTAATCCACGAAAGGACATCGCCTCCTATCCCATGACTTTTTACTTTTCTTAGAAGCCTCTCATGAGGGACTTTGTCAAACGCCTTCTGAAAATCCAAATACACTACATCTACCGGTTCACCTTTATCCACCTGTTTATTAACCCCTTCAAAAAAATGAAGCAGATTTGTTAGGCAAGACTTCCCTTGGGTAAATCCATGTTGACTGTGTTCCATTAAACCATGTCTTTCTATGTGCTCTACGATTTTGATCTTGAGAATAGTTTCCACTATTTTTCCCAGCACTGAAGTCAGGCTCACTGGTCTACAGTTACCCGGATCATCCCTGGAGACCTTTTTAAATATTGGGGTTACATTGGCCACCCTCCAGTCTTCAGGTATAATGAATGATTTTAATGATAGGTTACAAATTTTAACTAATAGATCAGAAATTTCATTTTTGAGTTCCTTCAGTACCCTAGGATGCATACCATCCGTTCCAGGTGATTTGCTACTCTTTAGTTTGTCAATCTGGCCTACTAAATATTCCAGGTTCACAGTGATTTGGTTCAGTTCATCTGACTCATCACCCTTGAAAACCATCTCCGGAACTGGTATCTCCCCAACATCCTCATTAGTAAACATGGAAGCAAAGAATTCATTTAGTCTTTCTGCAATGGCCTTATTTTCCCTAAGATCCCCTTTAACCCCTCTGTCATCTAATGGTCCAACTGACTCCCTCACAGGTTTCTTGCTTCAGATATATTTTAAAAAGTTTTTATTATGAGTTTTTGCCTCTATAGCCAACTTCAATTCAAATTCTCCCTTCGCCTGTCTTATCAATGTTTTACACTTAACTTGACAATGCTTATGTTTTATCCTTACATTCAAAGTGTCCAATGTCTTGTTTCTAAAGTGTTATATTAAATTATTTGGGGAACAAAAAACTCCCGTTATTAAAAAACTCTGTTCATAACAATGATTTTTTTAAACAATGACCATTTTTTAAGGAGGAAATGGAATGTTTCATAAATCTACAATGCATTACTGGCTTGTAATCCTATGTGTCAATTTTAATCATGAACTTTCCACCTCCAACCTTATATATGATTTTTTGTAAATATTAAAGTGCGCTAAAACCTTTAAATGATTGACAACCGTGGTGAGTTAGAGTGCCACCTTATAATGATAACACCGACTTATATTCAGAAAAATTTTTTAAAGTCCACCCGACAAGGTCTTGTTTCTGACCATGATAGGTCTTTCTTCAGGGGATGTAAATTAATCTACTGTATAGTCGGAATTACTTATCTTAAAGTGTGTTGCTGTTGCCACTCGCTTGTGGCTCGAAGACTCCTGGATTTTCCGTGCCTCTCCAAGGCTATAAAGTGCTGTAAATGCTGTAAAGCTGTGAAGCTCTTACGTTTTTCAAAAACTGTTGGCTGAGCAAGGGCTTCAGGCTAATGGTAAATTACCATGCAATTCTAATCTCCACACATAATCCTTTGAGAGACTGCCACGAGCTGGTAAATGCTTCGCTTTATTCCATCGGAGTGTGTCTTTCGCTGTCTGTGGCTGTGAAGCCCGCCACAGCATTGAGCGTGATGGATGTAGGGAAAAATAACCTATGCTATAGTTACACAATGTTAGGTTCCATATTAGGTGCTACCACCCAAGAAAGAGATCTAGGCGTCATAGTGGATAACACATTGAAATCATCGGTTCAGTGTGCTGCGGCAGTCAAAAAAGCAAACAGAATGTTGGGAAATATTAGAAAGGGAATGGTGAATAAAACGGAAAATGTCATAATGCCTCTATATCGCTCCATGGTGAGACCGCACTTTGAATACTGTGTACAGTTCTGGTTGCCGCATCACAAAAAAGATATAATTGCGATGGTGAAGGTCAGAGAAGGGCTACCAAAATGATAAGGGGAATGGAACAGCTCCCCTATGAGGAAAGACTAAAGAGGTTAGGACTTTTCAGCTTGGAGAAGAGACGTCTGAGGGGGGGGATATGATAGAGGTGTTTAAAATCATGAGAGGTCTAGAATGGGTAGATGTGAATCGGTTATTTACTCTTTCAGAAAATAAAAAGACTAGGGGGCACTCCATGAAGTTAGCATTTATTTATTTTATTTATTTGTTGATTTTTATATACCGACATTCATCGGAACATCATGCCGGTTTACACTGTAACAAATTAACCAGAGAGTGAAATACAACAAACAGGGATGGGGAAGGGGGAACAGCAATTAAGGAGGAGAGAGGACAGCAGTAGGAAGGATAGAGAAAGAGAGATTTTATAGGAACATTCGAAATATAAATTAACAATAAACAATATATGTACAGTTGGGCTGGTGGGTACCAGACCATTGATGTCAGTGAAAGGGATGGGGGGGGGGGGGGGGGGGGAGGGACAGGGAAGGATAAGCTAAGGGTGGAGGAGGGGAACTAATAACATAGTATTTAGGAGTCTTTGCTAGGGGAAGAAACCCTGTATTTTGGAGACTTTGCTTGGGGGGGGGGAACAAAAAGGGGAGAAGAGGAGAGGCAGATAGGAGGAGGGGAGAGTGAGAGGGCTGAGGGTGAGGGAGAAAGTTCTTTTTCACTCAACGCACAATTAAATTCTGGAGTTTGTTGCCAGAGGATGTGGTTAGTGCAGTTAGTATAGCTGTGTTTAAAAAAAGATTGGATAAATTCTTGGAGGAGAAGTCCTTTACCTGCTACTAAGTTGACTTAGAAAATAGCCACTGCTATTACTAGCAACGGTAACATGGAATAGACTTAGTTTTTGGGTACTTGCCAGGTTCTTATGGCCTGGATTGGTCACTGTTGGAAACAGGATGCTGGCCTTGATGGACGCTTGGTCTGACCCAGTATGGCATGTTCTTATGTTCTTAAATTTGCAGATGATACAAAATTATTCAGAGTAGTTAAATCACAAGCGGATTGTGATAAATTGCAGGAAGACCTTGCAAGACTGGAAGATTGGGCATCCAAACAGCAGATGAAATTTAATGTGGACAAGTGCAAGGTGTTGCACATAGGGAAATATAACCCATGCTGTAGTTACACCATTTTAGATTCCATATTAGGATGTACCACCCAGGAAAAAGATCTAGGCATCATAGTGGATAGTACATTGAAATTGTCAGCTCAGTGTGCTGTGGCAGTCAAAAAAAGCAAACAGAATGCTAGGAATTATTAGGAAGGGAATGGTGAATAAACAGAAAATGTCATAATGCCTCTGTATCACTCCATGGTGAGACCACACCTTGAGTACTGGTCACCGTATCTCAAAAAAGATATAGTTGCACTGGAGAAGGTATAGAGAAGGGTGACTAAAATGATAAAAGGGATGGAACAGCTCCCCTATGAGGAAAGGATAAAGAGGTTAGGGGATATGATAGAGGTCTTTAAGATCATGAGAGATCTTGAACGAGTAGATGTGACTCGGTTATTTTCACTTTCGAATAATAGAAGGACTAGGGGGCCCTCCATGAAGTTAGCAAGTAGCACATTTATAAGTAATCAGAGAAAATTCTTTTTCACTCAACACACAAGCTCTGGAATTTATTGCGGTGGTTACCCCTGCTATAAACCAACTCAAGTGCATTTATAAATGTTATCAAATGCAGGTGTAAGGAACCCTTGGTTTCCTTATCAAAAGGAATGTACTAATTAGCTGGGGAAGTTCAGAGAGATCTAGTAGTGGGTTGGATTTTGCTCCCCCATGTGGGAGACTGAGATGGTTTAGCCTTAGCCTTTTTGACCACTGTTACGACCATCGCTGCTCGATGTCCTCACTCCGCCCTCTTTACCTCTGTGGCGACTCCCTCCGGGTCTGATGGACGGCTGGCTGCCGCGGCGTCTCCATGCCATCTCCCTCTGGCGTCCCTGGACCGGCTCGACATTGCAGTTCCGCCATGTTGCCTGAAGACCTAGGGCGCACGCGCACGCGTGCTCTGATTGAAGTACCAGCAAGAGCGCGAACCTCAGGGGCGTCCGCCTGAGATGACGTCATCCGCTTTCAATATTTAAAGGTCTCTATATCACTAACAAACTGAGTTAGCAAAGATTCGCTTTGGCTATCCAAGCTACTCTGCCTCCTCGGACTTACCAGAGGTACCCGCTCCTCGGGGGCCTCGCTTTTTTACTTTACTTTCAGATTACAGATAGGAACCGGTACTCGCTCCTCGAGGGCCCATGTTCCTGGACAATCTGAAGATTCTCTACTGCTTGGAAGCTATCGCTGCTACAAACAATTGTGAGTTGCCATCGCTCTCTCAGAGCTTTTCCTGGAACCAGGTATTCGCTCCTCGAGGGCCTAAACCTTTCCAGCTCCTGAGCTTCCTTGAGACCTTATGTGAGTTTTGTCATCTATTTCTGTTCATGAACTCTGCCTACTCTGCCTACTCACTTTCTACAGTTTCTCAACAGCTCAGCCATCCTGGATCGCTGTTCCAGTACCTGAGGGACTACAGCCCTGCCGGGCATATCAGCTCACTATTGCCACCTCTGGTGGTTTCAAAAACATGTTTAATAAAAGAACTAATGTGTGTCTGTCTCCATCAGGGATGTGAATCGTGTGATCGATCGTCTTAACGATCGATTTTGGCTGGGGGGGGAATCTGATCGTCTTAGTTTTTTAGGTTAAAAAATCGTTTTATCGGGGGAGGGGGGAGGGCGGGAAAACCGGCACACCAAAACAACCCTAAAACCCACCCCGACCCTTTAAAATAAATCCTCCACCCTCCCGAACCCCCCCAAAATGTTTTAAATTACCTGGGGTCCAGTGGGGGGGTCCCGGCGCGATCTCCCGCTCTCTGGCCACGGTTGCGTTAAGAGAAATGGCGCCGGTGACCCTTTGCCCTTATCATATGACAGGGCAAAGGTAGCGCCGGCGCCATTTTGGTTCCTGTCACCCGACGTCACGAGTGCAGGAGATTGCTCCCTGACCCCCGCTGGACCCCCAGGGACTTTTGGCCAGCTTGGGGGGGGGGGCCTCCTGACCCCCACAAGACTTGCGAAAAGTCCAGCGGGGGTCCGGGAGCGACCTTCTGCACTCGGGCCGTATTGCCAATATTCAAAATGGCGCCGGCGTTACCTTTGCCCTCACTATGTTATTGTATCGCGGCTCTAATGATTTTTGACGATTTAAAATATATCTGACGATTGTTTTAAATCGTCAAAAAACGATTCACAACCCTAGTCTCCATACTCAAGCCTAGCCGGTGGTCCCTCTCGGGATATCCTCCCGGGGGCGTGGTCATCTGCCACTGGCCCAGGGATCCACCCACAACTATATCAGATTTATTACAGATTGCTACTCCTTAGCAAGATGATATCTGAGACACCACAAGATTGCTGACTCCTCCTTCTTTAGGAGCCATTAACATCAGATTGTTAATTCCCCGCTCTAACACAGAGCTTTCCTAAAAGATTGCTACTCTGCATGGAGATTAATAACAACCACTAGGTACCATCTTTGGGTATCAGAATTTTAGCTAGATTTCCTGAAGGTAGGAGCTCCGAGCTTTATGTCTCCTGTTATTCATGTTTACTAACTTATTTCAGAAGGGTTGTCTGTTTTGTCCTTTGTGGGTTAGCCTATCAGTCTGACTTATTTCTGATTGTTTTTTGCTCTCTCTCATCCACATTTGGAGACTTCCATTGTGAGACCCTTGTATGAACTGTTCACAGAGGGTTGGGACATCCCTGTGTAAGTTTAGATCAAGGGGTAGGGAAGATTCTGGCAGTGTTATATCACTCTTCTAGGGGATTGTCCTGTCCATAACCAAATACAGAGGAGTTTCGACCTTGAGTTGTCTTTCTTCAGTAACTTGTCTCCTCATTTTTGAGGCAAGGAAGTTTTTTTCCACCCTTCCTGTCTCTTGTTTTTCCTCTTTTTGAGTCAAAGTCTGTTTTTTTTAAATTTAATTTTATATTTATTAAGGGTTCCATTTTAATACATTGAAAAAACCAATGCACAGAGAAAAAGAGAAAATTAGAAACTGGAACTATTACATCTTTCAACAATTACACAAAGAAATATATGTAACTAGTTTTTTTCCCCAATATTATAAGTATAATGGGAGATCCAATATACAAAGCGGTACAAAAAAGAAAATATCAAACAATTTTAAATTGCTAGGACACTGTGCTATGCAGCTTAATTTAAACCAACACCACTTGGAAACTATTGGGAGTGTGAGTCCAGGTACACGCGTAGTTGCTCTATCTCAGTGAAAATGTATCTATCATCATGATAAGTCAGAATACAAGGACAGGGAAACCTGAGATAAAATTTGGCACCTCTAGAAACTAGGGATGTGAATCGTTTTTCAACGATTAAAATTATCGTCCGATAATGTTTATATCGTCTTAAATCGTTATAGAACACGATACAATAGAAATTCTAACGATTTATCGTTAAAAATCGTTAATCGTGTTAGTGCGCACTAACTCGAGTTAGTGCGCACTAACTCCCCGTTAGTGCGCACTAACTCGATTTAGTGCGCACTAACTGAAAATGATACAAATAAACACTTTCCAGGTCACTGAAGGTCAGTTAGGAATGAATATGTGTTCCTATTGGCTGGCTGCCCTCTTATCTATTGATGTTACCAAGGTTACCACTGAGGTGATGGTTGGGGGGATGGGAAATGGAACTGGAAACTAACGAACACCAACAGAAAATGAAACAAAGTGTTCACACTTCCCAGGTCAGTAAAGGTCACTTAGGAATGAATATGTATGTATGTATTCCTATTGGCTGGCTGTGCTCTTATCTATTGATGTTACCAAGGCTAATACTGAGGTAATGGTTGGGGGGATGTGAAATGGAAACAGTTGGAAGCTTGACAAAAAAAGTAATGTAATGATCAGCACTCACGTGACTAGAACTTGTTTGTTTATTATTTTTGTTAGCAGGCACCTGAAATGCTAGTGCATGTTGAATTTGCCAATCACTGTGCATTTTAGAAAGGTGGTCCTGGCTGGAACTGTACACAGTTCAAATATATGTAATTGATTGTTGGTAAGTGTATTTTTTAAGTAGCCACACTAGCACAAGTATGTTTACTTTTCCTCCTACTTAACTCACTAGCTCAGCTTTGTAAGAAGGGCTTCTCTGCTTGTGTGTTGTTTTTGTTTGGTGTGAGGAGAGCAGAAACATCAGATCTTTATTCAATCTACTACAGTCATCTCTTACAGTGCCCTATCCCTATTAATACCAGGAGTGTTGTGATCTTCCTGCACACAGTGCCCTAACCCTGATACCAGTCTGAGACAGCTCCCTCCCTGCATTACTAGTGAGAGGCTGGCTTCACAGACAGGGGGGAGCTGCCTGACCCTCACTCCTGACTTCCCCCATGTCCCAGCTAGTGAATGGTGTGTGGGTGAGGGGGGGGGGGGAGGATGGTGAAGTCTGAGACAGCTCCCTCCCTGCATTACTAGTGAGAGGCTGGCTTCACAGACAGGGGGGAGCTGCCTGACCCTCACTCCTGACTTCCCCCATGTCCCAGCTAGTGAATGGTGTGTGGGTGAGGGGGGGGGGGGGAGGATGGTGAAGTCTGAGACAGCTCCCTCCCTGCATTACTAGTGAGAGGCTGGCTTCACAGACAGGGGGGAGCTGCCTGACCCTCACTCCTGACTTCCCCCATGTCCCAGCTAGTGAATGGTGTGTGGGTGAGGGGGGGGGGGGAGGATGGTGAAGTCTGAGACAGCTCCCTCCCTGCATTACTAGTGAGAGGCTGGCTTCACAGACAGGGGGGAGCTGCCTGACCCTCACTCCTGACTTCCCCCATGTCCCAGCTAGTGAATGGTGTGTGGGTGAGGGGGGGGGGGGGAGGATGGTGAAGTCTGAGACAGCTCCCTCCCTGCATTACTAGTGAGAGGCTGGCTTCACAGACAGGGGGGAGCTGCCTGACCCTCACTCCTCCGGGGTATTGTGATCTTCCTGCACACAGTGCCCTATCCCTGATACCAGGGGTGTTGTGATCTTCCTGCATGCAGTGCCCTATCCCTATTAATACCAGGAGTGTTGTGATCTTCCTGCATGCAGTGCCCTATCCCTATTAATACCAGGAGTGTTGTGATCTTCCTGCATGCAGTGCCCTATCCCTGATACCGGGATGTGTGCAAGAAGATCACAACACCCCCGGTATCAGGAATAGGGCACTGCGTGCAGGAAGATCACAACACCCCCAGTATCAGGAATAGGGCACTGTGTGCAGGAAGATCACAACACCCCTGGTATTAGGGATAGGGCACTGTGTGCAGGAAGATCACAACACTCCTGGTATTAATAGGGATAGGGCACTGTGTGCAGGAAGATCACAATACCCCTGGTATCAGGGTTAGGGCACAAGTTCTAGTCACATTGACTGATCACATTACTTGTTTTGTCAAGCTACCAACTGTTTCCATTTCCCATCCCCCATATACTGTCAGTAGGAAACTTGGTAACATGAATAAATAAGAGGGCAGCCAATAGGAATACATATTCATTCCTAAACTGACCTTAACTGACCTGAAAAGTGTCAAATTGTATCATTTTCAGTTAGTGCGCACTAACTCCCAGTTAGTGCGCACTAACTCCCGTTAGTGCGCACTAACTCGAGTTAGTGCGCACTAATCGGAAAAAAAACGATTTTTTTAACGATTTTTTAACTAAAAAATCGTGCCTAAGACGATTTTCTTGCCCTGCCACACGATTTCTATCGTTAAGACGATATGGAAAACGATTCACATCCCTACTAGAAACTACTTCATTCTTCATTAACAGAAAAGCTTTCCTTTTTTCCTACATCCTCTTGGACTGGTTTGCAGCCCTCGAGGACCGGACTTGCCCACCCCTTCCATAACGGCTCTGAGGTGGTATCGCGGGTGAGTGAGGTGGGATACGGGAGCATCCCACAAGCCACCAACCATAACATCCACATAGGCGACTTATAAATAAATTGAGCACCCTTAGCATGGGCCCTAAAGTGACTAAGTTAGAAACTGATTGAGTGGGAGGCAACAAAGGGTTGCGTTAAACATCACCTGGCTAGTAAGTTTGTCTCAGTAGTTTTAGATCTGTTTCAGGATTTTGGACTTTTATTCTTGAGATTTACACGATAGAAAGATGATCAAATAAGTCAATAAATTAAACTAAACTAATACACCTGGTGGAAAGGGGAGAAATATTTACATACCTCCAATTTACATATCTCCCTGCATTTAAACTGATTAATGCCAAACTGAGAAAACATTTTATAAGGATCTCTGTTAAAAAGTAAACATGTTATATAAGAAATCAGGCATATCTACACAGGGGATGGCTTTGATTTTAACATGGTGACTGCAGCACAGAAGAGAACAAGAACAGTGAGCAAACGCGCAACTTCTGTGATGCTGGCAGTGGTCAAGTTACATGAAAAGATTGTGCGCAGGCTGAACCCTGTGGCATTTGGAAATGCCAGAACTGTTTTTGTTTTTGTGGTATTTTGAATTAAATCTGTTAAATGAAAGGTTGCTTCTCTGTCTGGTGATATGGGAGTGACACAGGTTTTAGGTAGCAGGCGATAAGTGAACAATAACCTTGACGTTTCTTAAGGAATCGCTGCCTATGTGAAACTGGATGAATTGCTCTTGCTGTCATTGCATTGCAAATAAAGATAAATATACATTTTATAAGACAATTTGGTGGCTGGGGTTTGGAGAGGGGGAGTGCATTTTCCTCCTCTTCTTATTTCTTGGTTTTACTTGTTATGTATATTTGCACGGTGATTTATTAAAAATGGGCTGGTACACAGCTTAAATATTATTCTAGTGAATACTAGGTTAGTTTTTGGTTGTATTTTTTTTTATTTTTTTTTGTGAATTCCTATTTAATCTCCTTCTCAGGGTGAAGGAATATGTGAAGGAAGGACTTCAAAACATAGGCAATGCTGTCATCTAGTGGATATTCATAGAAAAATTAGAATGTAAATGGTCGGGTGATAGCTCGGTAACACCCTACTTTCTCCACTACTAGGCACTTCGGGGTAAATTTTCAAAGCGCTGTGCGCACTAAAACCATGCGTGGCCGGGCGTGCGTGCGCGCTGAGCTCACTTTTAAAACGGTCCGGCCACATGCGTATCCACCGGTACGTGCAGAAGTGCCGGCCTGTCTGAAAGGGGTGGGCTGGGGGGGGGGGCGTGATCTGGGCAGGGAGGGGCGGGGTGGGGCCCGGCCGGGACAGCGGACCATTAGACTCTGTCCCGGGAAGTGCGTGTAGGCCAGCTGCCACGCGTAACTTACTTCTGCTCCAAAGGAGCAGGTAAGTTTAAAAACAACAAAATAGCTAGGTAGGCAGGGGGGTAGGGGTTGGGGAAGAGAGGGGAAAAGGTAGGAAGGCTAGGTAGGGGTGTAGGGAAGTTTCCTCCCAGTCCGCTCCTTAATTGGAGCAAGTAAGCAAGTAAGCCCACTAGGCCCACACCAAAGGCTGATGGAGAAGCACCTGGGCGGGACCAGCTGGAGCTGCATCTATTCTAGTGCCTCCCTAGGGCTATGAAGAAGCGAGAGTCCAAGTCCAGGTGAAGGTTGTGGCAGGCAGTAGATACGGAAACCAATAGCGGACTGGGAGGGAACTGGGCAAAGGCCCAATAGCATCATCGTGCATACGTTAAAAAATTCACCTCCCTGCGCACGCGAGTCGTGACCCGGGCGCACATGTGCACGCCGATACAAAATTGGGCACGCATGTGCACGTGGGCATTGTATTTTATAACATGCTTGCGTCGTTGTGCGCATATTATAAAATCGGCGCGTCCATGTGCGCACGCTGGGAACTGCGTGCACATGGACACCCGCACCTTTTGTTTTTTTAAATCAACCTTTTTGTGAAGTAATGCACAAACTTGCTAAAAGCAGACTCACTATCTACATATCAAACCTACATAGGATACAGTATTTATTTAGATTTAGCACATGGCTTTTTATTGGTAGCTCAAGTTACCTTAGGTATTTCCTTGTCCCCAGAGAACTTACAATCTAAAGGAGTCATTTACTGCGCCGCAGTATTCCTCTGAGGGAGGAGAAAAATACCATGGGTCACTGAAAAACACCACAGGGGTGTTTCCATGGTATTTATTCCATCAGTGGATAAATACCATGGAAATGGAAGGTATTCAGAGAGAAAAAATACCGTGGAGAAAAGAGAAAAATCTTGCGTGATGGTAGTCTCTTTTGCCTGGGGCCACCATCTTCTTAAAGAGCCAAGAAGGCCATAAAGACTTGGCCCCTAAATGTGTACAACCCCCCACCAGTGGTCAGGCAAGACCCCTGCCCACCCCCTCAGCATTCAACAGATTAGAAACAAAAAGTTGTGTGGTGATGCCCCACCCCCTACCCAAAGCCCTCCCTTTTCAAAATTGGAACCCCTCGATCCTATTCCCCCTGATCCAAAAACCTACCCACCATCCAAGTAGCAGCCTGCCAAGACTCACCCCAGCTATACCTGGGTTTCTTGGTAGTTCAGAAGGACACAGAGCGTCCCCTAGGTTTAATAGACACTATCTCCATATGGCTTGAACTGAATACTTCCTACTCCCATTGCTTCCTTGGACTTACCATCTGCAATTGTTTTGTGATTCTGCTTGTTATGCAGCCTTCCAACCACCAGAGGCTCTTGGGGAACTGCCTTTACCCTCTCTCTAGTCATAGCTACCGTGATCTTCATGACTCAGCAGGGCCCAGCCTATTTAACCCTGTCTCTGGTAATGCTCAGGGCCTTGTCATCGAGTATACTCGGCTCCCTGTTTGGCCCCACGTTTGTGTATGCTCAGTGGCCTCCCTAGGCCTTCTACTTCTGCCTTGTTCAGTGGCCTCCCTAGGCCTTCTGCTCGGTTTTGCTCTGTGGCTTTCCTAATCCTTCTGCTCTGGTTTTGCTCTGTGGCTTTCCCAAGTCTTCTGCTCTAGCTCTGTCCTGTGGCCTGTTTGGCTTTCAGCCTAGCTCTGCAACCTTCGCAGGCCTTTTGCCTAAGTAACCTTTGGTCTTCCATGTATGGGCTCTGGGCCTTCACTGTTATCTGTCTAGTCTAGTCTCTGTCATGTCTATGTCTTGTCCTGTCCTGTTGCTATACCTAGCCATTGTCTTAACCTCAGTCTTGTTGCAGCTTCCAGCCCTGCTTGGCCTCAGCTTCCAGTCCTGCAGCCTACACCTTCCATCCTGCTTAGCTTTACTGGTGCCGGTTTTAGTCGTCCTATTTCCAAGCCAGCACTACCTTCAACACCAGTCCGTCTAAGGCTGGCGGCCAGAACCCAAGAACTCAATCTGTTCGGGAGGTGGCTGGTATAGGCCAAAGATTCCCTAGCTCAGTTCTGCATGCCCTGTATCCCTGGACTGTTCCTGTAAGGGTTTCCCAGCCTGGTTGGGTCCTCAACCACAACACATTGTTATGGATCTGTCCTGTACTGCAGTATAGTTCTTGAGTAATACAAGCTGTCTAGTTAAGTGACTTGAGGCATCAGAATCTACTGAAAATGGCATTTTGTGGTCAATTGTCTCTTGATCTATCATTAGATGACTCTAGCTATTTTTTCTGATTATTTTTTATTTGATTCCTTTTATTGCTTGAAAAATGTATAGTCCCATTTGCATTTTGAGGATTTTGATTTCTCTTGAGTGCAAAATAGCAATCCCTTGCAAAAATGTCCACATTTCTTACAGTGATAGCAATTTATTTTCCATCTGTCATTTTCTCTGAAGTTTTTCCAGTCTCTGTATGCAGTTCATTTGCGTGCGGTTCTTGGCACACACACATGGACGCGCGGTTCCTGGCATACACACATGGATGTGCTGATTTTATAACATGCATGCAACAGTGTGCACAACGCAAATGGGTGTGTGTGTGTGTGAATTTTCCATTAATATGTGCGGTAACACAATCGTGGCTCCCCCAGTTCCCTCCCAGTCCGCTTCTTAATTGGAGCAGACTGGGAGGGAACTTCCCTACTTCCCTACCTAAACTTCCTCCCTCTTCCCCTCTCCTCCACTCCTCCTCACCCCCCTAAACCCTTCCTACCTACTAATTTTTTTGTTTTGTTTTATTACTTACTGCTCCTTTGGAGCAAAAGTAATCTGCTCGTGCCCGCTGGCTGCCGGGGTACTTCCCTGGGACAGTGTCGAATAGTGCTGTCCTGGTCCACCTCTCCTCACCCAGACCCTGCCCCGCGGCCTGCCCCTTCAGAGAGGCCTGGCACTTGTGCACGTACTGGGGTTTATGTGCGTGGTTGGGCTCGATTTAAAATGCGTCCTGCACACAAGACCCAAGCATGCACATAAACCCCGGTTTTTACACGCGCGGGCCTTTTAAAATCTGGCCTTATATGCTGATTCAGTATTTAATGAATCCTTTTTCTGGTGGTGTTTTTTAGAATTAAATGATGAACTTTTTCTGAAATCAGCTTAGACATGTTGCACACAGCAAAACTTCTGGCAGCTCCACAGTATGCTTGAAAGAGTCCTTGATTTGCTAGTGATACATCTTCTGCCTCCTCCATTGGATCTCCCAAGGTTCATAGTTGTTCAGCTAATGATTCCACATGCTGCGTATAGTAGCAGTAGTGGCGTAGCCAGAATTGATTTTTTGGGTGGGCACAAGGTTAACATGTTGCACACAGCAAAACTTCTGGCAGCTCCACAGTATGCTTGAAAGAGTCCTTGATTTGCTAGTGATACATCTTCTGCCTCCTCCATTGGATCTCCCAAGGTTCATAGTTCTTCAGCTAATGATTCCACATGCTGCATATAGTAGCAGTAGTGGCGTAGCCAGAATTGATTTTTTGGGTGGGCACAAGGTTAACATGGATGGGCTGTAGGCATGCAGGTCTAAGACCTACTAGTTGTTTTCTTATTGATAAATAATGCCATATACTGCGCTCTGCAATGGCTTTCTTAGTAATTTGCAACAGCCATTGTGTATCATGTGTGAAACTTTAAAATAATTTACCTCAATTATTTCAAGCACTGTAGAATGTAGAGCCATTAAAATCAGCTTAACTGTGCTGCCACAAGAACACAGAGGTCCAATACCAAATTTAATAGAAACAAATTTACCCCGTAGCGGCAATCTGCTCATACATGCAAAAGGTCTTAGAACAAAGAACTGGTGCTGCCTTACAACTCCTTATAATGAAATTTTACTGACCACTATATAAGTAAACGAAGCAGAAACACGCCAAATAAGTTACCATTAAGTATACTTCAAAGAATCTAAAGATCCCCACAGCAAAATCAAACTAATTAGTGCACTTTTATTTACAATTGGCCAAAGAAAATATGACTTACTAACTAAATAAATTATAGGTACAAATTGAGTATTAAGTACTTACAGATCTGTCTTTTGCTGATGCAAGCATTACCATCTTCGTGAGTACCACTGTCTTCCGGGAATCACTTCTGCAATAAATATAAAATAATCTGAATAATCTGAATAATCTGAATAATCAGCCATCCAGGAATCTTCCTGGGAATTACTTCTGCTGAATAAGCAGACATCCAGACCTCCTGATCTGGGTGCTTTCCTTCGGACTGAGCCAATCTGTCCGAGAATGAGGATTGGGTCTGAGCCTGCCAGCAGCTCAAACACAAGTCTCCATAAGATACAATAGCCGCAGCTACTGTGGTGCCCACATTCTCCACCAAATGTAGAATGTAGCGCCATTAAAATCAGCTGAACTGTGCTGCCCCAAGTACACAGAGGTCCAATACCAAATTTAATAGAAACAAATGTAAGTTTATTTTTGCATATCGAAAGGCAATCATACGAGACCTCTGAGAGGCACGGAGTAATAGCTCCATCTTTCCAGAGCTATTCCTATGTGTCTCACCATATGTCAGTGCTGACTTTTTATAGGTAAAACATACCATGATCCCTAATAGGAATCAATAAAATATCAGGTACCAAGTGTCTTGTGTCCAAATAAGACAAACTAAATCTAAGTACTCTGGTCCTCCCTCCCACATTGAGATCCAATTAAGGCCTAGATGAGACCTACGTTGTTGACGATTACTATCAATCTTCTTTAGTTCTTTGTCCTTCAGCCTTGAATCTCAGGGGGGATCTCCAGTTACACTGGGCCCCTCAGTCGAGCCAGTATTCTATGAGAGCATGGTCTCGTCCCTGTGCTCTTTGTGACCTCATGACCCTCCATCATATTGGAACAGCTCCAAATACATTCCAGATGTCTCCCCAAGTCTTTCAAAGTTGGGGTCACTCTGAGGTTGTTTATGGCCAGAGTTTCAGTTAGGCCAGAGACAGCAAAGGATTCTGGGAAGCTGAGTGAACCAAGTCTGAGCCAAAGTCTTCATGTTAGGCTTCCAATATATCAGCACTTACCAGCATTAAACATTCCTTATTAATCAGAATTTATTTTATATTTATTGCAGTTTATAAATGCACAAGTATATCATGTAAAAGCAAAGAAAACAATCAGATCCAATCATGTAATAAAACAAAAATTAATGTATTCTTTCATGAACCATTTTTGTAGAAAGCCAGAAATCTTCATAAATACAATTAAATATAATTAATCATCAGAACAGGTGCAGCTAACATGAAAAAAAAATTCTAATTCTGTTGTCACCTGAGCAAAAAATAACCCTCCACTGCTATTTCGTGAAGTAACGGAAACTCCTGCAAAGAAAGAGACATCTAGAACCTTGCCATACCATACTATCACAGCACTGACTCTCAGGATTCAAATAACAGCAACCTTATGAAAAAGCAAATACTACACCAGTCCCTACAACATTAATACATCACCTACTGGAATAACAGAACAAGCTGAACTACTACTACAGAGAAACTACATGCTAGCAGAAATACTGCATTTCTCAGACCGATCTTTACCTATTATAGAAATAAGAGACCACAAATTAGAAACAGAAACAGAAACATGCAGATAAAACCAAAATAGAAAGCCTGAGAAACTAAAGTCTCTGAACAGTGGAATACTGAAGAAAGAGCAAAAGACAAAAATATAAGAAATGCACATTCCCAAAGATGGCATATTTAAATTGCTCTGTAACATATCATGGAGTTGCTGACGTCATTTTGCTGATTGGCTGCTCTGCTCTCTTTAAGTTGACAATGGGCGGTAAGATGGTCTCTGATCCCGTTGGATTCAAGTCAGTCGAGACGAGAGTCATCCTGAAGAAGGATGGAGTGTGCTCTACCAACACCAGATAAGTGATGAGATTTGTTAACGTAAACTTACTAAGGCTTTTTTGTGTGTATAGGATGCTGTAAAGCGAATATTGAATATAAGCGAGAATTGTTGAAGTGCGAGCTGATACCTTTTTCTGTTTTGAAATTTTGGGACTACAGAGAGTTGAAAAGAAATATATACACAAAAATTGAAAAATATTGATTTAAAAAGAATAGAAAAATAACATTGCAATGGACTTGCACCGCAGATGATTAAAAGACCGGATGGCTTCCTTTTACAAACTAGTAGGGAAGCATGTCATCAGGCTTGCTGATGCGGTATAGATACATTCTGTAGTATTGTGTGTGGTTTTGAGTGGTGCCGAGCGAGAGAGAATTTTTTGGCATTTTTCCTTTTTTTTAATATTCATAATCAGATGGAGAAATAGTAAGCTTTTCTTTTTTTCTATATTTAAATTGCTAACATCTCAAAATATATATTTTTTTTTTTACCTTTCTTGTCTAATCTTTGTATTTTTCTAATCAGTTGGTCCTGGTCTCTTTTTCCTATTTTTTTTCCCTTGTCACTCATTTCCTAATTCCTTTTTAGTGTCTTTCTTCTACTACTGTCGTCTTCCCTTCCACACAAACACACACACACACACACTTTTCTCTCACAGACTCCCTCACACACTCAAGCTCTCACTCTCATATGCTCTCCCCACACACACATAAGCTCACATTCTCTGCAGACACACACACAAGCTCTCACTTTTTCACCCCTCCCCAGGCTCACATTCTTATGCACCCCCAATCGCACACCCTGGCTCCCATTCTCACCCACACATACACATATTCAAGCTCCCATTCTCACCCACATACAAATCCACGCTCCCATTCTCACCCACACATACATACATTCAAACTCCCATTCTCACCCATACATACACACATTCAAGCACCCATTCTTACCAATATATTCAAGCTTTCATTCTCACCCACACACAAACCTAGGTTCCCATTCTCACCCAGACACAAGCACAGGCTCTCATTTCTACACATGTATACACACATTCAAGCTCCCATTCTCACCCACACATACACACATTCAAGCTCCCATTCTTACCCACATATTCAAGCTTCCATTCTCACCCACACAAAAACCCAGGCTTCTATTCTCACCCCCACACACACATTCAAGCTCCCATTCTCACCCACACATACACACATTCAAGCTCCCATTCTCACCCACCCCCTCAACTCACAAAGGCTCCCATTCTCACCCACACATACACATTCAAGCCCGCGCACAGCTTCCGCTCCCCCCCAAAGCAGAAAGATCAGTCGGCCTCTCCTGCTGCCACCGGCCTCCTGCTATCTTCAGGCCATACAGCCCACCAATGTTCCTGCTTGGGGACGAGAGGAAGCGGAAGCTGGGTGCGGCACTTCTGTTCCCTCTCCCCCCAAACAGGAAGGTCAGTGGGCCATACGGCTGCAGGAGAGGCCTAACCTGCCGCCTGCCCACCGCTTCCCCATGTGTGCCGCTCCATGGCCGTGCAAATGCATGGAATGGCACACCCAGTCGTGCCGGGCCTGGGTCCTTCTCTTCGCCGTCACGAGGATGGGATCCCGCGACGGCTTTGCAGTTCCCGTACTCCACTTCCGGTTCCAGTTGGGTGGGCCTGGGTCCAAATTGGGTGGGTAACTTCCCACCCAGGCCCACCCGTGGCTATGCCACTGAGTAGTAGACTCTTCTTTCTCCCACTTGACACTATTTATTGTATGCAGGCCATTTAATCGTGCTTCTCTTATATTGCCTTCTTGAACTGTATTGAGCCTTACTGTTCTCATTCTATTTTTCTTCTAATAGCTTTCAATCTGTTCTTCATCTTTATTTTATGAACTATATTATTTTTTAAGTTTTTTAAAGTCCTTACTTTGTATTATTTATTTGTGATTTTATGTATGTTACATTGTAAACTGATTACATTTAGTATGAAAAACAGTATATACACAATATTTTAAATAAATAAATAAATAGAGGCGCAGCACTGGCTGCTTAATTAGCAAAACACACTTTTCTCTTAGTCAGAAGATTCAATACTCATCCACTCCAATGCTTTCCTGCCCTGACAGTTTACATCAGTATTATGTACAGCATCCTAGCATAGGAAGAGCAGAAACAGTGTTAAATGGAGGCTTTTCTGCCTTCAACAAAGTCTCTGTTTCTGTCACACTTACATAACAGTAAGCCAACTAGGGAATAACCACTACATATGTATTCAATTCATAGAGGAGACTCTGGATTAATGTATATCCACCATGATAAGACCCCAGGATGCTTGGTCACTCTCATTGGGAAAATGAACTATCATATAGAAGTCCTTTTGTTATCTCTTGCCTCTCCTTCAAAGTTCTGGCTGTAGTCAAAGCGTAGAGACAGCAATTCAGAGTAAGCCATTAGAATCAATTAGGGGAGATTGGATGTTTCCTACAATATTAGAATAAGGGAATCACTTGCAGAGCCACAGATGTATATCCCAAACATATATCCATTTTAGCTAAAATAGTGTGTTTGGCATGTTAGTTCATGTGAATGGACAGAAATAAATGTTAATAAACAATATAAGGTGATACTTTTTCTAGGACTAACTGAATACATTGCTTGACTAGGTTTTGGGAACTGTCACTCACTCAGGTCACAACAGAATGAGCAAAATATAGTCATTTTCATGGGTAAAGAATAGGGAGGAGGAGTCCAAGCGGCAGTCGGCGGCGTCTCCCTCGTGGGGAGAAGGCCGGGTGGAGGCCCGATGTGGCCTGCTCGCTGGAGCCGCGGAGAGCGTCGGAGGCCAGCGTCTGCCGGGTAAGTGTGTGTGTGGGGGGGGGGGGGGACGACGACACCTGGTTGCGGACCGCCGCGACCGGGGTTCCCAATACTCAGTTCCTGCACACTGCACAATTGCTCCTGAAGAGAAGAGGGTAATTAGAGCAAATGTGTTAATAGTTCCCATCAAAAATTATTAAAATTAGGCTTGGGGATGTTATATCTTTCAACATCATATTTTTATGCAATAGTGTCTTGCTATCAGCCAAGAAAAATGCAGGGTCCCTCTGCAGTGCATTGGTAAAACTCCAATTAGAGATACTAATGAAATTTACAAATAATTCCCTGGCCTTTAATCATCCTTATGTATTGCAAAGGCACTTTTCATTAAAGCCTCTGCAGGCTTTTTTTATTTTTCATCACAACAGTTTGTATTTTCTGTACCTGCCAGTTCGCAGTTGATGAGTTTTTCCTAATGTTGGCTTTTGAATTTTATTAACTCGACTTCCTGAACCTGAGTTCAAGGCGAGTTAAATTCAATTACAGTTGGACTTATAAAATTATCTCCCCAATATGTGGGTAAACTTACGCATATGTGACCTGTATGCAAATAATTTTACCAGGAATAAGCGTAGGCATTCCAGGGATCAGAGATGGTGAAGGGTTTGGACTAAGGTGCAAACTTTAACTTTTATAAAAGTATAAGGTGAATTTTCAAAAGTTGTGTACATAAAAATTAGCAGTTATGCATGTACAATAGCATGTCCTCACATATGGTATTAACCCCTCCCAACATACATCTGTAAGTAAACTTACATGAGCAAACTTGTATGTGGTAATAAAGGGGTGGTTCAGGGACATTCCTGGGTGGAGCCAATAGTTATGCATATACGGCCGAACTTTAAGAGGCCCGCGCGCGCAAATACTGGGGTTTACACGCATGGGTGGGCCTTGCGCACGCCATGTGCATTTTATAATGGGCCCAACCATGCACGTAAACCCCAGTATGCACTGAAGTGCAGGGCCTCTCCAAAGGGGTGGGCCGGGGGGGGGGGGGGGCACAGGCTGGTATAGAGCCATTCGACGCTGTCCCGGGGAAGCACATGCTGGCAGATGGACGGCGCGCAGAGATTACTTCTGTGCCTTAATTGCAGCAGACTGGGAGGGAACTGGGGAAGTCCCGATTGCATCGCCATGCATATTTAGCAAATATTCCCCCCTGCGTACGTGCATGTGACCATTGGATTTTATGACATGTGTGCACCTGCATGAGAATGATATATAATCGGCGCTTCCATGTGCATGTGCTGGGGACCGTGCGCACATGGACGGGTGCGCATACTGCTTTTAAAATCGACCCCATAACTTACTATCAGGCCGATACAGTACAGTGCGCTCCGACGGAGCTCTGCTCTTGGACCCGCGTTTTCCCTTACCCATTTGCATACCTTATTCAGTAAGGTGAGGAAAACGCGTGTCCAACCCGCGGCACTTAATAGCGCCCTCAACATGCAAATGCATGTTGATGGCCCTATTAGGTATGCGCGCGGGATACAGAAAGTAAAATGTGCAACCAAGCCGCACATTTTACTTTCAGAAATTAGCGCCGACCCAAAGGTCAGCGTTAATTTCTTCCGGCACCAGGAAAGTGCACAGAAAAGCAGTAAAAACTGCTTTTCTATGCACCCTCCGACTTAATATCATGGAGATATTAAGTCAGAGGTCCCGAAGAGTAAAAAAAAGTAAAAAAAAAAAAATTTGAATTCGGCCCGCGGCTGTCGGGCCGAAAACCAGACGCTCAATTTTGCCGGCGTCCGGTTTCCGAGCCCGTGGCTGTCAGCGGGTGTGAAAACTGACGCCGGCAAAATTGAGTGTCGGCTGTCAAACCTGCTGACAGCCACCGCTCCTGTCAAAAAGGAGGCGCTAGGGACGCGCTAGTGTCCCTAGCGCCTCCTTTTCCCCGTTTCTACTGCACCACCTCATTTGAATACTGAATCGCGCGCACCAGCGAGGGGCCAGTGCACGCGCCGGGAGAGCAGGCGTTCATCCGCTCTCCCGCGGACTTTACTGAATCGGTCTGTATTTTAGATTCTGCGAAAGTGATGGACATAAGCCTCCTACTTGTGATGTGGTGCTCATAGGCCCTGTTATAGGCATAACTTGTAATAAAGAGCAGTGAAACATTTTCTGCTATGTCACACAAAAAGTCAGTATTGTTCTAAATTTTTAGACTTTTGCACATAAGAACTTTATAATTGCTAATAAGTATAGTATAATATTTCTGCTTCAATTTTGTGCTTTACTTTTGTTAGAGAAACTGATGCTACAGGCTAAATAGAAAATACTGTATTATCAAAAAGAACTAGGCTTCAGGGCTATGAGAAATATATTTAGAATCAACAAGGTCATACTGGCAATGTAGTTATTTGTAGGCCCATTAGCATATGAGGTGAGTATCAATTAGCATGGAGAACGAGAGTAAAATTTACCATGTGGCCATTCGAATAACTTGTTTATAGTAGAAAGCCAATCATAAAAATTTTGACAATTATGTAACCCAGTTTAAGGGTTGGAAATGTACAACTGCAAATTCTATATTATGCCTTGTTATCAGTAAACACGATATTACCTCAACCTAGTATTTCAAAAATTATTATGTGTTTTATAATGAGAAAAAATCTCTAAATCAATTATGATAAACTAAATGTAATATATGATGTCCACCATCACAGTGGAAAAATTGTGGGAAAGATGAGGAAGGGTTCATACAAATTTATAACATTGCATCCAGCAATGTGTAATATTTTTAATCATGAACCGACCCCGAGGGGTTAAATATTTGTTATCAAATTAGAAAGAAATATTTTTAAGCTTTAGTTTATTAATTTCAATCACGCTAAAAAAACCACACAAAAACGTTCACGGGTTGGAGGAGGTCGGTTCATGATTAAAAATATTACACATTGCTGGATGCGATGTTATAAATTTGTATGAAACCTTCCTCATCTTTCCCACAATTTTTCCACTGTGATGGTGGACATCATATATTACATTTAGTTTATCATAATTGATTTAGAGATTTTTTCTCATTATAAAACACATAATAATTTTTGAAATACTTGGTTGAGGTGATATCGTGTTTTTGGAGATTGATAATTTATATCCCTCAGGAAACTTTGTGCTTTTCTGTTTTTTGTTATCAGTAAAATCATTTGAGAGAGGAAGTTTTATGCCAGTGTTTTGTGTAGCACTCTGCCAGTCTCTCTTTTCATAAGGCCTTATTATATTATTTTATGGATTATATTTATAGCATTTTAATAAAAAAAAGATTTTTTCTATAGCTGTTGGCTCTAAGCATCTATTTTCAGAGAACCATAACCGATGGCGATCACAAAGGAACCTAGAGGAGACGGTGGGTGAAATTGCCTGATTGACTGCTCTGTTTAAGGGAGAGGAGACACAATGTTTTTTTTTCCTTATCGACTTTCACTCTCCACTAGTTAGTTGGCTTTCTTTCTCCTCTACTCTAGAAAGGAAACTCACTGGTTTGTGTTACACTAATTTCAAACCAAAACTTTGATGTCAAAGGAAATTACAGTGTTCTTTAAAATAGAAAAAAAGGGTGACATACTGACAAAATGCTAGCTTGCACTGCTATCATGTGGTCTATTTGTGTAATTGCAAACTATCAGGCCAATACAATATGGCGTGCATGGCCGAGCGCACCATTAACCTGCAATTGGCCACACGTTTTCAACGCGCATCTATTACCCCTTATACAGTATGGGGTTTAGCGTGTCGAAAATGCACGGCCAACCCCCCCTAAAACTAATAGCACTCATCACATGCAAATGCATGGTGATGAGGCTATTAGTTAGTCCCTGGGAAACTGAAAGTAAAATGTGCGGCCAAGCCGCATATTTTATGCTCAGAAATTTATGCCTACCCAAGGGCAGGCGCTAATTTCTGAACAACCCCGTAAAGTGTACAGAAAAGCAGAAAATACACTCGCTGTATTCCCCATAAGTGGGGTGATCTGCTATGAGGGTTTGGCGGATCTTAGGTTGAAAAGGAATATTATTGGGGGGGGGGGGGTGTTCCCATACACTACTGTCAGTTATCTACGACCTTAGACTCCGAGCCAACTGGCTAGAACCTAGCTTAAAGGGGATACACTTGGAAACAAAAAGGTAAAGCTGCAATATTATTATTACAATGCTTAGGTTTCTCTCTCTTAATGTAAAAGGCCTTAACACATTTCTGAAGCGTCAGCTCTTGTTTCAGGAATTGCAGTCCCACAGAGCGACCATAGTTTTCATGCAAGAAACACATTTATGAAAGAGATATGAGAGGCTCCTTAATCATAAACATTATCCATCGCAGTTTTTTGCATCTAGTATGATGAGATCCCGATTCGCTGGTGTCGCAATATTAATATCCCAAACCCTTGTACATGAGGTTTTGTATCATCACTCAGATTTAATGGGTCGCTTTTTGTTTCTTAAAATCAGGCCCTTGCCATAGCCAGAATAGAGCCCAGATGGGGGAGACATCTAAATGGCAATCCCAAATGGTATTAAAATCCCCTCCCCCCCACAATGAGAAAGTTGTCCACGTAGGGCAGTAATAATTGATAGATTTTCCGAAAGAAGCTGGGATAGTAATTATTGGGCGCATAGAGATTACATAATATCACCTTAGTCTGGTGGAGTTCTGCTACTAGGATAACATATCGTCCCAATGGGTCTTTTATTGTAATATGTATACAAGGAGCAAATTTTTATTAACCAAGATGGCCACTCCAGCCGATTTGGTGGTGGGGGAAGCATAATACACTCCCCCCCCCCCCTCACCAATACTTGCACAATTGTTCATGTTCTGCATCACTGAGATGAGTTTCTTGCAAAAACACAAGATTAACTTTCCTCCATTTCAGGAGAGAGAGACCTCTTGATGGGCAAGTTTATCCCACACACAGTCCAAGTCATTAAGCCAGTGACATTACTAGAAACACACAATAATACAGGCTGCTACTCAGGTTATATCAAGTTTGAATCGCAGCAAAGGTCCTCCCAGCCGAGACCTCCAACTGCTAAGCATGTGACTCCTAAGGGATGACAGACCAGAGTGAGAACAGAAAATGCGATGATGCACAATATGGACAGTTACAAAACTTAGGAAACCCCCACCTTCCCCAACCCCTATCCCACCTCCCCAAACCTCAGACCCCCCCTTCAACTTTCCCACACCCTATAATAGGGATCAAGAACACTACCATGCTAGTCCGCCCCCCCCCCCCAACCCCATCTGCACCGTACATTGTCAGTCAATTGGAACTGGAATACAAACAATTGTAAAAAAATTGACTGAGCGTTAATGTCAACATGAACATACAAAACAATGGACTATAGAATTGAGCAATAATTAGTGATGTAGGCATCAAATTAGGTAAAATAAGCAATTATAGTACCCATACCCCCTAATATTGCAATTTGAGTCCAAGAAGTCACTATCCGGGGGGGGGGGGGGGGGGGGGGGACGACAAGCAAAAATGTGCACCGGGCAGTCCAGGGATGATGAGATTGTAAAAAAGGTACCCCTGTAGCACCGACTGTGAGTTCTCGCTGAACCCCTGCCACAGCTCTTGGAGGCTAAAATAGCCGCCAGAGGCAAAAACCTGATGAATAGGGCTGTCCAAGCCTCTGCACTAAGTTTCTGTAAAAAAGCAAGTACCAGGAGACCCAGGACTCCCGCAGGGATACGAAACTATCCTCTGAAACAGCCGGGATCATGGATCAAAATCCCCATGAATCCCAGTCCGTTTTCCTAACGCATAGCTGTCAGGGGGCTTGAAAACCGGCCCCATGCTTGAGACCTTAATGTGTATTAGCGCGACTCATGATACCTCCGTTTGAGCCTCTGCATTCCTGCGAGTTACGGCATCTTACTTGGAAGGTCCTCTTCCTTCTTGCATTGACATCTGCTCGCAGGATCAGGTAGCTACAGGCGCTGGTTACTTACCCCCCTTACACAAACTTTCTTCATGATTGGGTGGTCCTTCGTACTCATTCTAAATTTCTACCGAAAGTAGTATCTGAGTTTCATTTAAATCAATCCATAGTTCTGCCTACTTTCTTTCAAAAACCGCACTCACTTCCTGGTGAGCGGGCTCTGCATTCCTTGGACTGCAAACATGCACTGGCCTTTTATTTGGAACACACTGCAGGCCATAGGAAGTCCACCCAGCTATTTGTCTCCTTTGATAAACTTAAGCTGGGAAGCCCGGTGGGAAAGCAGACCCTGTCCTCCTGGCTGGCGGACTGTATTTCCTTTTGGAACCAACAAGCAGGCCTTCCGCTACAGGGACGTGTTAAAGCGCACTCCATTAGAGCAATGGCAACGTCGGTAGCACACCTTCGTTCTGTACCTCTTACTGATATCTGCAATGCTGCTACTTGGAGTTCTCTCCATACCTTTGCAGCCCATTATTGCCTGGACTAGGCTGGCACACAAGACTCTATTTGGCCAGTCTGTTCTGCGCAATATATTCTCAGCTTAATACCCAACTTCCGTCCTACAGCCCGCTGGGAATTTCAGGTTGCCCGTTATCCAAAAGACCACCCCTGTTGTTGTGCCTGTTGCACATCTTTGGGTGCTTTTGGTACATGCACGGGCATCCTCAGCTTGTTATTCACCCATATGTGAGGACAACCATCCTGCTTGTTCTGTGAGAAAGCAGAGTTGCTTACCTGTAACAGGTGTTCTCACAGGACAGCAGGATGTTATTCCTCACGAAACCCACCTGCCACCCCGCGGGTACGCTTGCGATTTGTTTTATTTTTCGCACGCCTTTTTTGACTATACATGAGACTGAAGGGAGACCCCTGCTGGCTGCAGGGTTAGTGCCATGCTGGGCATGCCCAGTAGGTGCCAGTCAAAGTTCTAGAAACTTTGACAAAAGTATTCCGTAATTCGCTCCATCCTGATGATGTCACCCATATATGAGGACTAACATCCTGCTGTCCTGTGAGAACACCTGTTACAGGTAAGCAACTCTGCTTTCCCACTCATCAGTATTGAGGTTTAAGTTAAGATCCATTTCCCAGGCCTTCGTGAAAACAAGTCTATCTGATAGTTGGCCTTGCAATATATTGTAAACTTTGGAAATTGCTCCCTTTAACATTCCTACTTGTGTACAGTAAGTCTCAAACAGGGATTTACCCTAACGCAATGTGAACGATGTCAGCATTGAGAGAAGGAAATGCTGAATCTGAGCATACTCTGGTAAATTTAGGTACTCTATATTAAGTAATGCTAGTATAGAAGAAAGAGACATGACCTTCCCTTCTGCCAAAAAGTTTCCCACTTGTGTCATCCCCATTCTTTTCCAGGTTTGGAAGGCATTGTTAGGTAAGCCTGTCGGAAATAGAGTATTGTAAAATATATAAGAAAGATAAAAATAGGAGCTATCTCCTACTAATTTACCTCTCCAGCAAGACCAGACCCTCAAAGTTGTTTGAAGGGGCAGAGAGATGTTGGAGATAGTCCTCCAAGTTTGACGGGGTTGCCAGGGTAGAGCAGATAGTGGCATTACACCGATGATGAATTGCTCTACTAATAGTGGTGGGTTTGAGTTATGGAAGTTTAAGAGGGCTTTGAGCTGAGAGGCCATGTCATACTCGCTAAGATTCGGTACTCCCAATCCCCCTCTCTCTCTGGATTGATAGAGTATAAATCATGATGAGACTCTAAGTGACCTCCTTTTCCATATAAAATCAAAAATTATTTTTTGCATTGCGTGTAGTAGAGCAGGTATTTAATAAATAGGAAGAGAGATCGCGTGATGCAGTGAGAGGGGGACGACATAATCTCTCTCTCTCGGTGGCTGGCCTTCTACATCGGGCCTCATCTACACCGATAAACTCAACAGACTTGGCCTCACCTGCCTTGAGCGGTAGCCCATGAACCCGCGGGTCGATCTAGCCAGGTATGCCCACTCACACTGCTAAGCAGAGAAGGAGCTGGGCCTCTCTCGAGTGCATGGAAAGTTGTGCATAGAGAGAGCCCACCGTTTAGGCTCTTGGCACCCGAATGCAACCCGACCTCAAGTAGTGGTGGCAAAAGTGTTTAATTTTGCCCACAAAGACGAAATCCTGCAAGCGGTCCAAGCAGGGAAAGGTTTGACCTACAATAACACCAAGGTGCTTGTATTCCAGGTTTTCTCTGTGGTGGTGGCAGCCCAGCGGCGGGTCCTGGCCCCTATATGCTTGCAGTTGCTGGCTCAGGGAATTCGGGCTTCTTTACTTTACCCAGCCCGGCTCCAAATCGTAATGGCCGCAGGAGTCTCCTGGTGCACTACCGTGGAAGAAGCAAAGAAGTTAAAAGAGAGCACCGGTGGCGGCATGCCCACCATCTGAGTAATGGCCGCAGCTACCCTTTCACTATTATCTGGGCTCCTTGGTGGGGTTTTTTTTTTTATTGCACCATGGGCCCTGCCATGCTGTTATGATTGCCTGCTGGTTTGGCAGACACAGCTATGCGCCTATGTGCGTGCCTTTGACTTTTTCAGAACTCATTTTTTTGTTGTTGTTCTGCTTGGAAGTACCTGGTCTGTGGCCGCACGGGTCTCTGATCCCCTTCTTCTAGCCAGGATTCTAGTATGGCAGGCAAATTCTGGTCTTCCAGCGCCTCAGGCAGCCCTATGAACCGCAGGTTTGACCTGCGGGACCGATTCTCCAAATCTTCAATTTTTGCCGCATTTTTCTCCACGGTGGCTTGCAATGCTGTGATATCGATCTGGGCCGCCCGGAGGCCATCTTGATTGTCAGACACGCGATTTTCTAGTTCAGCGAATCTGGTCTCAAATTTGCTTAAATTCGTTGAAATCTCGGCCACCGTGGTGGAGATACGCTTGAGATCGAGCCCTAATGCCTCTAGGACCGCGGTTTTGATATCAGCAATCGCCGGTGCGGGGCTCGGCTCGAGCGGGCTGTGAGCAGCCATAACTGGAACAGCAGGGATCAGATGGCAAACTTTCCTTTGTGAAGAGCTCCAAAAATCTATGTGGCCAAAGCTGCATGGAAAAAAAGAGAGTGAAGGGAGACCCCTGCTGGCTGCAGGGTTCATGCCATGCTGGGCATGTTCAGTAGATGCCAGTCAAAGTTTTAGAAACTTTGACAAAAGTATTCCGTGATTGGGCTCCATCCTGATGATGTCACCTATATGTGAGAACTACCATCCTGCTTGTCCTGTGAGAAGAAACTTTCCTCCGAGTTCGTAAGCATTCAATATGAGCCAGGAACATTGTATTAAGCTCCTTTATAGATGGTACCTCATGCCTGTAAAGCTTCACCATATATATCTCTCAATATCTGATTGCTGCTGGAGGAAATGTGGCCTCATGGGCACTTATTTCCACATATGGTGGCAATGCCCGGGAAGCATGCCATTTTGGAGAAACATTGCCGATTGGGTTTTTCATTTAGTTGGGGTAAGAGATACCAATGAGCCTTACATTGCATTTTTAGGAAAAGCCATAGAAGGGGTGGAGGCCCATCAACAACGCTTATGCCAGCAAATCTATATAGCTGCTCGATGTGAGTTGGCATCCTGTTGGATGCGACCTGATACACCATCTATTCAGTTTGTTATAAATAGACTGTATAAATTACAGAATTTAGAATATATTACGGCATTGCACTATTTGAAATTGTATCCAAAGGTTTGGGAATCTTTGAATCTCTGGCGTAAGACACATGATAAATGAAACTTATGCAATTTAGGGGGAGTCTTCATGCACTTCTGAAATTTGATATTTGGAACCTGTAACTGGAGATTTGGAAGTTACTTTGTTTATGAGTGTAGCAGTTCAAGTGTATCTTAGACCTGATGTTTAATGGGAGTCTATTTTATTATTGCAAAGTGTATGGGGGAGGGTGGGGGGGGGGATAATGTATAAGGATAAATGAAAAATGATGGCGATGACTTATTGTAGCAATGAGCATTTATCTGTTTGCTCTGTCGCTAATAAAAATTTAAATTGTAAAAAAAAAGTTTAAAAAAATCAGCAGTTAGCAAAAGGGATGCTCAATTTTACCAGTGTCCGTTTTCCTAACGCATAGCTGTCAACGGGCTCGAAAACCGATGCTAGTAAAATAGAGGTCGGTTGTCAGACCTGCTGACAGCCTACTGTAATAAGGAGGCGCTAGGGATGTGCTATTGTCCATAGCGCCTCCTTATTAGTGCACCACCTCATTTAAATACAGAATCGCACACCCAGGAGAGGTGCCTGGATGCGCGTCAGAAGAGCGGGCGCTCAACACAGAGTGCCCGCTCTCTCGCATTTTTTAAAAATCTTGAACTGCCCTTAAATTGAATGAAATTAAAAAAAAAATAGTCATAGTACTAAAAATGATGCAAATTTACAGTTTCCAGAGAATAACAGTTTTAACTTAGAAGAGTAAACATTTGAGGGAGGAAAAAAAGAAGCCAGAAAGTAAAGCTTCAGCTGACGGATTAAAAGTACAATGGTTGTTTTTAATAGAACATTTTATTTTGTTCTAACTAATGCTCTATTTGTACCCTTTTTATGAATAAGCCATTTGAAATCCTACTTTAGATTTTTGTTATTCCAAGGATTCGTGTGTTCCATGTCCTTCATATGTTCTGATAAAATTTCTTTTGTACTTTCCTTTCCTTTTTCTGTTAGAGTGCTTGTGTTTGTGTAGCTGCATATGTATGAATGTGAATAATGTACATAGAATTGTTTAAGGGATTCTTATCTTAAACTATATTTACTTCTTCAATAAACAACTAAAGTTAAGCATTTGTTTAAAGCTGTTGCCTTTCTTATTTTTTTCCTTCTTCATTGTGCTTACTGTGTAGGTTGAACATGTGACAATGTTCAGAAAGGGAAAAATGCTCCAATGAGGGTAAAAGAGCCATACCTCCATTCTTTGATAGGGATTATTTTTTCTACAGCAAGAATGCATGAAGTTTCAAAGTATTCTTTTCTTTTGTATTAGCATGGAGGGTTCTGTCTCTCTCTCTCCTCCTACTCAGGTCTCAGGATCTCTAGCACAAAAACAGGCTAATCATAAATATTGTTTATTTTTAATTGCAAAATATTCTAATCTCTTTTGAAGTGATTCTTCCTATAAAGTATATTATATTTTGTATCCTTTCCTATGCTTGGTAAGAAAGAAAGCAGACTCTTTTTTTAGATGTAATTTCTGTGTCTGTTTCTTATCTGTACTTGCATATATCTATCTGTATCTATAAATGATGGGTAAAGAAATACCTATTTATTGTATCTATCTTCCTCTATGTTTCTCCTTCCACTAGTCTGTGTCCTTCAATAAATTCCTTTCTCATTGTATTATAAATCATTATTATAAAGTACTTAGCTTGATGGACTATATAACAGGGTACCATCAAGCTAGGGTGAGAGAACATAGTACAAAATTTCATCTTTGTGAGACTTTCTTCACTCCAAATGATGTCAAAACTTCACCAAAGTGTACTGTGCTGTTCGTACATCTCACTCTACATGCAAAACTGGCCCCTAAACCCTAAAGCACCAACAGCACCTCACCTCGACCTAGTCGGTGACACTTCTATAGAAATATAAATAGGTGCACACAGTGAGGCCCTCCCCAGAGGTGCTCTCTCTCTCTCCCCCCCCCCCCAAGCCCAGAAATTTATCATGAATTGCATTATGGCCATTTCAGGCATACTGCACAGCTTAATACCAGCGAAAAAGGATAGGTATTTTGGCGTTAAAACTGAGCAATAGCATGTGTTATGCTATTGCACAGTGCAACATTACCTCTAATTTAACTAATTCCCGCCCAAAACTCCTCCCCTATCCCCCCCCCCCCAAAAATTTGCATTTGTACTGTGCATTACAGTTTTTCGCATGCGTTATGGCATTAACGTACGAGTTGAGTTATCGCGTGTATTAACGCCATAACGCATTTTGATGAATGATGCGGCTAGTTAGTCTGTCATTACCTGTTGTTGATTGTTAAGATTCTAACTCTGTTTTTTATTTTAATGAGCTGATTTATGTTCCTGTACACTGAATGCATTTAGAATTTATGAGTTACAAAGCTCAATAAGGGCCAGATACATTAAGGCTTTTCTCCTATTTTGTGTCTATGGGAAAATCCTTTGCTTACCTACCCAGTATAGGGATTGTACTGTCACAGAACTTTGTAAGGCTGTGGAGCTAATGACCTAATGATATGGTGACGATGTTCAAATATGTTAACCCTATCCTTCTCTATGCAGGAAGCATCTTAGCACAGTTACAAGTTTAAGTTACATTGTTTGTTTTACTGTTTTCTATTTAGATTTAGACTTAGAAACGTTTTACCTTATTAAAGTTCAATCTAGTAAAAGCTTCACCCTTCCTGACTGAAAAAAACTGCAATGATCCAATGCTAAGTACTCTTTTGGCTTATAAGTGGCACTATGGGACAACTGAACTATTTCATCCTTCCAATTTGGTGCTGATACTTTCCCCTGATAGCCACTTTGTTTCCTGCAAAACTATATAGAGACATTCTCAACAACCAAAAATGAGAGTTTGGTCCCACCCATTCTCAACAACCAAAAATGAGAGTTTGGTCCCACCTTCCTTTTGGGTTGAGTCCTCTTATTCTGACTGTTCCTGCATCTGAAAGATTTCACCTCCTGATTCTACTAACTTCCTTCCTGTTCACCTCTCATGCCTCGCCAACCGCCAGCACCAGAGAACTCAACCCAAAGGGAAGGTAGTTGGCAAAGAAAGAAGATACTAAAAAGTTCCTGCTTCCACTATTACCAACCTAGATTCACTTTTTTCAAGATACTAAGCTGCTCACTCCTGGGACAACTCACTAATAGCAATCATCACACTGAAATATTAATACCAATCCTAGAACTTTGAGAAGGAAAGCTTTTCAACTTATATTGCTGTGAACTTTTAAAAACCATTATCCATCATCCCATGGCTCCAAGAATTATAATCCGCCTTCAAGCTTCCTGACTCCGCTGAACACCATTTCATCCAACCATGAATTCAAGCCCATACTGATTTTGCCAATCTGTTTCATCCTAACCCAGTCATATAATCCCAAATCACAGAAATTCTCTTCAAGAAAATTGGCAAATGCACCTTCATTCAGGCAATGGACAAATAACTATAAAAACTACAGGTGTCTTGTATCTTCCAAAGAGCTTTCAAAAGATTGATTTTCCATCACTTTTGGAGTGCAGCATTTTTTTTTTAACTTCCTGGTCCGCGATTGAATACTTGGAAGCAGAAGTATTCTCATCAAGTGAAAAAATAAATAACCTCATCGGACTAATCCAGTTGATACAAATTTATACATTACTTAATTCCCAACCTGGGGATCCATGAGCTAGTGAAACATTTTCTCCTCTAGTAAAAAGCCAATGAAACTAGCAAGAGACTGATAAAACCTCAAGAAGATGTTTCCTTACTTGCTGAGGTGGTGAGGGTAACAAAAATGAGATCTCTTTCAGGAAGAGTCTGTTGTCTGAAAATGTAAGTTTGAATTTACTCAGCCAGAATATTATTATTACCTGGTATTTGCTCTGACCAATAGTAGCCCTCAGAAAATGTAAAGTTTTAGAAGTCTATCCACATCCCACAAACATTTACAGTAATCTAGTAATTTACATAGATAAAATGAACAAAACAATCGGCCAGGTCCTGCCTTCTTTTCTCTAAGGGAACTAGTCAGAATTTTAAACCATAAAACTGAAAATAATTTTTAATTATAATATTTCCTAGGAGCCAAGATTTATGGATGAATGTTAAAAAGCCCAGCGTGTTACGGTTCTGGCTGCGAGCACCGGGACCAGACCCTTACCTCCGTGTTCCTGGACCTGTTCCCGCTTCTGTTGGCCTAGTTTGCGGCCTGTTTGGCGGCGTCCCTGCGAGGGCCGCGCCGCCGGGAAGCCTTCTATGTACGCCCTGCCTCTAGGCACGCGCGCGCCACGTGGGCGCTTTTCTAGGCCGTTTCCTGCCAGTGGTGACTCCGCCCAGTTCCTGACGTCAGACGCCGCAGCCTTGATAAGCCGGCCCCGGACACTCAGTCTTCGCCTTGCAATGGGCATACCATCCGGTTCCCTGTTGCTCCGTGCCCCAGAGTGAGCTGCCTTGGAACTCGCTTCGTTCCTGCTTGCCTGCTACAGCACCTGCTTGGTTCCTGCTTGCCTGCCTCAGTTCCTGCCTGGTTCCAGTACCCGAGTCTTGCTACAGTTCCTGTCTACTGTTCTAGTCTGGTTCCAGTTCTCAGTCCTGCTCATCAGCCTGCCTGCTCCAGTCTCAAGATCATCAACTCACCTAAGTCCCAGCGGCCGGGCTCCTACGGGCTCCTTCCGGGGGCGGGGGGGGGGGGGGGGGGCTTCGGCTTCCAAGGGTGAAGCCTCACCTAAGTCCCAGCGGTTGGGCTCCTAAGGGCTCCTCCCGGGGGAGTACCAGCTTCCAGGGTGAAGAGCATCTACGTCCTGCCTGAACATCTGCCTCCCAGCCTGCAGTGCACCAGAGACATTGAACCCCTTTCCCAGTCTCTTGCAGGTCGGCCCAGGGGTCCACTAAATTGAGACTCCATAACACAGCGAGCGCAAAATGATTTGGATACTTGCGCATGTGTGCCCGGAGCGCAGGAACACTATTTTATAAAGGCAGCATTTGTGTGCATATGTAGTCAAACACACACATATGTGCATGCACAAAAAAGGGGCAGGGCTTCATAAATACACATGTATGACATATTTTATAAGAGCTGCACACTTATGATGCGGTGCATTTAGGTTATTGCCTATTTATGCAAGGCAGCTCAAACTTTCTTTTTCTGGGCTGGGCTGGTCTCTCTGGGTGAGCTGGCACTGAAGCAGGCCAGGGGGTGGGAGGGAGTGTGTCAGGGACAGCCTGGGAGTTACTGGGAGAGTTCTAGGGATGTACACCACCTGGCTTGCAGTTAGTGAATCAGGGATAAAGAAGGTTATACTGATATACTAAGATATTCAGGTATAGATTGGTGCTTACAGGAATAGATAAGGATGAGACAGGAACAGGGGGTCTACATAGGAGGCTAGGAGAAGGTATTGTACTTACAGATATTGAGGGGGATTCTCATTCTTGGAGAGCCCCTTTTCAAGATGATTCTTATAGCCGCATGGGTAATCAGATCAATATGGCTGAGGAGAGAAAGAAAGAAAAGGAGGAGAATGAGCAGGAGGAGGAGGTAACCCCTTACAGAGAGTTTACAGGACTGGGATACAGTTTCTGGATCTATCAGAGGAGCAAGTCATGCATAGCTTCAGATTCAACAAGGAAACCATACAGTACCTATGCTGGCTGTTAGAGCAGGACCTGCAACCTACCACCCAAAGGGGCTATGCCTTGCCTGTAGATGTCAAAGTTACTATGGCTCCAGTCTCAGGGTCAACCAATGCCATTTTAAAGAGATGGCAAGGGATCAGGAGGCGAACGGCCATGGGAGGTGAACCCCCATGGGAGTGTGTGGGGGCTGGAATGGTTCCCAGCTCTGGTCACTTTATGGGGTGGGAGGAGGGTTAGAGGGGCCTTGGGGCAGGCTCCGGGATTATGGGGTTGGCTTGGGGCAGTCTGCGGGCTTGTAGAGGATGTTTTTTTTTCCCTGAGTGATTTTTTTCCAAAACAAAACCAAGAATACCAACAAAATTTCATTGTTTTTTCTTTCGTTATGAAATGAAATAGAAAATGTCATTGACATTTCATATTTTGATTCAAATGAATGCATATCCCTATTAGTTAGAATTTTAGTTAGATTAGTGTCAAGATGATCACAGCATTATGGATAGGCTCTATGGTATACTCCTATGCACATTCATAGTAGGAGAACTTTTACATTGGAGAAGAGGACTTTATAGGGTAATCACTTTATAAGCAGCTCCAGCAACTGTCTTCTTGTCTTGTCTTTCTGCGCCTTTATATCACACCAACTGTATTACAGCATACCAAGACAACCAGTTTATGAGCTGGCATGGTAGAAGACAGAGTTTGCCTCTTTAATCTTTGATCCATTGGCTGAAGAAAGGAGGTACAGTAGGATTTAGTGTAGATGGCAGCGTTTCATCATTAACTGAAGAAAGGAAATGCAATAGGGTGCATGGTAGAAGACAGAGGTGCATCTTTTCTCCTTCATTGGCTAAAGAAAGGTGCACAGTAGATAACAGATTTTGCATCTTTACACATTGATCCATTGACCAAAGAAAGGAGGTATAACTGGCCAGCCAATGTTATAGACACATTCATTTTAGTGTGGAAAAACTTGGCCTTTGCCACTAACATATACCCTAACACAGGCACTCCTTCACTGCCATGCTGGTGGAACCACTCATACAACATGCAATCCAAATCCAAATTCTGAGGCCCTTACAAAGTCGCTCTCAGCATGAAAATTCAGAATCTAGTCTTTCTGTGCTCTTAAATCATACATTATCATTTACCCAACACCATATTCCAGCTGGAGCTTAGCAATGCTTGCCCCATAAGCAGCATAAGAGAACTAAAAAATTATTGAGAAGGTGACTCTAATGGGGAAGATGTCACTTTTTTAAGGCAACACTGTTGTAATAGGAATCAATGAAGATAACTAAACAAGTTTGTTGAATGAATTCATTTATTGAAACATTTTATGGATAGAAATTTTTAGTGCAATACATAAAAAAATGAAAAATTTATAGGACCTATGATTATAAACAAAGAGGTATCTGAATTGGTTTAATTATAAACTTTATTGCCCTAGTAAATGATGGTGCTTTGAACACAAATATTATGTTAATAATAACCATCTAGTGGTTAGTGACTCTTTACTACATGGTTGCTTGACGTGAAAGTTTCACTTAATTTAAACAATTTTAATCTGTTTTCTATTTACCAACAAGATAACTATCCATTTTAGATTATTTTCGGACTAATAAAGTAACATTAATGTGCACCAAACTGTAAATATGGAGTCAGTGTGAACAGATATCCATTAACATTGGACACAAACAATGAAGCGACAACCTGGAATAAAAGATAGTTGCACTTTACCCAGCAGGGTATACACAGTCTAAGAAGGCAGTAATAATGGACAAGATGCAGAGAAAAGGGAGCACAATAAACTGAGCACCTTTCAAAAGACTGTTTTAATCAATCTGATACAAAGCTGCTTTACCTTTACTCTCAGTTCCTTTGACTCCTACTAGGGGTTTCCCTTTCCAGTCTACTTTTAAATCATCTTTGTTTTGTTTCCAAAAAAATTATAGTTTAGAGAACGACCAGACACTATTTATATTAGAAGGGGCTTATAAAGGTACAGTCACTTTGCCGGCTGGCCTTGCCTTTCAGCTTTGCAACATCCAGCTCTGCCTTATCATCATTGGAAGAAAGATAAAACCACTATGCCATGCCTAAAGTTGGGGGCTGGCCATGGAGCGTTTAGCTCCTGCTGTGTTAACTTATAATTTGGAACCATATTAAAATTATTATTGGATAGAACCTGACTGTCTTGGTCAGTAGTTAATTGCAAAAGTCTGCCAAAAAGTAATGCAAGTGAAAAAGTGCACTTTGGTATAAAGTATCCTTTTAATAGCATATATTATTGTATATGGGTACATTAACTATACTGTTGCTTCCTTAAAGAGTGATCCTTTTATACTTCCACCTTCAAGGCAATACATGGATGATATTCTGATGCCATTTTCAGTGTTTCCATGGAGACCATAAGAGAAACCAAAGCAAATTGAAATACATACTGCAGTAGAAGTCTTCAGGCAGTACTAATATATTGTATACATATTTGCCAGTCCTAGGTTGCTTACTTAAGGCTTACTTGGAATCCCATTTTATTGAACTGATGCTGCAAAAAATGAAATGTCGCAGGTGTTTATGATGCTGATACTGCAATGTGTGTATTCCTAGAAGATATTACTTACTGTTATAGCAATTGATGTGCTGTTATTTCATGGTTAATATAGTATTATTTTAGTGTTTCCTAAACTAAAGGTAGCAAATACACTGTATTAGCACTAAATTGTGTCTCTCACTTCCATAATGTTCAATGATGGACGCTTGTTGATTTGTGTCTTGATTCTAATTTTGGACGTGTGTAGAATACTTGGTAATTAGTAAAAAAAGAAAATCAGATAGCAGTAAACATTTTAATTGAAAGAAGGATTACTACTTGTTTTGTATTCTTCTTCTAAAAAAATGTACATAACACAGAGGGCCCACCCGAAGGGAAGGTAGCTGACAGTGACATAAGATGACTCAAGTTTCTGCTTCCATTATCATCATCCTGGATTCACCTCTAAAGATACTAAACTGCTAACTCCTTGGACAACTTACTGACAACAACCATCATAATGCTCTATCAATACCAACCCTGGAACTTTAACAAGACAAAGTTTTCAACTTATATCCCTGTGGACATCTCTTAACGTTCACCATCCCTTGATTCCATGAATCATCATCTGCCTCCAAACTTCCTAGCTCTATTGTACACCACTTCATCCAACCATGATTTCCAAATCTACCCTGATCTTGCCAATCTGCTTCATCTTAAGCCAGTCATATGATTCATATGGATAGCCCAAAATTCACAGAAATCCTCTTCAAAAAATGGAAAGTGCATACCCATTCAGATAATGGACAAATAACTGTGAAAGCTGAGAATATCTTTCAAAAGGAGCTTTTAAAAGAATATTATCTTCCATCACTCTTGGATGCACCATTTCCAACTTCTCTGTCCATTATTATGTAAACACTTCCATTATTAGTTCTGCTTCCAGTTATCATCCAGATATCCAAACTCATCATCAAATGAAAGGAAGACAACTGACCCAGTCAGATCCATCCAGTTGGTACAAATTATGCATCACTTAATTCCCAGCCTCAGAGTCTGTGAACCAAAAATCTCTCTTCCACAAATAAAGCACATGGCCAATGAATAGCAAAATACCTCAACAAGAATTGCCATTACTGGATGGGGTGGTTATGGATAACAAAACAAGGATTGAAGGAGCTCTCCTTTTAGGTGTTTGATTGAATATGGTAAGGTGTTTAAGAGTATGTGTAAGTGTATTTTTAATGACAGTATTTCCTATGACTTCAGAGCCAGGAAAAACCATGGAAACTATTCTACAGACCAAAATCAAAGAACATATGGACAGACATGGTTTAATGGGACACAGCCAGCATGGATTTACCCAAGGGAAGTCTTGCCTCACAAATCTGCTACATTTTTTGAAGGGGTAAATAAACACGAGGAGCAGGTAGATTTAGTATATTTGGATTTTTGAAAGTATTTAAAAAAGTCCTGCATGAGAGACACCTAAGAAAATTAAAAAGTCATAGAATAGAAGGTGATGTCTTTTTGTGGATTACAAACTGGTTAAAAGACAGGAAACAGAGAGTAGGGTTAAATGGTCAATTTTCTCAGTGGAGAAAAGTAAACAGTGGAGTGTCTCAGGGATCTGAACTGGGACTAGTGCTTTTTAATATATTTATAAATGATCTGGAAAAGGGAACGATAGCCGGGTATATTCGATAGCCGGGTATATTCAGCGGAGCAACCACACTGCTGACTATACCCTGCTAGTTATCTGGCTAATTAGCCAAGCTGCACAGTGGTTGAAAATGGTTGAAAATGGACTCCACAATGACCAATGATTATATATAAGGCAGAGATTTAATATGTGAGCAACATTTCTGATGATGCCTAGTATGATGGTCAGTTATACATTGATTGAATTATTGTGGTGTTAAAATAGAGTCAGGGAGGAATAAGTTTTAGGACAATATTGCAATCCACCCATCTCAATTGAAAACAAGAGGAGGTGTCATTAGGCGTTTAGTGACATAGGTCAGACGGGATAGAGCCCTGCCCCCTAGATTGCTGCAGGGAAAGAGGCACAGTTCACAAGCAAGTGATTGGGCAGATGGTAACTGCTGAGAGGAGACCAAGCAGCCGGGAGAGGTGGAAAATACGTAAGCACTAAGGCTTATACCACTAATTAAAAATCTAATGGCGAGAGTATATTCTAACCTGAGCCATTAATAACAATTCTGAATCAAGAAAAACTCCTAAATTTCTGGATACTCCATTAATATGAAATAATAAATTATCTGCTATCAGAGCCGTAGCTAGCCTATGGTAGATATGGCCATGACCATAGGCGCCATTCACCGTAAGGCGCCACTGCTCACACACATTATTGTGGAAAAGCTGCCTCCCCTCCTCCCGATACAGCCCGGAGGTTTGCCACTGGAGGGAGAGAATGAAATGCTGCGCACGTTTCGTGCTGTTCCCCTCCTCCCCTCAAAGCCATCTTTGAAGGGGGGAGGGGGCGGGGAAATTGGGACAAAAATATAAGAACTGCTGCCCAGAGGAGCAGCCTGGCAGGATCCCTTCCCTCTACAGTTTGGAGCAGTGTGATCTGCGGATCGCGAGATGAATCATGAGAGCAGGAAAAGCAGGGTTCCCGCTGGCTTGAAGAAGATGCCTTAGCCTCCTCCCCCCCCCCCCCCCCCCCGTGGCAGTTAGGGCAGCGTGGCCCATGGGGCTGCAAGAAATATCCTCCTTTGCCTCAGGCACTCAGGAGCAGTGCAATCTGCAGAAAAAGAATCATCTTCCCTTCTTCTCCTGGTAGTCAGGAGCAGGAGGAGTAGCACTGCCCACAGGCCAGAAGCTACAGCATCGGCCTTCTCTAAGTCTGAGGATGACAGAGAGTGTGGGAGTGGATGTGATTGAGCATAGCAGAGAGTAAGTGCCAACTCCTATCTGACCTAGGACTCACCCATTTCATATATGCGGGCGACGTCCAAATTCTCGCCCCCATCACTGATTCCCTGCCCACCTCACTAAAGATCTGGGACAACTGCATTAATGCAATCAATCAACTACTCACAAATCTTAATCTCGCACTCAATACCGCCAAAGGAGAACTCCTCATTTCTCACAATCCACTCACCATCACCCACACTTACTCCAACACCTTGCCCCCTCCTACACCCATCGTACAACATGTATGAAATCTAGGCGTTACCATCGACAACCAATTGAACTTTAAAACATTCATATAATCCACCATGAAAGAATGCTATTTCAAACTTCATGTCCTAAAGAAACTAAGACCTCTTCTACATTTCAATGACTTTCGCACAGTCCTTCAGGCCATAAATATTCTCAAAAATTGACTACTGCAACTCCGTCCTCCTAGGCCTCCCCGCCTCTACACTCAAACCCCTCCAAATGCTACAGAATGCTGCAGCCAAAATCCTCACAAATACATACAGGAAAGATCACATTACACCTATCCTGAGAGACCTCCATTGGCTCCCTATATCCTGCAGAATTCTTTACAAGATCCTCTCCCATTTACACAAGACCGTACACAACCAAAACATCCAATGGCTCAACGACTCCCTCCATTTCCATTCATCCAATAGACCCACCAGATCCGCCTATAAAGGAACCCTTCACATACCATCCTCTAAACTCACATACTTCTCCTCCACAAGAAATTGAGCTTTATCGATAGCAGGTCCTATTAACTGGAACTCAATCCCTCCTGACCTTCGCATGGAACCATGTACTCAGAAATTTAATTAAAAAAAAACAAAAACATGGCTCCTCAAATAGGCTTTCACAAAATGCCCCTTATCTGCCTATTTCCTGATATTCCCTCCCACCCACCCCCACATACTCTGTTATTCCCCCTCCCTGCTTTTCTCCTGCCCCCAACCTGCAATCCTCCTTATATTTAATCCCCCTTATTTCTCCACCTATTAATTGTTATTTTTATTCCTCAATGGAAATTCTTATATCTTTCTCGTTTTCTAAGTATTAATATTTATTACTTTTTATAGTTATGTACCTTCTTATCTTATGTTGCAAACCGTTCCATGTAAATGTTTATCCTACATTATTTAATCACCCAGTTCTATGTAAACCGATACAATGTGCAATTGGTTATCGGTATAAAAAAGCCATAAATAAATAAATAAATAAATAAGGTGTGATTGAGCATGGCAGAGAGCGTGTTTGTGGGTGTGACTGAGAATTGCAGAGAGCAGCTGTGTGGGTGTGACTGAGTATGGCAGAGAGTGTGTGCGTGGGTGTGATTGAGCATGGAAGAAAGTGAGGGTGTGGGTGTGATTATGTTTGAGCATGGTAGAAAGAGTGTGTGTATGTGTGTGTGTATGTGTGTGATTGAGTATGGAAGAGAGAGAAGAAAGTTCGTGGGCAACAATCCCCCTTTTCTCCCTCTGCTAATCCATGACAATCTCAGGGCATCTGGAAATCAAAGTTGCCAGTTATGGAAAGCAAGGGATATTTTAAAAATCCTTATTAGTTTTTACTATTGGGTGTTATTTGCTGTATGTGCTGTTTTCAAATATTTTATTGGCATTTGGAAAAATGTTATGAAATTTTCATTATTGGGTGTTTTATTTATCAGCTGTTTTGATTGTTTTTTATATCTTGATTTTATCTTTATTATAAATGGTGTGGTTTCTGTTTTCTTTGTTGCAATGCATGCAGAGTCTGGCTTCTTGTGGTGTGCCGTCTGTTTTCTGTCTGCCCATTTTTATTTATAATTTATAATCTCTTTATTCTATGTTTGAGGGTCTGTCTGTGTTCTGCATGTGTGACTGAGGTGAGGGATTCTGCTAGTTTTTAGTTTCTGTGTAGTGATCTATAACAGCCTGGCTTGTTCCGTTTTCCTAATTGGAGGTGTATTGTTGTTCTAGCACCTGGGCAGCCCTCTGGGTAACGTTGACATTCTGGAGTGAGTGGTTTGACTTGGGTCAGGGTAAGGTAGAAGCAGCATGAAGCAGGCAGTTCGTGCAGGCAGTGATCCTTCACCTTCTCAGCCAGCTGCTGAGAAGGGGATCGCTGTGGAGGAGGATTTCACTCGAGAGCCATTGTTTGAGCTCCAAAAAGCTGCATGCAGCTTGTGAGATGCCAGTTAGACAACCTGCTCTATGGAATCACAAATATAAATTTCCCTACTGTCTTCTATGTCAGAAGCAGGAGGTATCACAATATTAGAGCCATCTGAACTAAAAACGTGTAGAAAACCTGGAAAGCTTTGTAGTTACAGATGCTACTGTTGAAACACCTGGGACCAGACAGTGAACCGTAGCAAGAGAGGAACCCTCCCCACTTCACCACGTATCTGTATAGCACAGAAGGCCTGGTGTAAAAATTGAAAACATTCAGGAGAAAAACATCAAAAACAGAGGAGATGATGCCCATAGGTGATACCATATTATTTTGACCCACAGGAGCTAGAAATGGAGGCTCCTCAGAGTACAGAGCGGTAGAAGACTGCAGTGGACAAGAAACACTAGATTTCAAAATAGCTGCCATTCCCATTGAAATGTCTGCCTGAGCTGAGATGAATTCAGAAAAATTGTCCCAGTGCTCAACAGCTAAAACCAAGGACTCATCAATATTATCATCCTCAATGCCAGCCAAAACAAGGTTTTCTTGAGCTGTGCTCCCTGGAAGATTTAAACTTTTCGCAGGAGAGGCTGCCACTGCTGCTACAACACTGGGTCCCACAAGCTAAAGTCTCGACTGTGTTCACTGGACATGCTCCAAGGTTCTTTAAAAAATGGCATAAAATAACAAAGGCTGGCAAGGATTTCAAACAACCCAAAATAGCCCCCTTCTTAGAAAAACTTACCCCTATCCGATGGGCTAAGTCAGCAGTTGACACTGAAAACTCTCCAGCACATTCTCAAACTCTCTCTCTTTTTTTTTTAAAACTTTCAGAGAAAGGCAAAAATTAGAGAAGGGGGGAGGGAGAGCAGGAGGGAAATTTTTTTCTTCACAGAGGATCCTGTAAAAGTATAAAAAGATACCTCACCCTCTCAACTTTACCAAACCCACTCCAGGACAGAGTATCCTTGAAGGGCTCGCTGACCTGGTAACAAAAGCCAGGAGCCTGGCCCACAGAGCAATAAACAAAAGGCTCTAAATACTCAACCAGCAAGACAATAAACTCAAACCTAGGATTCAAATATCCTGCTGCACCAACACAGCATGTCTTGCTATCTGCCGGAGACAGAGAATACTAGCTTTTACTGGAAATACATCAAGTTAACAACCAGTGATAATGTCACAGACAAAAAGTGTCTCTCTGTCGGCTAGCAGGGGGAGTAAATCCACAGGTTAGGACTGGTGTAGCAGGATGATAAGGAAGCATTTCCTTCTCAAAGGGTAATGCATAATCTAATTAGTAGATATTTAAAGAAATAAATTACTTTATTTGTATTCTAGTTGAAGAAGAAGGATTGAGTACTTGTTAAAAGTATAGCTGATGGATGTTTTTATACATCTCTCTGTGCTATTTTTTCAATGTCAAGTTAGTATAAATTGCAGCAGTGGTCACCATAATTCATATCCTATATGTGCAGCAGTTTCATTAATAAGAAAATGTGTGGGTGGGTGAGGATGCATGCATGAATGATTAAAAAATATTGAGACTTACAGAGATGGGTAGAAGAAATAAATGAATTGTTCTTGCTATAATTAAAAACCTCTAACAGATCAAAAGACAAATTTTAATTTATTTTATTTATAATCTGTAGAAATTTGTTTTGATTTTAGAATTGATGAAAATAACTCAAAGCAATGGAAATTTTCTGTCCTATCCTGTGCTCTTCAGATTGTATGATAGTCACCGATGTAGGAAACTTATCTCTGCCTCTGGCAAATTTTAAACTCCCACTTTTTCAATTTTTAATAATAAACTATTCTTTTCCTTGCTCTGTGGTTTACATTAGGTTTCTTTCTTTGACCATCTAACTCATATTAGGTCTTTTCAGTGACTATGCAATTCAAACTATACTGCATAAGAAGGTTACTTTTTAGAGGTGCATAGAGGGATAAAATGTATACATGCAGGGGCGGATTTTAAAACAATACGCACGCCGGTACTTTTGTTCGTGCCACCGGCGCGAACAAAAGTACACCAGATTTTATAAGATACGCGCGTAGCCACGCGTATCTTATAAAATCCGGGGTCGGCGCGCGCAAGGGGGTGCACATTTGTGCAACCTGCGCGCGCCGAGCCCAGCGCGGCCTGCCTGTTCCCTGCCTGTTCCATGCCTGTTCCCTGCCTGTTCCCTCCGAGGCCGCTCCGATTTCGGAGCGGCCTCGGAGGGAACCTTTCTTCGCCCTCCCCCCACCTTCCCCTCCCTTCCCCTACCTAACCCACCCCCCCGGCCCTATCTAAACCCCCCTTACCTTTGTCGGCAAAGTTACGCCTGCTGAAAACAGGCGTAACTTTGCACGCGTCGCTGGCAGCCCCGCTCCGTCCTCTGGTCCCGGGGGCGTGGTCCAGAGGCCCCGACCACGCCCCCGGGCCGGCACCACGCCCCCAAAACACCGCGTCGTTTCGGGAACGCCCCCGGACACGCCCCCTCCCTCCCCGTTTGAAAAGCCCCGGGACTTACGCGCATCCCGGGGCTTTACGCGCACCGGCGGCCTATGCAAAATAGGCACGCCGGCGCAGGGGTTTTAAAATCCGCCCCGCAGATTTTAGTCTGAATTTTCAAAGCAGACATATGCATAAATCTGATTTAAAAATTAGTGGGTGTGCACTTGTTAACAGATGTCAATGTGTACAATTAGATTTACACACATACTTACAAAAATTGAAAATATGTGCATAAATGCTATCCCACCTCTGCCCCCCAGAAAGGTTCTTTCTAGTATGCATAAAAGTATGTGTGGAATTGTGTGTTGTGGTAATGTGTGTTTTGTGGATCCTTGGGTGCTGTGGAGATGACCACACCCACGGGGAGGAGCCCTGTGAGGAGCCACAGCACTGGGCTAGACTCATAGGGGCGGATTTTAAGAGCCCTGCTCGTCTAAATCCGCCCAAATCCGGGCGGATTTAGGCGAGCAGGGCCCTGCGCGCCGGTGACCCTATTTTACATAGGCCTACCGGCGCGCGCAGAGCCCCGGGACTCGCATTAGTCCCGGGGTTTTCTGAGGGGGGCGTGTCGGGGGCGGGCCCGAACCGCACGGCGTTTTCGGGGCGTGTCGGGAGCGTTCCGGGGGTGGGCCCGGGGGCGTGGCCGCGCCCTCCGGACCTGCCCCCAGGTTGCGTCCCAGCGCTCTAGCGGCCCGCTGGCGCGCGGGGATTTACGTCTCCCTCCGGGAGGCGTAAATCCCCCGACAAAGGTAAGGGGGGGTTTAGACAGGGCCGGGCGGGTGGGTTAGGTAGGGGAAGGGAGGGGAAGGTGAGGGGAGGGCAAAAGAAAGTTCCCTCCGAGGCCGCTCCGATTTCGGAGCGCCTCGGAGGGAACGGGGGTAGGCTGCACGGCTTGGCGCGCGCCGGCTATACAGAATCGATAGCCTTGCGCGCACCGATCCAGGATTTTAGCGGCTACGCGCGTATCTACTAAAATCCCGCGTACTTTTGCTGGCGCCTGATGCGCCAGCAAAAGTACGCCTATTCGCGCGGTCTGAAAATCTACCCCATACTACACAAAACTGCAGATAGTTCTTTATAGACAGCTTGAAGAGATTCACCAGAGGTGGCAGTAGTGAGGCAGTCTGTAGTTGCAGTCTTAGGGACCTCGGCAGAGAGAGCCCTTCTCTCCTTGATGACGTCAGGAGGTTCCACAGCAGGTCTCCCAACGAGGAGATACTGTGGATGAGATAGACTGAGAGTTAGAGTACTCACTAGGTGTTTGCTGTTGATATGTGATTCCACCAGGTATGTTGTAGAAGGTACAGGCACCGAGGCAGAGAGAGCAGGCCCTTGAGGAGTGAGTACCTGTTCCCTGTAAGGCACCTGAAATAAAGCAGAGGGCCCCAAGGAGCGGATACCCAGGTTAGTAGTTACCCCGAAGGGCAGAGAGCTTCCTGCGGCAGCACGGAAGCGGCAGAGTAGCGTAGACAGGAACTGATTTGAGTCCTTGCTAACTCACAGGCCGATACAGTACAGTGCGCTCCGGTGGAGCGCACTGTACTGTACTGCGGGTTAACAGTGCGCTCCGGTGGAGCGCACTGTTAACCCGCAATTGGACACGCGTTTTTGATGCGCTAGCGTTACCCCTTATTCAGCAAGGGGTCGAAAATGCGCGTCCAACCCCCCCAAACCTAATAGCGCCTGCAACATGCAAATGCATGTTGATGGTTCTATTAGATATTCCCGTGTGATTCAGAAAGGAAAATGTGCAGCCAAGCTGCACATTTTACTTTCAGAAATTAGCGCCTAACCAAAGGTAGGCGCTAATTTCTTCGGGCACCGGGAAAGTGCACAGAAAACTGCTTTTCTATGCACCCTCCAATTTAATATCATGGTGATATTAAGTCGGAGGTCCCGAAAATTACAAAAAGTAAAAAATAAATAAATAAAAAAATTTGAAGTCGGCCTGTGGCTCACGGGTTGAAAACTGGATGCTTAATTTTGCCGGCGTCCGATTTCCGAACCCGTGGCTGTTAGCAGGTTTGAGAACCGACGCCGGCAAAATTGAGCGTCAGATGTCAAACCCGCTGAAAGCCGCCGCTCCTGTCCAAAAAGAGGCGCTAGGGCCGTGCTAGTGTCCCTAGCGCTTCTTTTTACCTGTTTTTACCGCTGGACCTAATTTGAATACAGAATCGCGTGCACAGGAGAGTGGCCTGTGCATGCACTGGGAGAGCGTGCGTTCGCCTGCTCTCCCACGAACTTTACTGTATCGGCCCCCGTCAATGAGCTAACAAATTAGTGAAGGTAATATACCCAGATGGTGTGATGTCACGATCCACAGTCGTGAATATCTCTAAATATGAGATTTCAAAATCTCAAGAACATGTCCTTAATTTAGGACTTTCTTTTGTTCCATATAAGCGGCATGATCCTTTTCAAAGTAGGATTTCTATAGCGAAATTCATTCGGAAATTGCAAATCAAATTATATTGCCATAATAATGAGGTCCCTACAGATCAGTTATCAATAGTAAGTCTGAAATTGAAATGGATTCCACCTGGACCTATGGATGCAAACATCAGGACTTTTCGTGAATTGGTCCTTAAAGATATAGCAGATTTTGAAAAATTGACAACCAATCCCTATGTTTATCTATCTACAGAATCTAGGAAGGCATTAAAATCCTTATCCCAAAATCAACATATCATTATTAAACCTGCCGGTAAAGGAGGTAGTGTGGTAATACAAGACCGTGATCTATATATCCAATCTCTTATAACACAAGTATCTGATACTATATATTATAGGGAGTTATCAGAGGATCCCACTTTCGATCTGCAGTGTAAAATTGAAGAGCTTTTACAAGATAAAAATACTCCATTCTTAACACGGAAAGAACGTACTTTTTTGCAGGTGAATCATCCACATATTCCCATACTATACGGTGTACCCAAAGTTCATAAGACTTTAAATAATCCACCGGTTCGACCTATTATTGCCAGTAATGCATCCATTCTTGAACCTTTGGCTATATTCTTGGATACATTTCTGCAACCTTATGTGAAGCAGATGCGCTCTTTCACACAAGACACTACACATGTTTTGAATAAATTAGAGGGACTAATATTAATGATAGCTTCTACTGTATTGGTATCCATGGATGTAGTATCTCTATATACTAATGTGTCGCAAGCAACAGCCCTTCTTACAATTAAAGAGTGTTTAGAAGAAAACATGGAAGGAGGACGCATCCCCTATAGATTCGTTTCTGATATTGCTAAATTGGTTTTACAAAACAACTATTTTCAATTTTATGGTAAATTCCATCTCCAAGTTCACGGCATTGCGATGGGGTCTTCGGTTGCCCTATCCATTGCAAATTTAATTATGGATCGATTTGAGCGTCAATTCATCTACAATTTAACATGGTTTAAAAATATTTCTTTTTGGATCCGATATATTGATGATTTGTTATTCTTCTGGACCGCTGATGTCCCAACTTTGGAAGAATTCTCTAAAAGGATAAATACCCTAGACTCGGATTTACAGTTTACAGTTCAATTCAATTTAGACCGTATATCATTTTTGGATATGTTGATTGTCAAGCAAGAAGCCAAATTACAAACTACAGTCCATCGTAAGTCCATTGAGAGGACCTCTGGGTTTTTGTTCCTCTGGAGGGTAAAGCCCCAGCCAAGTGATTCATACAGCTGCTGTGCTTCCTCTGTTTCCAAGTACACTGAGTCCTTCCCTGGCCTTACCTCTGGCAGAATGGCAGCTAAGAGTACACAGCAAATACAGGTTAAATAGTACTTGAAGGTGAGCAGTATATCATGTTATTTTCACGCACCTGCTAAAGCCTTATTAGCATCTGATATTCGTTCATTAGCACACACAGAAGCTAAATTTAGCATGCACATGCTGATGTCTTCTGGGTCGAATTCAGCATGTACCATAGGGCCTTAGGGCATAACACACTATTCCATGTATAGGCTAAATGGCCTTAGCATGCATGTTCACCTTTAGTGCATAGGCCCCATGAGGTTGACTTTTTCTGAGTCTGAGCATCTAATAGCCTTTTTTGGGAGTAAGACTAAGAAATTTTGTGATTAACCTTTGGTTGGATTTCTCTCTGATTATTTTAGTAGTTTCTTTGTCATTTCAGTTTTTGTACAGTATTTGATAGCTTGCAGCTGTTTTTCATTATTTACTACCAGAAGATTATTCTTCTTTTCTCACTAATGTTGTTCCCCATGTAATTGATATTAATATACAGCAGTTATTCTTATGTATTCTTACAATTATGGGTATTTATTATGGTGGGACTTCTATTACATTGTTTAGTTCTACATATTTACAAGAAATAATTTGTGACATTGAATAAAAATGATTTTCAAAAAAAGAGGAATCCAAAGTGATTGGTTCAGAGCAGAGATATGGCTATGCAGAGCTGCTACGAAAATATATTTATTTACACATTTTTTAGATGCCACCTATACCACCTAAGTGATGTTCAAGATAAAACCATTTACAATCAAACAAATAAAATAACAGATAAAATAAAAAATAATGGAGCATACTAATACAATGAAAAAACAAGATAATGTCATCCCCAACTCAGTTTTCACCAGGAAACTAAAATTGTAATCACCAAACAGTTTATGCAACAAGCACCAACTCAAACAAATATGTTTTCAGTTACTTTTTAAATTCTTTACTACAAGCAGTTAGCCTCAGGGATACATGAGGCGAGTTCCACAATATTGGACCCGCCTCTGAGAAAGCCCCTTTGCATGTTTTGGCAAACCTAGAAGAAGGGACAGATGGAATATCCAAAAATTCTCTTTCGGAGGATAGAAAGTTTGGTCTTGTTGAAATCAGTAAAAATAACACTAGTTGTGGCTTTTACATAAAAAAAAACTGGTTGGTGTGGTCTCATTAATTTGCTGCCCAGGTCTGTGGATGGGGGCGGAACTACTGTCAACATGTGTATCACCCCTGCCAGGACTAGCAACATACTTTATTCTGAATTTGAGAGGGTCTGTCTATATTCTGCATGTGTGATCAAGGTGAGATATTCTGCTAGTGTGTAGTTTCTGTGTAGGGATCTACAGAAACCTCCAACTGGCTTGATGAGCCTCTCCGCCTCACACGCTCTAACCGTCCCACCAGAACCCCCAACAAAGGGACCCTTCATGTGCCCTCCCTAAAGAAGGCACACCTCACATCCACGAGGGATCGAGCCCTCTCCATTGCCGGCCCCATGCATTGGAACTCATTACCTACTAACCTTAGGCTTGAGCCATGCACTATGAAATTCAGATCTAACTTAAAGACTTGGCTCTTCAAACAAGCTTACCCTCAATAGCCCCGCTGCTTCCTCCTCTCTTCTGCTACTCCAGCAATTAACTGAAACTATGTACAAAGTTATGTTACAATTGCATTTGCTGCTTACTGGTCTGCACTTGCTTCCAAGCAGCCCGTTGCGTTTGTACTCTCTCTTTCTTTGCTATTTCTCAGTTCCTATGTAACACCCCCCCCCCCTTTTTTTTTACCTGTTCATTGTAATTTCCATTCTGTAGTTTTGCTGTAAACCGATATGATGTCATCACTAATATCGGTATAGAAAAATTCTTAAATAAATAAACCTGGCTTGTTCTGTTTTCTTAACAGGTGGTCTATTGATGTGTTAGGGCCTGGTATAATATTTGCAGTGTTGCCTTTTCATAGGTAGAGTTGTTACTGTTTGAATGCTGGCTGTTAGTGCTGTTTTGATATTGGAGATTTACTATATTGTAATTATAACTCAATTTACTCATGACTTTCTGAAGGCCAAGTCCACATTTAAGATGTGTTACAAGTTTTTGCAGGGTTTTCCACTGCCACTCCTTGTGACCTTGGACAAGTCACTTTACCCTCCATTGCCCAGGTAAAAACTTAGGGGGTCATTTTCTAAAGGGATTCTTTGTTTACCAGTTTCCCCTTATCTCAGCAATCATGACAGTTGGATCTGTTTCTTTTGATTTAGCCCACTATTGTGCTAACATTATTATCTTTCCCGTTTCTACTGATTGTTATCTCTCTTCCATCTGAGTTTCAGTCTTACCATAGTACCAGTGATTTCCATCATGAGTCTCTTTTGTCATGAGTCCCTTTTGTCTGGTTGCCAGATCTCCCCACTGGCAATGTTTCTTTTTCTGATATGGATCATGAGCACCACAGCTTCAGTTCTGTGCCTAAACATTATGTCTGCTAAAGATGTCTCTTGGTTCTGCAGATATACAAATTAAAAACTCATATTTTTTTTTTAAATTTACCAAAAACCAATGCAATATTTCAAAGCAGCACACACATCACACAATACCCGATTAACTAAAATCAATAAAAATTAAAAAATTCACTTGCTCTCCATATCTGGGAACTTTTGACTTCCTGTCAACCTGAGATTGTCGTGGAGTAGTGGGAGGAGAAGGGAAATGCACAAATTTCTCCTCCCTCATATACACACACATGTTCATCCTCATGCTCACACAGACACATACAAACATTCTTTCAAAACTCACACACGGTCACAGACACACAAGATGGCACTTAGGCTCATACACACACTGCCTCCTCTCCACAGACACACACACACGCTGGCTCCACTCCCTCTTTTCTACACACACACATGCTGACTCCACTCCCTATCTTACACCCACACACACACATGCTGACTCCACTCCCATCTTACACCCACACACACACATGCTGACTCCACTCCCTATCTTACACCCACACACACACATGCTGACTCCACTCCCTATCTTACACCCACACACACACATGCTCACTCCACTCCCTATCTTACACCCACACACACACACATTCATGCACGGGCTCTGGCTCCAGTCCCTCTCCTTCAGTTGGGCTCCAGGCATCCTCCACCTTTGCCCCTGAACTAAATGGGCTCCCCCAGTAGCCATGGGCCTCCTCCCAATGGCATAGCCAGAACTGATTTTTTGGGTAGGCCAAGGTTAACAAAGGTGGGCTGTAGGCATACAGGTCTGAACTCTACTAGTTGTACTCTTATTGATTAATAATGCCTTAGCATTAGTAGTCTACAACAGCCCTTATGCATCTTGAATGAAACTTTTTAAGAATATTTTAACTCTATTATTTCAAGCAATTACCAACTTTAAAAATTCCTTATTAATTTGCATCTATTTATTGCAATTTATAAATACACAAGAATATTAGGTAAAAAGCAAAGAACACATAAACATCAGAGCCAATCAATCATGTCATAAAACAAATATCAATGTATTCTTTTACAAATCCTCATTCAAGAAAGACAGAGATCAATATAACTACAATAAAATAGCAATAATCATAAGAACAGGTGCAGAGCAAAACTATGACCATTTACATTACAACTCAATATGAAAAAAAAATATATATTTAAATTCTGGATTCAGCTCAGCAAAAAAAAAAAAAAAAAGACTCTCTCCACTGCTAAACATTTTATGAAGTAGTCAAAGCAGGTTCTTATGGCCTGGATTGGCCACTGTCGGAAACAGGATGCTGGGCTTGATGGTCCTTTGGTCTGACCCAGTATGGCAATTTCTTATGTTCTTATGTTCTTAACCCCTGCAAAAAAAGGTGCTTAGAAACTTGCCATACTATGTCATAACAGCACTGACTCTTAGGACTGAAATAACAGCAACCATATGTAAAAGAAGCAATTCAAATACTACACCAGGCCCTAGAACATTAATACACCACCTACTGGGATAACAGAACACGCCAGACTTCTACAAATCCCTACAGAGAAATGACTTGCTAGCAGCAATACTGCACCTCAGTCACACACAGGCAGAACACATACCAACTCTTACCTAATACAGAAATAAGGGACCACGATTTAGAAATAGGAACATGCAAACAAAACCGAAAAAGAAAGTCTGAGAAACTAGACTCTGAACAGTGAAACGCTAAAGAGCAAAAAACAAAATAATGCCCAAAGATGGCATATTCCAATTGCTAAAAATCTCAAAATAATTTGTTTACCTTTGTCATTTGATCTTTTTATTTTTCAAATCAGCTGGTCCCAGTCTCTTTTCTCCACTTTCCTCTTGTCAGTCTTTTCCTAATTATTTCTCCACAGTCACTCTTCTCTTTCTGTTTCTTCTTTCTCCTATCTTTTTCCGTTCCTCCCTCTCTCACACACACAAAGGCTCATGCTTTCTCTCACAGACTCCCTTTCATACACAAGTTCTCAGCCACACACCCAGGCTTCCATTCTCACTCACAAACACAAAACACCCAGGCTCCCATTCTTACCCCCCCCCACACACACACATAGGCTCCCATTCTCACATACACCCAGGTTCCCATTCTCTCTCTCTCCCTGACACACACACACACACAAAACACCTAGACTCTCATGATTCTTTCACACACAAAGATCCACACTCATACTCCCATGATTATTTGACACACAAACACCCACACTCAGGCTCCCATGATTCTTTCACACCCAGGCTCCCATTGTCACACACACACACACATACAAAATACTCAGGATCGCATTCTCATATAAAGTCTCGTATGTTCACATGTACGCACCAGGTCTCACCGCCAAACCCTTTCTTCTGCCACTGCAGGGATGGGCTCCCGTGGTGACCGTCCTTCGATGGGCCTTCTTCGCCGCCAGGAAGATGGGTTCCTGTGATGGCCTTGCTTCAACAGGGCCTTCTTCACCACCACAAGGATGGGCTCCCGTGGTGGCCTTTGCATGTGGGACTTCTTCTTCACCACCACAAGGATGGGCTCCCGTGGTGGCCTTGCATCTGTGGGACTTCTTCTTCACCACCACAAGGATGGGCTCCCGAGGTGGCCTTGCATCTGTGGGACTTCTTCTTCACTGCCATGGGAATGGGGCTCCCACGGAGGCCTTGCTTTGGTGAGACTTCTTCATTGCTGTGCGAAATAGGTTGCCCCAGTGGCTGTGGGCCTCCTCCTTTTCTGCTTCCAGGCGGAATAGGCGCTCCTAGCGGCCATGGAGCCTTTTCTTCTTTGGGCTGAATGGGATCCCTTGTCTCCTTGGCGTCCCCTACAGCTTGGCACCCAAAATTCTTGGCCCCCCCTGGTCTCCCCCCTTGCTATGCCTCTGCTTCCTACTTCAGGGGGACTGGCCAAAATAAAATAGTTACCATTATTAATCCTTCAGCATGACATATTGTGCTCTCGGTTAGGGATGTGAATCGTTTTAGGACGATTAAAATTATCGTCCGATAATTTTAATATCGTCTTAAACCGTTATGGAACACAATACAATAGAGATTCTAACGATTTATCGTTATAAATCGTTAGAATCGTGAGCCGGCACACTAAAACCCCCTAAAACCCACCCCCGACCCTTTAAATTAAATCCCCCACCCTCCCGAACCCCCCCCCCCAAATAACTTAAATAACCTGCGGGTCCAGCGGCGGTCCGGAACGGGCTCCTGCTCCTGAATCTTGTCGTCTTCAGCCGGCGCCATTTTCCAAAATGGCGCCGAAAAATGGCGGCGGCCATAGACGAAAAAGATTGGACGGCAGGAGGTCCTTCCGGACCCCCGCTGGACTTTTGGCAAGTCTCGTGGGGGTCAGGAGGCCCCCCACAAGCTGGCCAAAAGTTCCTGGAGGTCCAGCGGGGGTCAGGGAGCGATTTCCCGCCGCGAATCGTTTTCGTACGGAAAATGGCGCCGGCAGGAGATCGACTGCAGGAGGTCGTTCAGCGAGGGTTCCGGCGCCTCGCTGAACGACCTCCTGCAGTCGATCTCCTGCCGGCGCCATTTTCCGTACGAAAACGATTCGCGGCGGGAAATCGCTCCCTGACCCCCGCTGGACCTCCAGGAACTTTTGGCCAGCTTGTGGGGGGCCTCCTGACCCCCACGAGACTTGCCAAAAGTCCAGCGGGGGTCCGGAAGGACCTCCTGCCGTCCAATCTTTTTCGTCTATGGCCGCCGCCATTTTTCGGCGCCATTTTGGAAAATGGCGCCGGCTGAAGACGACAAGATTCAGGAGCAGGAGCCCGTTCCGGACCGCCGCTGGACCCGCAGGTTATTTAAGTTATTTGGGGGGGGGGTTCAGGAGGGTGGGGGATTTAATTTAAAGGGTCGGGGGTGGGTTTTAGGGGGTTTTAATGTGCCGGTTTTTCGATTTTTCGATTTTTAACGATTTTTAACGATATTTTACCCCCCCAAACGGCAACAATACGATTCCCTCCCCCTCCCAGCCGAAATCGATCGTTAAGACGATCGAGGACACGATTCACATCCCTACTCTCGGTGTCTCATCTTAGAATTATATCATCATCTACCCCATGTATAGCATTTAAAATCCTGAACATGTGTTTAGTATCTCTCAAATAGAATTTTGCTGAAGGTGCCGTGGGTTTAAAAAAATGGTCTACAAAAATTGATAATGGTTCTAATGCTGAGCCTAGAGTAGAAACTATTGGTCTGCCTGGAGGATGTAATGCATCTTTGTGAATCTCTGGCAGAGTGTATATAGTAGAGATTTTTGGGTCAGACAATGAAAAATAGTGCTTTCCTTTTAGTAAGAAAACACATAGGGCTGAATTTTAAGACGTCCGCGCGAGCGTACATTTGTGCGTATAACCTAGCACACAACCCGGCACTAGTGCACCTTGTGCGCACCGAGCCCTAGGGGAGCCCCAATGGCTTTCCCATTCCCTCCGAGGTCTCCCCCCAGCCCTACCTAAACCCCCCCCCCCCAACCTTTATTTTATAAGTTGCGCCTGCCTCTGGACATATTCTTGAGTTATAAAACAGCATGTACTGGAGTACATGCTATTTCCACACATACATGCTATTTTTACATGCAGAAACCTTTTGAAAATTCACTGCATAGGGAGACAATTTTAAACTGTCTGCACCTGGATAAAGTTCACTGGAATTTTCAAAACCAAAAATTATTAGCCTCATTAACATTGCGTGACTACACAACCCTTTTAGGATAAGCAGTCACCTTTGTGATATCAGCAACATCTGAAATTAGTGGAGGAAATGAACTCAGCCTGAATGAGGGGCAAAAAGTAAAAAAATTCTCACTCATATTTCAATAATTACACATTCTCATTTGAATATCTATGAAAACACTTATGTGACCCACCTCCAAAGGAATCAGACGGAAAGTCTTCCATATTCACTACAGTAAAATCTTATAAATTCCTACCAACAACCCAGTCAAGCATACATGCTCAACTGAAAAGTAATAGAAATATTGAATAACTGAAAGGTGCAATGCAATTTTGAAAGAAAAAGACTGGAATTTACTTAGAGAGGAAACTGAAACAAGCATATACCTATGTAAAACAGTATATTTTGTTGATATATTAAACTTGATAATTAAATATTTATTTACTTATTTAAACGCTTTTATAGACTGATATTCGTAGAAACATATTGGTTTACATAGAACTACACAGCAAAAATACATAGAACAGGGTGCTAAGAACTTATCTGTTGCTTAATAAAGGTACACTGGAATTTTCATGTCAACTTAGAAAAAAAATAATTTAGTTGTACATGTTCCCTGTGCCTGACCTCTCAGTAGTAGCTAATGAAAATTAGGGGCTTGAGAGCTGTGAAATTAAAAAATACCCACAAAGCAATCAAGCTAATCACTTTCAGATTTAACAAATATCTATGCCAGATGCTTAAAAATTAAATTAAGCAATATTAAGAACAGAGAATGACAGATTATTTTATAAAGTTGCTTGCATACAATCCCACAGTGTATATAACATTACCATAACCTAAAAGAGGAAAGCAGGGAAAATGCCCATGCCCCAAAATAAGAGACATTATCAAAAGAAGAACAAGATAATTAATAACGCCATCATCCAGTTGTGCTAGTGCTAGCAGCAGGTTGCTTGATCAATTCTGCTTTTTTACATTATGAAGTTGATTTTCTGTGCCATCGACATGCATAAAACTCATATTTATGTACATAAATAGCTCTTAAAATGTAGCTTAGAGCTCTGTGCAAGTAAAAGTATGTGCTTGACTGAGTTATGTTGCCTCCTCTCCATGGATCATATTATGTACGCTTCACAGAGGTAGGCACCCCAGCCCGCATCTTTTGACACTCACTTTCAGGCCGATACAGTACCAATGCGTAAAAAAAGTGTGGCAGTGTCTATCGCCCGCTCATTAGGCGTGCGCATATTTTGGTTCACAGTCCGCTCTATTCAGTATTCAAATCGTAGGCAAATCCAAGTGGCGGGAAAGGCGTGCCAAACACACACCTAAAGCGCGGTTAGAGTTCGCAATCGATTTTACTGTATAGGCGTTATCAAACTCCTATACAGTATCCAGGGCGCGCTGCACAAATTGTTGCTCTTCCATAAATATCATTTCAATTGACATTTGAAGAGGAGTTGTCATTTCAAAAATGTAATGAATTCCAATACTCGCTACCATGCCAAAATTAAAAATTGTTCACAAGAAATCAAGAAAGACCCCTCTTGACATTGCCTGAAGAAGAGAGCACGATAAACTGATTTCTACTGCCCAACTACTTTTTTCTTCTAAAACCCATACTCGTGATGCGTTCGGATTAAAAAATGTATACCAAAAGTTATTTGTCAAGTGTAGCATAATAAATAGCTATCCAGCCTTCCCAGCCGTGCCGCCGTACAGCTACCAACTTTTCTGGACGCTCAAGGCAGCGGCCACTCCGCTGCAGGCCATGGACGTTGTAAGGTAACATGGCCGTTCCCGCCTTTTTCTGCCCACTGTCCATGGCATGAACATCCATGGTCGCAGGCCTGGCTAACTTCCAACCTCCATGGGCTCTTGTGCACCCGTAAGGTTTGGTAGCTGTACCGACATGTCTGTATAGCTACCAACTTTTCTGGACGCTCAAGGCCAAGTTCATTTCAAATTTGCTTATTGCCTGTCTTATCAATGTTTTACACTTAACTAGACAATGCTTATGTTTTATCCTATTTTCTTCAGATGGATCCTTCTTCCAATTTTTGAAGGATTTTTTTTTGGCTAAAATAGCCTCTTTCACCTCACCTTTTAACCATGATGGTAATCATTTTGCCTTCCTTCCATCTTTCTTAATGCGTGGAATACATATGGACTGCGCCTCTAGGATTGTATTTTTAAACAATGTCTGTCGTGATTCAGCTCATGGCTGGTGCCACGAGCCGCCTCTTACCTTCGCGGCCCAGAGGCTGCAGCCAGGACCTTTCCCGCAGAATGGAGGCCGCAGTTGTCATTCCCTCGCGGTCTGAAGACCGCCCTCGCCTTCCTCAGCACAGCAGGCTGTGCCGCCATGCTCCAGCGCAGCAGGAGCCACCATGAGGCAGCCCTATTCCTCCACGGTCCGGAGGCCACCATCTTCGCCGCTCCTGCGGCTGGCAGAGGTCACACCTGTCTTCTCTTCTTGCAGCACGGAGACGCGCCAGACTTCTCCTCTGTGGCCTGGAGGCTGCCATCTTCCTGCAGGCCTAGAGGCCTGCTCTTCAGTGGCAGGACACCGCCATCGCCGTTTCCATGTGGCTGGAGAGCCGCTGACATTATCCTCCTCTTCTGTGGCCGGGGGCCAGTCCGTTGCTCCTCTTTGCAGTCCGGAGACCTCCACCGATGTTTCTTGGTGGCTGGAGCTGCCCCAGGACCTCCTCTTCATTGTGGCATGGTCGAGGCCTGCTCATGGTGGCATCGTCGAGGCCTGCTCAGACTCCTCTCTCCAGTTCAGCAGGGCCACTGTCCGTGGGACTCTTGTAGGGACAGGCCGGGAGGCAGATACCAGACAGGAGGTGGACAACGAGCTTCACCCTGGAAGCCGGTACTCCCCCGGGAGGAGCCCGTAGGAGTCCAGCCGCTGGGACTTAGGTGATCGGAGTCTAGATCCAACGCAGGGCAGATACTGGAACTGGACTGCAACTGAAGCGAGACAGGTACTGGAACCGGACTGGAACTGAAGCAAGACAGGTTACTGGAACTGGACTGGAGCTGAAGCAAGACAGGTACTGGAACCGGACTGGAACTGAAGCAAGACAGGTTACTGGAACCGGACTAGAGCTGAAGCTAGGCAGGTACTGGAACCAGACTGGAACTGAAGCTAGACAAGTTACTGGAAGCAAGCAGGAACTGAGGCAGACTCGAGAGCCGGAGCGCAGCGAGTCTCAGGCAGGAACGGAGTTGCTTGGGCAAGCACACTCCGGGGCTCGGAGCAACTGAGAACTGCAAGGAACCCTGTTGCAAGGCAAGGCTCTAGGATTCGCGGCAGCCTTACATAGGCCGCCGCATCTGACATCAGGTTTCTGTGGCGGGGAAAGGCCTTCATAAGTGCGGCTCCTGCGCGTGCGTGCGCCTAAGAGGGAGTCGTCCAGGAAGGGCTTCTCGGCGGCGTCCCTCCCGTGGGAACGCCGCGAAACTGGCAAGAGACTCCCCAAGGCGGAATGGGACCATGGAGGTGAGGGCCTGGTCGCGACACTCGCGACCGGGACCACAACAATACGCACGTCCCAGGGCTTGCGCGCGCTGCCGAGCCTATGCAACATAGGCTCGGTGCGTGCAGGGGGTGGAAGAGGCAGCTTTTCGGGGGTTACGCGCGTATCTTACGCGTGTACCCCTTTGAAAATCTGCCCCATACTGTTTTGAAAATGCTTGTGCAAATACATGCAATCAGCACTCAGCAGTTCTCCAGTACCTCTGCCAGTTCATCCAGTCCTTCTCCAGTTCCCCTAGACCCCCTAGCACTGCACTTTTAACCCCCATCAGTTCATTCAGGCCTCCCACCCAAAAACTGCAGACAACAAACAAGTTTGATTTCAGTTGCATGAATTAATTAGCTGGCCTAAAAGAGTAGAATAAGTTTGGTAATATATGTGCATATATCTCTTACCAAATAGCAACTATTTTGGAAACACTGCCTAGAATGCCCCTAAACTGTCTCTTTTTCCCTTCAGAAAAATGTATACACGCAACCAAAAATACACATGTACACTTGGGGTAGATTTTAAAAAGGTGCCTGAGGGTGTACATGTGTGTGCACTACCCAGTACTACCCCTTTCCCTAACCATTCCCCCCTTTAGCCCTACTCTAACCCCCCCAACCTTTATTTTACCTTTTGCGCCTGCCTCTGGGCAGGTGCAAGTTGCACGCTCCGGCCAACTGCCAACCCGTGATCCCCGGCACAGTGGCAAATATGGCCGCTCTGCTGGGAGCCTGACCCCGCCCCTGCCCCACCCCCAGACTGCCCCTTTTGTAAAGCCCCGGGACTTACACGCGTTCCAGGGCTTTACCCATGCCTCTGGATTTATGAGCGTAACCTTTTGAAAATCCAGCCCTTGATGTTTATAAAATAGCATATTTGTGCATACATGCTACTTACATGCATATATGTTATTTTTATGCATGGATTGTAGATACTCCTTTTCCGTAAGTCGCTATCGGGTTTATTCTCATTGCGACAACGTAATGAAAACGCTTGCAGACTTAATAATTTTAATGAAACAAAGAATACCGCATTAGCAACAGAGAATAAACCCGATACCAGAGAGGTTCCTGAGGCAGCTGGGACGCGAAACGTGATCACGTCGAACAGTACTCTGATATCAGCTAGAGGAAAGTATTCCGGATTTATCTCTTTTTGTGTGATAAGAGGATTCCATTAATAGCTTGCAAAGCATATCCTATATATTTTTAAGAAAACTTTTTTTGAGAAAAAGAAAAAAAAGATACCGGTTGTAAAAAGACCAGTGATTAAAGATGACCCTTAAGCGGCATGATCAAGGAGCAAATATGCCCAAGAACCGCGGGCTGGTATGAAGGTCTATAAATATTATACCCGGTATACAGATAATGGGTTCTTGTTTTTGAAAAATATAACTTTGAAAATTTAATAACTTAATTGTTGACGTGGTACCTAGATTAATTCATAACAATTTTTATGCATGGAACATAAAATCCACCTTCAAATGTGAATGTTTACATACAGAGATGGTTTTAGGTTTTACATAGATGGTTAACACACAATAAATTAAGTTTAAATTTATCAAGACAGAAATTCTCATCCTAGGCACCCCTCCATTCAATGACAGTCCCACCCATATTCTACATGACAACTGTACCATTTATATTATGAAAGAAGTATGTAACCTAGGCATCATACTAGACTCCAAACTAAGCTTAACCTCACACATCAAAACTCTGCAGAAATTATCATTTCACAGAATCAGATTACTAAAACACATAAAACCTATATTGGACCCGACTCACTTTCGTACCATTCTCCAATCTCTTATTCTCACTAGCTTGGAGTAATGTAATTTACTCTTTTTAGGTCTCCCACAATTCACCATTAGACCACTTCAACTCATACAAATTCAGCATAGTTAAGATTTAAGATTTTTTGAACTGTTCTTAACATTTGTATGTTATTACTCTGTATTGGATTTTAATATGATGGCACTTTCAACTTTCATATTGTAATTTATTTTGTGCCTGGATGTAAACTGTTGTGACGGTAAAATACTTAACGACGGTCTATAAAAGCTATTAAACTATAAACTATAAATTACTTTTACAAATTCCTTCGCCAAAAACTACAAGACTGGTCGCTACCAGAGAATGAGCTTTCTCCATAGCAGGCCCCGTTTTATGGAACTCCATCTCTGAAGAGTTACGTTTCATTTGCGACAAGAAAGCCTTTAAAAAGGCCCTTAAGCACCATATGGTCCTAATTGCTTTTCCCAATCAATGCACTCAATGATCCACCATAATCAGTTCTATCTTATTCTATTTTATAATCTAAGTACTATATTATTTATTTTATTCCTATTTTTAATTTAATTCGCTAATTCTTTCTCTCATTTTATTTATGTCTCCAATTAATACATTGTCTTTTTATTATTTTATGCGATGTATGTATTCCATTTTAAATTTTTATGTATGTATTGTTGTTACCCGCCCCCAACCTCGGAGGGCGTGGGCTACAAATACAATTGAATAATAAATAAATAATAAATACAAGTTTCTTGCACTCACTTTGTACAAAAGTGTTTGGAAATACATGAACACTATTATCTAATCATGAAAGACACAGGTTTTGTTGGTGGCATAGCATGTTTATTACACAAGTCAATGGACATTATAATATATTTCATTTACAGTCAGTTCAGGAAATGAATGTATAATATGCCTTAACAAATGTGAAAACGCCATAACGCGAGTTGGAAAATAACCCCCTAAGTTTCAGTACAGGGAAGTGTTACAGAGGCTGGTGAAGAGGAGAGCTATGCCAGGTTTGATACAGCTCAGATTTTATTGTGCTGCATGTTGTCACAGGGTGCTGGGTTGACTCAATGTACATCGCCCCAGGAGTAGTACAGGATGGCAAGGCAAGACATGGGCCAGTCTTCTGCCTAGCTAATGCTCTCCCCCACACATTGAGCCCTTGGGTTCTGCGAGCCAATATATCTTTACAGCGGCAGCAGTGCATCATGATGAGTCTTGGGCAAGACAAGGCTTGGAACCGGCTGGATAAAGCAAGACTTGGTACTGGAGCTGAACAAAGCAAGGGTTGGTAATAAGGACAGAGACAGGCTGGAGCAGGGTTGGACTGGATACTGAAGCTGGACATGGAACAAGGACTGGGGCTGCATATAGACAGGGACAAGGCAAGGTACTGAGCACAGCCTGGGAGAGATAAAAGCATTAAAGCAAGGCTGGATACTGGACAGGTCACTAAGCAAGGATTAGGACTAGGTAAAGACGCAGGCTTGGACAGGATTCTAAGCAGGAACTGGGACAAGGAATGGATGCTAGGGTCTGGACAGGACAGGGCACAACAAGACCTGACAAAGACAGGACTGGACAAGATCAGACTAGGACAGGACCAAACAAGGACAAGGCAAGACAATCCAGAACAAGAACATAGAAGCCCTAATGCAGCAAGGCTGGAGGCACATAGACCACTAGGTCACTAGGCTGTAGGCCCAAAGTCTCCTAAGTACAGAGGGGCCTGGATAGGCCACAAAGTAGGATACAAGAGTAGAGTAGGCCTGGAAGCCACAAGACAAGGTAAGGCCTAGATAGGCTACAAGGCAAGGAGCAAGGAGCAAGAAGGCCTGGAGGGCACAAGACAAGATAAGCCCTAGATAGGCCACAAGGCAAGAAGAAAGAGATTTGAAGGCCCAGAGGCCACAAGGCAAGGTATAAGACCTCATGAAGAGGCAACTTGGGTTTGGCAAGGCAGAATTAAATGGGTCTGGAGCTTGGGTGTATTACAAGCAGTGAGGATGAGCTTGGAAAGACTGGAGATTACGCTTGCTAAGGACCCTTGGTGAAGCAGAAGCTGTACAATAGGCTGGATCAGGTGGCCAGTGAGAAGATTGCTTGGGTAACTAGGAGAGGGGCTCATTGGAGGCCTCTGCTGGTGGGGAGGTGCCATAGTAGGCAGAATCAGGGCACAGTGAGGCTGCATGGCAGACAAAACCATGCCACATGGATTAATGGAAAAATGGAGCCGCTTGGTAACTCCTTGTTTTACTGCATATATTCACAATTTTATAAGACAATCGTAATGGATTAATGCTCCTCACACTTCAGCAAGGTCTGTTATTTTATATCGATTTAATCAAATGTGTATTTATTTATTTGATTTATATTCTACTTTTTAGGCACAAGATAAATTGGCTTCCATCCTTATATCTTTTACCTTTAGAAACATGCTTGGAAACAATATTCTTATTAGGGATGTGAATCGTTTTTTGAAGATTTAAAATATCGTCCGATATATTTTAAATCATCAAAAATCATTAGAGCCGCGATACAATAACAATTCCCCCGATTTATCGTCAAAAAATCGTAAATCGGGGGAAGGGGGAGGGGAAGGGGGAGGGCGGGAAAACCGGCACACTAAAACAACCCTAAAACCCACCCCGACCCTTTAAAATAAATCCCCCACCCTCCCGAACCCCCCCAAAATGCCTTAAATTACCTGGGGTCCAGAGGAAGGGTCCCGGTGTGATCTTTTACTCTCGGACCTCCGGTGCTTGTAGAAATGGCGCCGGCGCTACCTTTGCCTTGTCATATGACAGGTCAAAGGTAGCGCCGGCGCCATTTTGTTTTTGTCCCCCAAGGTCAGGAGCGTAGGAGATCGCTCCCGGATCCCCGCTGGGCCCCCAGGGACTTTTGGCCAGCTTGGGGGGGCCTCCTGACCCCCACAAGACTTGCCATAAGTCCAGCGGGGGTCCGAAACGACCTCCTGCAGTCGAATCATGTTGTCTACGGCCGGCGCCATTTTGCGCAAAATGGCGGTGCAAAATGGCGCCGGCCGTAGACAACACGATTCAACTGCAGGAGGTCGTTCCGGACCCCCACTGGACTTTTGGCAAGTCTTGTGGGGGTCAGGAGGCCCCCCCAAGCTGGCCAAAAGTCCCTGGGGGTCCGGGAGCTATCTCCTACACTCCTGACCTCGGGGGACAAAAAACAAAATGGCGCCGGCGCTACCTTTGACCTGTCATATGACAAGGCAAAGGTAGCGCCGGCGCGATTTCTACAAGCACCGGAGGTCCGAGAGTAAAAGATCACACCGGGACCCTTCCTCTGGACCCCAGGTAATTTAAGGCATTTTGGGGGGGTTCGGGAGGGTGGGGGATTTATTTTAAAGGGTCGGGGTGGGTTTTAGGGTTGTTTTAGTGTGCCGGTTTTCGATTTTCACGATTTTCACGATATTTAATAAACCCAAATGGCGACGATCCGATTCCCTCCCCCTCCCAGCCGAAATCGATCGTTAAGACGATCGATCACACGATTCACATCTCTAATTCTTATAGAGGGTAAAAAGCAAAATGCTTGAATGCTAACAATATCCATATCGATTAAATGATTGGACAAATATTTAAAAGACATTGAATTAATTAGCTATTACAAGTTAATTATTATTATTATGTCTTCATTTATAAAGCCCCTTAGGGCCAGTGTTTCATACAGTACATCAGCATGCTAGCAGTTCCAAATGTATTTGGAAATGAACTGACGTTTTTACATTAAAATCAGAATAATGGCAGAGAGAAGGGAGCATAGTCAGAATTAAAGACAGTGGAAAATAAGAACAATAGATTCTTAACAGAGTGCTAATTAACACATAATGGTCTCTTGATCTAATTAAGTTTCAGCTGCTAAATGTACTGTCTTTAAATTTCATTTAATTTGTAGTTTACAAGTTTGAGGTGGTAAACTAATTGAGTAATGATAGTCTCTTGCTATTGCTTAATAGTTCCTTTCCATTTAATGAACATCATGGCTATTTTGCTGAATTCCAGTAACATTTTTATCAGCAACACTGAAGATAGATGTAACTTTCAAGAGTTTATCAAATTAAGATCAGCTTTGATTATTTGAATGGAAGTGTTTGATATTTGCTCAACACTCTGGGGTAGATTTTCAGACGAGCGCGAACAGCCTACTTTTGTTTGCGCTCCAGGCGCAAACAAAAGTACGCTGGATTTTAGTAGATACGCGCGTAGTCGCGCGTATCGGCTAAAATCCTGGATCGGCGCGCGCAAGGCTATCGATTTCGTATAGCCTGCGTGCGCCGAGCCGCGCAGCCTACCCCCGTTCCCTCCTAGGCCGCTCCGAAATCGGAGCGGCCTAGAAGGGAACTTTCCTTTGCCCTCCCCTCCCCTACCTAACCCACTCGCCCGGCCCTGTCTAAACCCCCATCCTACCTTTGTCGGGGGATTTACGCCTCCCGGAGGGAGGCGTAAATCCCCGCGCGCCAGCGGGGCTCCTGCGCGCTGGGCCGCGACCTGGGGGCGGGTACGGAGGGCGCGGCCATGCCCCCGGGCCGTAGCCACGCCCCCGTACCCGCCCCCAAAACGCTGCCGACACGCCCCCGCAACGCCGCGCGCTCCGGCCCCGCCCCCGACACGCCTCCCGACACGCCCACTCCGAAAACCCCGGGACTTACGCGAGTCCCGGGGTTCTGTGCGCGCCGGTGAGCCTATGTAAAATAGGCTCACCGGCGCGCAGGGCCCTGCTCGCGTAAATCCGCCCGGTTTTGGGCGGATTTACGCGAGCAGGGCTCTGAAAATCCGCCCCTTAGTGAGCCCATTTTCAACCAGTGGCCAGCTTGCAAAGTTAGCCGGATACATTTATCTGGCTAGCTTTGGTGGGATATTCACTATTGCAGCTGTACAATTGAATATATCTATCTTAAAGATAGCCGGATAAGTTTACCCGGCTAACTTTAGGGCTACTCTACTGCATGATTAGTGTTAGCCGGATAAGTTAACTCTGACTATGAAAGTTAGCTGGGTAACTTATCTGGCTAACTTAACTCTGCCCACAAATGCCCCTAAGCTATCTGCCCAAATTTAGCCAGATAAGTATTCAAAATATTCAAAGTCAATATTTAGCAAGATAAATCACAATCTATCTGGCTAAAAGCCATTGCATATAGATCCCTAACTGTCTTAGAACAAAAAACCGCTCCTGGATATTGATATGATTTAATTGAGTTTATTCATATTGAATAATCTTTCTATAAATACAGTCAAAGCGATGTACAATATAATTACACATTCATAATATTGATAAAAAACATAATAAGAATCATTATATAATAAAATCATAAAATATTTAAAAATTAAATCTTCAACTTTAAAAATAAAACAATAAAACAGGAGCTTAAACCAAATAAAATCTGAGATTATCTATTTTTTAAAAGAAAGAGCCAGGTTTTAATGTTCTTTCTGAATTTTTCATAGATTTTCTGTTGGCAAATGATGAGCAGAGGAGAATTCTAGAGACAGGGAGTTTGATATCAGAAGCAATTCTGTCTAGTATACACCAATCTAATCTCAATTGGAGAGGGATTATGTAATAAATCCAGCTGAGATGACCGCAATGTTCTGGCAGGCTCTATAAGGGAATAAGATGTTGGAAAGATAGCTAGGATGGCTGCTGTGAATAGCTTTAAAGGTTAAGCAAAGTTTTAAACTTTATCCTACACCTGGTGGGTAACCAATGCAAGAATATAACCAGTTCATGATATTTGCTTAGATGCAATCTTTGGCTTATATTTACTAAACTGCGATAAGAGCATAAATGTAGATATGGTCAAAGATTGGTCGGTGTCATTTTATAAAATGCTGTCAACCAGCTCGGGGAATTACCTAGGCCACTAGACACCAGGGATTTCATCTAAAGATATGAAGGAGATTGGGAGGTGGGCCACTAGATACCAGGGACATTTTTCAAGAAGGGGTGTCAGGGTGGGGACCATTAGACACCAGGTACTATTTCTAATGTTGAGGGTGATGGGTACAATGTCTTGGGAGAAGGGTTGGAACCTGGGTGGGGACTAATTATACAAAGGGGAGGGTTTTAGGTAGGGTGGTAGGGCATCACCATATTTCATTAAGTGTTTTAAAAAATTTTTCAATGTATGGCCATTTTCACAGGTGGTGGGGGTCATGCAAGGCCTCCGGAAGGGTTTTTTGATGGTGGGAGGGAGCTGGGTTAAGGCTGATGCTGGCTTTTTTAGAAGATGGTAGCCCTATATGAAAGGTACTACACCATCCTGCATTTTCACACTTCCTTATGATATTTTTTCTTATGGAATTTTTCCATGTGAAACAATATTGAGGGGAACCCACCGCAATATTTTCTCATGGGAAGGGAGAAATAGCAAAGGAATGCCCCATGATATTTTGCCTTTCCTATAATAAAATATCATAGCTTAGTAAATTACCTTCTTTTTTTAACTCTTTATCATTTTTAAATCTTTTAACAAGTTAATACAACTTGACAAGAAATGGTACAATAGAGATCAAATTAAATAAAGTGAGGAGATAATATAATAGGAAGTATAAGATCTCGAGTACATTGTCAGACCATAAAAGAGAAGAGATCCAAATGCAAATGAGAGAAAAAAGAAAAAAAAAAAAAAGCTAAACAATGCTAAGGGCAAGAAACTTCAAATATAGAAAGTGCCATAGTTAAGTGTACAATATCCTGTCTAGCTTTATCGCTGAAGAAAACATTTAGCTGGGAGGGATCAAAGAAGATATATGTAACCCCCTGGAGCTTAACATCACATTTGCAAGGAAAATAAAGCCAAAAAAAGCCCCCGTATTCAAAACAGCAGGGTGCATCAACAGAAATTGTTTCCTCTTAGACTGAGTTACTTTGGATACATCTGGGAACATACGAATCTTAAGCCCTAAAAAGGAAATATTTCTCTTATGAAAAAACAATTTCAAAATAAAGCCCCGATCAGAATCCAAGGTAAAGGTGACAAGTAAAGTAGAAGGTATGACAGCTTCATCCGTTGAGCTTTCAAGAAAAGAAGAGAGGTGAGAAGAATCAAGTAAACCAGCATCAGCATGAGTATCCCTTGCTTAAGCAACCTTTGAATTCACAGGAAGAAAATAGGCTTTGGAAATAGGAGGTAGCAGGCTTTCCTTGATAGATAAGATTTCCATGAAATATCTGCGTAACATCTCCACAGGAGAGGTAAGCCTTTTTTGGGAAAATTAATAATCTTGATATTTCGGCGGTATACGACATTTTCTAGATTTTCCAGCCTATTTTGCAGAAACAGATGGCCAACCGAAATAGTTTCAACAGAATTTTGCAAGACAACCCCCTTAGTCTCCTAAAAGTCCGCTTGCGATTTAATTTCAAGTAACTGAAATTGGGAAGCTTGGAATGAATTAGACAACTCATGCTGTTGTAAAACAAACTGGGAAACCTGGTTGTAAAGATTTGCTATAGCTTCCCAGATTGTGTCCAAGGTAATGTTAGGAAGCTTAACCATAGGAGTGAAAGTTACCTCTCTGAAAGCAGTTCCAGCCATTGAAGAAACAGGGGAAGAAGAAGCAGGTAGGAATTCAGCTCTCCCAATAGACCAGCCACCAACTCCATAACTCGTCTCCTCCATGCAGGCATCTCCCGATGCCAAAGCAATCGGCGGTTTGATGTCATCGAGGTGCGACGGGAACAAGGCCGTTGTGTCGGCACTACCCGCAGGGGGGCCAGGTTGTTGAGGGACTCTGTACTGCTCCGGACTTAAGGATGATTCAAGGTCTGGGTCTGCCACTTCTTGACGAGCTACCCAAAGACACTTCAACAGAGCCAGAGAGAAGATCTTGGCTCCAGAATACATGTTTGTCCATCGATCCAGTTAAAGATGAACATTCAGATGTATCTGGGTATGCTTTAGCCTTGCCCTTCTTCTTACCCATGCTAGGAAAAAGGTAAAAATTTAATAGGCAAAAATATTGAAGGCAATAGGGGAATCAATGGAATGACGATCCTTAGTGTGTGCCATCTTGGATCCCCTCGTAAATGACCCTATTTATTTGCTACCGTATGTTTTTGTTTTATAATACCATTAATATCCTTGATCTACACTTTCAAACTTCTGCACGGCTGTTACACATCTAAAAATTGCAATATTGATGGACAAAGAAATCAGTTAAGTGCTTTATTAATATTCGTACAAGTCAGGGGCCATGTCTCATAGCTGTTAACATTCTAAAGTCAGGCATAAGCAAAAACCTAAGCATGCCATGTGTATGATCCATTTTCTTATAATTTGAGCATTAAAACTTACCTAACGCTGCATGAACATTCTCATGCTATTTAAACATTTAATATCTTAAGAAAGTGTGCTGTTTTATTTCTTTGAATGCTTTTTCAATGCAATTTTCTTTACTGCTATAACATTTATGTGGAAATATATTTTATTTGTATGTTCTCAAGCAAGTGAAGAACAGAAGGAAACTTTTGAGTAAATTTTCAAAGGGCTGCGCACGTAAAAAACAGGGGTTACGTGCATGGCTGGGCCTTGCGTACGGCACGTGCATTTTAGAACGGGCCTGGCTACGTAAGTAACCCCCGTTTCTTGCAGAACTGCTGGGTCCTGAAAAAGGGGTGGGACGGGGGGGCATGGTGTGGGCTGGGAGGGGTGAGATGGAGTGGGACGGAGGCTGGCTGGGACAGCAGGCATTAGTCACTGTCCCAGGGAAGCATGCACTGGCAGCCGGCCGGCATGCGGAAAATACTTCTGTTCCAGAGGAGTAGTAAATAGTAAAATTAAAAACTTTTGGGTAACTAGGTAGTGGTTAAGGGTCAGAGTGAAGAGGGGAAGGGGAAGGAAGGTTAGGCAGGGGTGGGGGGGAAACTAGAAAAAAGGCCGATCGTGCCGCCACGTGTAATTTGAAAATCCCCCCTTGCGTGCATGCGAGTCGCGGTCTGCTCGCACATGTGCACACGATGTTAAAATTGGTGCGTCCATGTTCATGTGCTGGGAACTGCACGCACATGGTCATGTGCATGCAGTTTTGAAAATCGACCCCATTATCTGTAGATAACATGTAGATCAAGACATTTTAAAAATAATTTATTTGGGTATTTACATGGTGTCCTAAATCAGTGAGCCAAACATGGAGCCATGGAGCATCTTGGATGTAGGATAGCATGGAATGAGTGGGTACATACCTCATAATCAGAAGCCTGGATGATTGATATTTTAGGCTTGTCCTTTTTCTTTGAGAACCAATATTTCTCTCGATATTGGACAGGACCTTACTTTTTGCAGCAGTCTATCTGATAGATATTTATATGTGTGTCTTGTGTCTTACAAAATATCTGGCCTAGAGTTTATAAAAGGACTCTGAGGGTTTTCTACCCTACCAATCATTTGTCCTATTGATAATATCTGGATGGGAAACAGCTTATGACATTTACGAGTCAGGCCCAGCTTTTTGTTGTGAAAACAGGATGCTGGGCTTGATGGACCCTTGGTCTGACCCAGTATGGCATTTTCTTAATATAAGGGTGCTCCTGTAACCTGTCTGATACTGCACACTTCTTTCCCCCTCCCCCCATGCCTATCGGGATGGGTGGTGCTACAGACAATTACCTCTATCATCTCCTTTATCTATGTAATCTGAATAGCTCAGAAAAAACCCTGGGGGTTTTCCACAGAATCAGACTTTTATTTGTCAGACTTTTGAGGTTAGAACAAAATAATACATATTTTTAAAGTCCTTGTTGCTCAGGATCGGTTTATACGGAGTAAAGCTCTGCATCATTAGTAAACATAAACATATCAGAGACTTTAGCTTGTTATGGATATATTAGTAAATAAAACTAGTTAACTAACCTTATAACTCTAGGAGATTACCTTGTTTCACCTTGAAGCAGTCTCTGAGGAGGCAGTCTCTGCCGAAGGGAGCAGGTGTTCTTGGCCCCAGTCGCTTGCTGGGCTAAGGCTAGTCTAAGCCTTGGAGAAGAAAGACAGGTTCAAGCAGAGCTTCTTACATCTGTGGGACACTGGAGCTCATCTGCTTCATTGAAGGGATGGGCAGGAGGTGCTGGCTTGGGAGTCATCCTCAGGTGTTAATGGTTCTTCATTTGCCAGCCCTCTGAGCCTTTTCCTCAGATGATGTTAACAGGCAAAGCATAAATATGTAAGAAACTCATGCACAGTTAAGCAGCAGGATGACACAATGTTGGGTTCCATATTAGGTGCTACAACCCAAGAAAGAGATCTAGGCGTCATAGTGGATGACACATTGAAATCGTCGGTTCAGTGTGCTGCGGCAGTCAAAAAAGCAAACAGAATGTTGGGAATTATTAGAAAGGGAATGGTGAATAAAATGGAAAATGTCATAATGCCTCTGTATCGCTCCATGGTGAGACCGCACCTTGAATACTGTGAACAATTCTGGTCGCCGCATCTCAAAAAAGATATAATTACGATGGAGAAGGTACAGAGAAGGGCTACCAGAATGATAAGGGGAATGGAACAGCTCCCCTATGAGGAAAGACTAAAGAGGTTAGGACTTTTTAGCTTGGAGAAGAGATGGCTGAGGGGGGATATGATAGAGATGTTTAAAATTATGAGAGGTCTAGAACGGGTAGATGTTATTGTTAAGTATGCAGAATCAAACTGGGTACTCCTTGACTCCCTATACAGTGATTTTATTAAGGAGACACATATAGGATTTTTCTCTGTAAACACTAAATCCCTACTTGTAGCTTGCCTGCACTCACATCTGTAGCCCTTAGGGAAGGAAGGGGTACATGTAGACTAATACCTTTGATTTGTGGACTCCTTTATTGATTGGTCTCTCAAGGTATGCAAAGTATAGACAGCAGAACCAAATGCAAATGCCGCAGTAATTGAAGATGGCAAGCAATATGCAGACCTATGTGTGAGTCAGAATTTTGGCTATAGGATGTGCTTAAAGGGACTTTTTAAGAAGTAAACTACAGCATGCAGCATATAACACAGGCACACACCCAAAATGATTTATAAAAATAGAAACTTTTATAAAATAATTATAACTTTAAAAAATATTTTCAAGCTATGTAAAAATGTATAAACAGAGAAATAGGGCAGGATGAAACAAACTAGGGATAGAACTGTTTTCAAGAAATGACCTTGGAACCTTGGGAGACCAGTTTCTGAAGGCCTAGGGTGATGATGGCGGTGATGGTGGTAGCCTCATGTCTATCAGCTCAAAAGTAACCATGTAGTTCTCTTGAGCCTTGGCTGGTTGCTCCACCACTGTGACCAGCCTCTGGAGGTCAGCTGTGACCCCTTACAACTCCTCCACCATCATTTGCACCCCCTGTCCAAAAGCTTCTTGTAAGACTGGCTTCTGCCTGAAGTGGGTGCTCCATCCATTGAGGCAAACTTGGTTGTTCAGCAGAGATGGTGGGATGGGTCGAGGGGGATCTTTGCCTCCCTCAGGTAGCAATAGCTGGCTAGCCTAAGGGCCTGATTCCCTAGGTCCTAGGGAGAATGGGGAAGAGGCCCTACCAGAATGGAGAGAGGGATGTCTATTGTTGCAGGCCTGGGGCTTCCTGTAGGGGAAGGGGCTACTTAACCAGATAACTTTAGACTTAACCTGTAATATTGAAAAGAATATCCGGTTATGATTACAGTCATCGGGTGAAGTATAGCCAGATAAGTTTAACTGGGGATATTCATGGGACGTTTATCTCACTGAATAATATCCAGGACATGTTATCCGGCTAATCTTAGCTGGATAAATTGTCCACTAAACGGCCTAATTTATGGGTTGGTTCAGTGATTAATTGAGTTAGACCTAAACCTAATAGAGCTTCAGATAAGCTGGAGGTAGTGTTGGATAGTGGGATGGAGTTGAATTGTAGGTTAAAATCGCCAGCAATAATAGTATTAGATAGATGTGAATCGGAACCAGAATCGGATCCGATTCTGGTTCCGATTCACATCTCTATTAGATAATGGGGTAGATCTTAAAACCCCTGCGCGCCTACTTTGCATAGGCCGCCGGCGCGCGCAAAGCCCCGGGATGCGTGTAAGTCCTGGGGCTTCGTAAAAGGGGCAGGAGGAGGCGTGTCCAAGGGGCGTGTTGGACGGCTGGGGGTGTGTCCGGGGGCGTGTCCGGGGTCAGGGAGCGGTCCGAGGCGGGTCCAGGGGCATGGCGACAGTTCGGGGGCAGGCTGGGAGGGTGGTCCCGAGTCCCCCGGCACTGAGGCCTGTGCCGGGGGATGCCGAGGCGGCGCGCACAAGTTACGCCTGCCTCAAGCAGGCGTAACTTGTACAGCAAAGGTAGGGGGGGATTTAGGTAGGGCTGGAGGGTGGGTTAGATAGGGGAAGGGAGGGGAAGGTTGGGGGACGTGGAAGGAAAGTTCCCTCCGAGGTCGCTCCAATTTCAGAGCGGCCTCGGAGGGAATGGAGGCAAGCTGCGCTGATCGGCGTGTGCAGGCTGCCGATTTTGCGCAGCCTTGCGTGCGCCGACCCCGGATTTTCTAAGATATGCGCGGCTACGCTCATATCTTATAAAATCCGGCGTACTTTTGTTTGCGCCGGTTGCGCGAACAAAAGTATGTGCGCGCACTTTTTAAAGATCTACCTCAGCGTAGGTAAGATGGCAATGGTTTCAAGGAAAGGAGATAAATCATAGTTAAGTGAGTTGGGTGGGCATTGGGCAATAGAGATGTGAATCGTGTGATCGATCGTCTTAACGATTGATTTCGGCTGGGAGGGGGAGGGAATTGGATCGTTGCCGTTTGGGTTTTTTAAATATCGTGAAAATCATGTAAATCGAAAACCGGCACACTAAAACATCCCTAAAACCCACCCCGACCCTTTAAAATAAATCCCCCCCTCCCGAACCCCCCCCCAATGCCTTAAATTACCTGGGGTCCAGTGGGGGGGAGGGTGGGGAAAACCGGCACACTAAAACAACCCTAAAACCCACCCCGACCCTTTAAAATAAATCCCCCACCCTCCCGAACCCCCCCAAAATGCCTTAAATTACCTGGGGTCCAGAGGAATGGTCCCGGTGTGATCTTTTACTCTCGGACCTCCGGTGCTTGTAGAAATGGCACCGGCGCTACCTTTGCCTTGTCATATGACAGGTCAAAGGTAGCGCCGGCGCCATTTTGTTTTTTGTCCCCCGAGGTCAGGAGCGTAGGAGATCGCTCCCAGACCCCCGCTGGACCCCCAGGAACTTTTGGCCAGCTTGGGGGGGCCTCTTGACCCCCACAAGACTTGCCAAAAGTCCAGCGGGGGTCCGGGAACGACTTCCTGCATGCGAATCATTTTTCCGTACGGAAAAACCAAAGGTAGCGCCGGGCACCATTTCTACAAGCACTGGAGGTCCGAGAGTAAAAGATCACACCGGGACCCTTCCTCTGGACCCCAGGTAATTTAAGGCATTTTGGGGGGGTTCGGGAGGGTGGGGGATTTATTTTAAAGGGTCGGGGTGGGTTTTAGGGTAGTTTTAATGTGCCGGTTTTCCCGCCCTCCCCCTTCCCCTCCCCCTTCCCCCGATTTACGATTTTTTGACGATAAATCGGGGGAATTGTTATTGTATCACGGCTCTAACGATTTTTGATGATTTAAAATATATCGGATGATATTTTAAATCGTCAAAAAACGATTCACATCCCTATTGGGCAATATACAATGCAAAAGTTTATGATAGTAGTAGTAACTACCATATTTCAAAGTTGTCATGAGTATGAAGATTTTCTTATTCAGGTGTAGACGAGTCTTTATAAGTATTAATAAACCTCCTCCTCGTCTGTTTGGGCAAGGTTGAGAGAAATAGGTATAATCAGTATGGCAAAAGATGTGTTAGTAACACAGTATCATGGTTGTTTAACCAAGTTTCTGTAATTAACATTACATCCGGAGATTGGGATGATAAAATATCATGAATAATAGGCTTTTTCTTTCAAATGGAGTTGGCATTAAGTAGTATGATTGATAGAGAGATGATGAGAAAGGCTGTTATTTTTACGGAAGGAGTTATCTTAATTAGAGAGGGCAAGCGTGATTGGGGAGTTTACTATGGTGTGAGTTATTCAGGCTACCCCTGCCATTGCCTGTTACAACTTGAATACACATGATGAACAGAGTGATATTGGTGAGGCTTTGAGGCAAATAGGGAACGGAGTTAGGGGAGAGGAAAGCAGGGAACTGGAGTATGAAAAGGCAAACAAAAGTACAAAAATATAGGTGCATGGAAAGGTGTGCACAAAGGTGTCTACAAAGGTGCGCATGAAGGGGTGCACAAAGGGGCGAGCCCCTTTGTCGCGCTCCTTTGGCGTGTGACGCACCGGCGCATGGTGCCTACGGTGTCGCGGTTGGCCTCTTGAACCAGTAGCTCAAGGTGATGTCAGAGGCAGGGCGGAGTTTAGCCCATGTGGTTCAGAGAAGCTGCAAGCTGGAAGAGGCAGCAACAGTTCAGGCTATTTGAAGGTAAAAGCTGGGAGCACACTGATTGGTAGTCACAGCAGCAATGGAAGGCAGAGTAGAATCTGCTCCCGCATCACAGTCGGCCTATTGAACTGGCGTCTCAGGTGATGTTGGAGGCGGGGCGGGGCTTAGCTCATGCAGTTCAGAGGAGCTGCAAGCTGGAAGAGGCAGCAACAGTTCAGGCAATTGAAGGTGAAAGCATCCACACTGAAAGCTGGGAGCACACGTATTTCCCACTGTGTGCTTAAATGAAAAATCCCAAAAAAGGGGCATGGGTGCTGCTGGGTTTTCACAATGAAACCAGTATGTAAATACTTACATGCACAAGTGCGCATCGGGGCCCCCTGCCATGCAACTTTAGTTCTGCTATGGATGGCACGTAAGTCATAAAACAAAAAAAAACAAACCCCAAAACAAATCAGCAAGGTTTTAAAGGTCGGGACTAACAGGGGAGAAGGGAGGCTATAAACTAAGGGGGTTAGGAAGTCCTATCCCTTACCTGGGTGAACTGGGAATGAACTGGTGAAACTTGCAAATAGCGTGGACACGCACTCCTTTTAAAATCCCCCATAGTTACATGGTGGAAGCAGGATTTGTGTGCACACACACGCCCACTTATCAGCTTATTTTATATCATGTGTGTATATATGCAGGTATATTAGAAAATGGCCACTTCCCTGGGCGCAAGCCGTCAAACACGCGCATATGTGTGCCTGCGCACCTATTTAAATGTGCGTAAACTTTTTAGAGTGACTGTTCAGTGTTATACCTGAGAGGTACTAGAAATCTCTGCTAGCCTCTTAGGGCTGGAAAGGTGTATCCTGCAGGATAGCCCCTCAGCATCAATCTTTAGCCAACTGGGGCCAGCAATGGCTGTCATTCTTCTTCCCAGGGATTGAGTGCATCACTTCCATTGCAAGCAGGATCATTGCCAACCCTGAGACTCAAACTTGAGTCCCCTGCACTCAACAGTGCAAACTTTTTTCTTTTTTTAAAGTATCCTTTTTTTCTTTTTTTGCAATACAGTTAATTTTTCTAAGAAAAGAATATAAGAAATTGCTATACTGGGTCAGATCAAGGGTTCATCAAGCCCAGCATCCTGTTTCCAACAGTGGCCAATCCTGGCCTCAAGTACCTGGCAAGTACCCAAACACTAAGTAGATCCCATGCTGCTGATGAAGGTAATAGCAGTGGCTATTCTCTAAGACAACTTGATTATATAGCAGTTAATGGACTTCTTCTCCAAAAGCTTATCCAAACCCAGCTACACTAACTAACTAACCACATCCTCTGGCAACAAAGTCCAGAGCTTAATTGTGCGTTGAGAGAAAAATAATTTTCTCCAACTAGTTTTATTTATTTATTTTTATTTTTTATTTTTGCATTTTCAATAATCTATACAAAACACATTTTGTACATGAATACAGATGATTAAATCTCCAATCAAAAACATAGTAATATTTATAACAGGATAAATGTTAGAATCATCTGACTTCTTCTCAGGAAAATACCAGAGCTAAACAATTATTACTGAGCGAATTACAGGAAAATTAATATCATTGAGAGAAGTATCCCTTCCCTCCTCTCAATCTTAATTAGAGAAAACAACTGGTATCTTATTTAACTCTTAACCTGGTCCTATATTTGGGGGATGTGAAACTAGGCACTCTTGCAACATAGATGTTTCTAAAAAGACATATTTATTCTCCCGAAATTTCACTTCACACCTACATGGAAATTTCAATATGAAACTGGCTCCTCTAGCAAGAACCTCTAATTTCAATTTCAAAAATTCTTTTCTTCTATTTTGAGTAATTCTTGTCAGGTGTCCATGAAATTTTTCTAATCTATGTCTGAAAAATAGGCGAAGTACAGAATCTCTGTTGGAAACATAAATGTTACTAAAAGTGTAGCTCTGACTGGTATATCCATCTCAACTGAGGTTTCAATTACTTCTGTTAAATTTAAAGTTTCTGGCTGCACTTTCCCCATCTGTGTTTCTTTATAAGATTTCAGAGGAATATAGTAAGCTTTTGCTAATACTGGAAGTGCTTGACTAGGCATTTTTAATGTGTGTATTAAATATTCTTTAAACATTTCTTCTGCAGGTATCAGATCTTGTTTAGGAAAATTCAACACTCAAATTAGAATACTTCATTTGATTTTCTATGCATTCCAATTTCTTTTGAGTCATTATTTCTGACTTAACCAAGTTACTTTGCACACTTTCTAGCTTTTCTAGTCTCCCATCACACTTAACCAGTTTCGAGCGGGGAGTGGTTTGCTTGTTGCGGCAGCTGCTACCCCAAACCAGGTGGGCCTGGTGCTTCACTTTCAGTGCATGTCCAGCGTGGCTCTCTGCTTCGGTGGCAGGGGAGAAAGACTGATACTTCAAGCATGTCCAGCATAGCTCTCTACTTCAGCGGCAGGGGAGAAGGTCTGGTGCCTCGCTTTCAATGCATGACCAGCGTGGCTCTCTGCTTCAACGGCAGGGGAGAAGGACTGATACTTCACGCATGTCCAGCATGGCTCTCTGCTTCAACAGCAGGGGAGAAAGACTGATACTTCAAGCATGTCCAGCATAGCTCTCTGCTTCAACGGCAGGGATGAAGGTCTGGTGCTTCACTTTCGATGCATATCCAGCGTGACTCTCTGTTTCGGCGGCAGGGGGAGTGAAGGGGGTGGATCTATGTGCAGACAGCGACCAACAAGGACTGAATTATTTAGTCTGGGTGGGCAGGTGGGCAAGGATTTGGCTTGCTTGTTGCAGCGGTTGCTACCCCTAACTAATTGGGCTAGATATTTCGCTTGGATGCAGTTCCAATACTGCTCTCTCATTGGTGGTGGGGGTGGAGGGGAGATAGAACCAGGGGGTTGCTAGGAGCCAGATGTGGCATGAGTATGAGAAAAAAAAAAAAAGAGTGCGAAGCTTGCTGGGCAGACTGGATGGGCCATTTGGTCTTCTTCTGCCGTCATTTCTATGTTTCTATGTCTATATTTTGAGATAGAGAAACCATGCTTTCAACATTCATTATCCTTTGTTGAGAATTAACATTAGTTTGAATTAATTTAGTTATTGCTAGTTCCAAAGATTTTATAGCAGTCCACAATGTATCCATAGTTATTTCAGAGGGTTTCTGAAGCAAACTTATGTCTGGTTCAGGTTGTAATTCCACATTTCCCCCTTCAGCCAGGTCTTCATTCCTTTCTCCAATTTTTGTCAAAAATGATAACTTCATCTGAACCCATGTCCAACTCCATAAGTCCAGAAGGTATTTTTTCTTTTACTGATGGTGGAGAGGGGGTTTTAAGAGTGCCAGGACTTAGAGAGATGTCATCGACCAGTGAAGTTGCTTCTCGCTCAGAAGCCATACTCACAGCGGTCCCCTTTCCCAGCGTTACACCAGTTGCAACATTAAAGAATGAAGAAATTTGAGGCTGTGTAGATGTTAATAAGGGAGACGAAGTTTGAGTCTCCCTTAAATGAGCCTTTCTCTTAGTGTGAGGCATATGGAAATTAAAAAGTTATTAAAAAGAAATTTGAGATCAAACTCTCCTTCTATTATGTTTCTCTATATTACGTTGTTTCTCTGGCATGGGGGGAAATCGGAGAGAGAAAAGGAGAAATATATTTAAGCTGTAAAGTCTTACTTACAAATTTGTAGTCGCTTTATTCCTCCTCAATCTACCAAATTCCAAATGAGAATTTCAGGCAAAGCCGCATGCCCCTTAGGCGCGCGCGGCTTGGGCGATGCGCCGGCGGCTCCTACGTGCCACAGGAGGGGCCGGCTCTAAGGCCCTTCCGGTCCCTCCTTGATGACATCAGCGAGGTGTGATGTTCTCGTTCGGGGCCTGGGCAACTCCCTTACCCCATTCACAGCCTGGGCAGCGTCCTTACCCTCAGGTAATATCCAGATTCAAGGCAAACAGGTATTTAAGAAAACCTCCTCAGAGTCCTTTATCTCTCCTCTCCCCGAGGTAATGCCACAGGAGGGGCTGGCTTTAAGGCCCTTCCGGTCCCTCCTTGATGATGTCAGCGAGGTGTGATGTTCTCGTTTGGGGCCTGGGCAACTCCCTTACCCCATTCAGAGCCTGGGCAGCGTCCTTACCCTTAGGTAATATCCAGATTCAAGGCAAACAGGTATTTAAGAAAACCTCCTCAGGAGTTTTTCTCCTGAGGAGGTTTTAAATGTGCTACATTCTAAATTCATGGAGTGCCCCCTAGTCCTTCTATTATCTGAAAGAGTAAATAACTGATTTATATTTACCCGTTCTAGACCTCTCATGATATTAAAGACCTCTATCATATCCCTCCTCAGCCGTCTCTTCTTTAAGCTGAACAGCCCTAACTTCTTTAGCTTTTACTCATCGGGAGCTGTTCCATCCTCTTTCCATTTTGGTCGCCCTTCTCTGTACCTTCTCCATAGCAACTATATCTATTTTGAGATGCGGCGACCAGAATTGTACACAGTTCTCGAGGTGCAGTCTCACCATGGAGCGATGCAGAGGCATTATGACATTTTCCATTTTATTCACTATTCCTTTTCTAATAGTTCCTAACATTCTGTTTGCTTTTTTTTTTTTTTTTTTACTGCTGCAGCACACAGACGACAATTTCAATGTATTATCCATTATGATGCCTAGATTTTTTTCCTGGGTGTTAGCTCCTAATATAGAACCTAATATTGTGTAACTACAGACTGGATTATTTTTCCCTATATGCATCACCTTGCACTTGTCCACATTAAATTGCATCTGCCATTTGGAAGCCCAATCTTCCAGTCTCACAATGTCCTCCTGCAATTTATCACAATCCGCTTGTGATTTAACTATTCTGAATAATTTTGTATCATCTGCAAATTTGAATACCTCACTCATCATATTCCTTTCCAGATCATTTATAAATATATTGAAATGCATCGGTCGAAGTACAGATCCCTGATGCAATCCACTGTTTACCCTTTTCCACTGAGAAAATTGACTATTTAATCCTACTCTCTGTTTCCTTTATTTTAACTAGTTTGTAATCTACGAAAGGACACCACCTTCTATTGTTATGATTTGTGGGTATGTGGGCCCTTGGCCCGAGATGCAAGTTGTTACTATCTGTGGGAACGACCCCATAGGTTTGCACTGTCGGAAGGAGAGGACAGAGACAGCAGAGGGCTCTGGGTGAGGCAGTGGAGTGGTCCTGCGGCACCAGGAGAGAACCCCCGTGGAGGCAATACCTGGGCAGGGATCCCGAGGGGAGAAATGCCAGACAGACTGCAGAGCAGGGGGCGTGAGGCTTGGCCAATCAGGTGGTACTCCGGAGGGCAACCCCGAGGGGAGGAGCTGCACAGCGTAGGATGATGATGTAACACTGTAGGCCAACCCACAGCACAGGGAATCCCGAGCTGAGCCTCTAGTGATGAAATAGCACTGCCCCGAGGAGCAGGAAAGTGTTGGCAGTCTCAGTAAGGTACATAGGCGCAATCCCGAGGAGTGGGGAAGCACACAAAGTCCCAGGGAAGCCGGAGAGCGCTACCCCGAGGAGTGGGGAAGCTCTGGCAGTCACTGGTATACGTAAGCACGGTCCCAAGGAGCAGGAGGCACAGACAGTCTTGTTCAGGCTGCAGGCGCAACCTGAGAAGCAGAGAAGTCCCTCTGTAGAACTCACAGATAGCTGAGGTGTCCCAGAGGTAGTCCCGAGGCTTTGCAGGTTAGAACCAGGAGACGCAGAGCCAGCCCGAGGAGCGGGGTAGGCAAGGAGAGTGAGTCCCCAATGCGTGTACTGGCCCCCGAGGAGCGAGTTGCAGACAAGGTCCAAGTCCAAGGCGTGAAGCGTAGTCTCAGGAACACATAAGCAGTAGTCGAAGATGTACGGAACTTGTTGCCAAATTGGCTAGCTGAGGGCAAAGATGGAGTTTAAATACACCGGTCTGATGATGTCATCAACCGGAGACGTCCCCGAGGTTCCCGTCAATGAGGCTTCAAAGGAGGGCCTGGTGGTGCTCGTGCCTAGGAAGTCCTGAAGTCGAGGAAGATGGCGTTGGCATCCAGCCCATCAGGAGGAGTCCCGGGGAATGTAGCAGTGAAAGCTGGCCTGAGCTGCGAGCATCTTTGAGGAGGGTAGGAGAGCAGTGCAAGAAGTAAGTAAACACAGTCGCAGCCGTCTGCGACTGATGGGAATAACAGTAACCCCCCTCTTAAACCCCAGGGGTTTAGTTTTGTGAGGATGCTTGGCATGGATCTGTCGAATGAGATCCTTTTCCAGGATACTGGGCATGGGCTCCCAGCTGTTTTCTTCAGGCCGAAAGCCCTCCCACAACAGGAGGTACTCCCATCTCCTGCCATGTTTCCTGATGTCCAAGATGTCTCGGACTTGGTAGGTGACATCAGCTTCGGAGGATAATGGTACGGGATCCGGTGGTTTCTTCGAAAATCCAGAGAGAATCAGAGGCTTCAGCAGGGAAACATGAAACGCATTGTTAATTTTGAGTGAGGAGGGCAACTGAAGTTGGTGGGTAACAGGACCCAGGTGGCGTAATATAGGAAAGGGACCAATATACCTAGGAGCAAAGTGTAATGAAGGCAGTTTGAGGTGAATGAACTTAGTGCTGAGCGACACTTTATCTCCAGGTGGAAACTAGGGTGCTGAGCGATGGTGAGCATCAAAGGTCTTTTTTGATTTCTGGGCAGCGTGTTTGAGCAGCTGTTAGGTACTATGCCACAATTGGTGTAATTCTTGAGCAGTCGCCTGCGCTGCCGGACATGCCTCGGACAGCGGAAGAGGAAGTGGTGGCAAAGGTTGGCGTCCTTAGACCAGCTGGAAAGGAAGCGAACTGGTGGACGTGGACACATGAGAATGTAATGCAAACTCTGCCCAATGCAGAAGGTTGGCCCACTCGTCCTGTCTCATATTCATGTAGGCTCGAAGGAATTGTTTTAGAGTCTTCTTGGTCCTCTCAGTTTGGCCGTTGGCTTGAGGGTGGTAGGCCGAAGTGAAATCTAAGGAAATATCCAACTTCTTGCAAAGAGATTTCCAGAAATGTGCAGTAAATTGAACACCACAGTCATAGAGAATATGTTTGGGGAGACCGTGGAGACGAAACACATGCCAAAAAAACATTTTGGCCAGCTGGGGTGCTGTTGGGAGGCCAGGTAGAGCCACAATGTGCGCCATCTTAGAGAGGTGATCGATAGTGACCCATATGGTGTTCTTCCCACTATAAAATCAGTGGCTATATGGGTCCAAGGTTCGCTCGGAATAGGGAGTGGCTGCAAGAGCCCCCAGGGCTTTCCAGCTGGAAGCTTATGACAAGCGCATGTAGGACAGGATTCTACGTAGGCTTGGGTGTCCTTTTGAATAGTAGGCCACCAATAGTAGCATAGAAGGGTGGAAAGAGTCCTGGCCTGACCCAAATGTCCGGAGGTCAGAGAGTCGTGGGCCCACTGCAGCACCTTCTGTTGTAGTGGGCGAGGAACCACAGTCTTTCCTGGAGGCACTGGATAGGTGGCCGACAGAATGACCCTAGCAGGATCTATGATGTGCCGTGGTGAATCAGGTACTTCCTTGGTGACAAATGACCGTGAGAGGGCATCAGCGCGACCATTTTTATTGCCAGGACGGTAATGCAATATGAAATTGAATCGTGTGAAGAAGAGAGACCAGTGTGCCTGTCGGTGGTTTAGACGCTGGGCCTGATGTAGATACTCCAAATTTTTATGATCCTTATATACGGTAATCTGGTGCTGTGCCCCTTCAAGCCAGAGTCGCCATTCCTCAAACGCCAACTTGATGGCGAGCAGTTCTTTATCCCCGATGGCGTAATTGCGTTGTGTTGGCGAAAATTGTCAAGAAAAGAAAGAACAGGGGTGCAGCATATGACTTAATACGGCTCCAACACCGATGTTGGAGGCATCGACCTCAACCACAAACGGGCACGTAAGATCTGGATCACAGAGACAGGGTTCCTTAAGGAAGACAGCCTTGAGATCCTGAAAAGCTGTTATAGCTTCGGGTGTCCATTGAGAGGGATTGGCCCCTTACGAGTCATGGCTGAGAGTGGTGCAGTCAGAGTGGAATAATGATGGATAAAAGAGCGATAGTAATTGGCAAAGCAAAGGAATCTCTGGAGGGCCTTGAGGCCTGTAGGTTGAGATCAATCACAGATGCTCTTCAATTTCTGAGAATCCATTTGAAACCCCTGGCTAGATACCACATAGCCCAGGAAAGGGACGGTCTCCTGTTCAAATGAACGCTTTTCAAGCTTGGCGAATAGCTGATTCTCCTGCAGTTGCTGTAGAACTCGAGAAAGATCCCGGTGATGACTTTCGAGGTCTTGTGAAAAATCTAGTATATCATCAAGATATACGACTACGCACTGGTATAGCATATCTCTGAAAACCTCGTTCATCAAATTTTGTAATATTGCGGGTGCATTGCACAACCCAAACGGTATTACGAGGTATTCGAAATGTCCGTCATGGGTGTTAAAGGTGGTTTTCCACTCATCACCCTCGCGGATCTGGACCAAGTTATAGGCCCCATGGAGGTCTAACTTTGAGAAGATCTTTGCTCCTTGAAGCCTGTTGAAGAGCTCAGATATAAGTGGCAGTGGGTAGCGATCCTTGAGGGTTATTTCATTTAGGCCATGGTAGTCAATGCAGGGACGCAGGGAGCCATCTTTTTCCCTATGAAGAAGAACCCTGCACCTGCAGGGGACTTGGAGGACCAAATGAATCCCTTGGCCAGATTTTCTCAAATGTATTCTGACATGACTTGGGTCTCCATCTGCGAGAGAGGATAGAGTCTGCCCCGTGGGGACTCCATATTAGGTAGTAAGTTGATCGCAGTCATATGAGCGATATGGAGGTAATGTATCTGCGGCCTTCTTAGAGAACACATGGGAGAAGGATGCATATTGTGGCGGAAGGCCGGAAAGATTAGTTGTGGTTACCATATAAGACAATGGTGAAACGGGTTCCAGACAATTCTTGTGAGAAGCAGGCCCCAACGAGAGAGCTGTAAGGTGGCCCAGTCGAAGTGTGGGGGTGTGCTGCTGTAGCCAGGGTAATCCCAATACTACGGGATGGATGGCCTTGTCTAAGATGTGGAATGAGATGGTCTCCACATGCAAGGTTTCAGTGCATAGTTGGATGGGTGCAGTAGTGTGGGTAACTTCACCAGACAGAGGTTCCCCATGAATCGAGGAAAGTAGTAGGGGTACTGGATGGTAGGGATCTGTAGATGTTCCGTGAGCTGCTTTAGAATGAAGTTCCCACCAGCTCCGGAGTCCACCAGTGCCAAGGTTTGAAACTCTTGATTGTCCATCTTTATTGATATGGAAACGATCAGTGGAGGAGATGGTGAGGGTAGGCCTAGGAGAAGTCCTCCATCAGATCCTAGGCCCAGATGTTTCCCGGACAGACCGGACATGAGGCAATAGCATGGCCCGGCTGGTCACAGAACAGGCAGAGGCCAGACTGCTGTCGATGACGACGTTCTTTTGGTGAAATCTACTCCTACCCATCTGCATGGGTTCCTCCTCCGCTGGATTCTGCAGTGGGTTCAAGCAAGGAGAAGATGAGCGTCTGACTCAGGATGATCGAGGTGCAGCCTTCCAGGATGCTCTGGATTTCAGAGAGCATTCTTGTAGTTGACGGTCAATGCGCCCAGTAAGGTCAATCAGAGAATCCAAGGAGGAGGGCAGTTTGCGAGCTGCCAGCTCATCCTTAATCTGAGGACTCAGCCCTTCGAGGAATATGGAACGTAAGCAGTCGGTGTCCCAATGTAATTCCGATGCAAGAGTGAGGAATTCAATGACATAGTCCGTTAAAGGGCTCGAGCCTTGCTGAAGATGCAGAAGGGATGAACCGACACGGCTCATCAACCAGAGTCTTCAAAGACGGACCGAAACAGGGCCAGGAACCCTGGAAGGTCCCGGAGGACAGTGTCTGCTCGCTCCCAGAGAGGTGATGCACAGGCCAAGGCCTTACCATCCAGAAGGGCCAGCACGTATGTGGTCTTGGTGATCACATCTGGGAAGTAAGCAGGTTGCAGGCAGAAATGCATATTGTATTGGTTCAGGAACCCCCAGCACAGGAGAGGGTTCCCAAAAAAGCGCAGAGGTGCTGGCAAGGGCACAGTCAGCCGAGGAGCCGGCGTAGAAGTAGAGGTACTCCGGAGGGCAACCCCGAGGGGAGGAGCTGCACAGCGTAGGATGATGATGTAATGTCATAGGCCAACCCACAGAACAGGGAATCCAGAGTTGAGCCTCTAGTGATGATGGAGCACCGCCTCGAGGAGCGGGAAAGTGTTGGCAGTCTCAATATGGTACGTAGGCACAACCCTGAGGAGCGGGAAAGCACACAAAGTCCCAGGGAAACCGGAGAGCGTTACCCCGAGGAGCAGGGAAGCTCTGGCAGTCACTGTAATATGTAAGCACGGTCCTGAGGAGTGGGAGGCATGGATAATATTTTTCAGGCTGCGGGCGCAACCCCGAGGAGCGGGAAAGTCCCTCTGTAGAACTCACAGATAGCTGAGGTGTCCCAGTGGTAGTCCCGAGGAACGGGAGGCTTTGCAGGTTAGAACCCAGGAGACGCAGATCCAGCCCGAGGAGCAGGGTAGGCAAGGAGAGCAAGTCCCCAATGTGTGCACTGGCCCCCAAGGAACGGGTACCAGACAGGGTCCAAGTCCAAGGCGTGAAGCATAGTCTCAGGAACATGTAGGCAGTAGTCGAAGAAGTACGGAACTTGTTGCCAAGTCGGCTAGCTGAGGGCAAAGGTGGAGTTTAAATACACTAGTCTGATGATGTCATCAACCGGGGACACCCCAGAAGTTCCCGCCGATGAGGCTTCAAAGGAGGGCCCAGTGGCGTACGCACCTAGGAAGTCCTGAAGTCGAGGATGATGGCAGCGGAATCCAGGCCACCATGAGGAGTCTCGGGGAACGCGGCGGTGAAAGCTGGCCTGAGTTGCGAGCAGTTCTGAGGAGAGCAGGAGAGCAGTGCAGGAAGTAAGTACACGCAGTCGCAGCCGTCTGCGACCGACGAGCATAACACCTATCCCATGACTTTTTAGTTTCCTTAGAAGCGTCTCATGAGGGACTTTGTCAAATGCCTTCTGAAAATCCAAATACACTACACCTATTGGCTCACCTTTATTTACATGTTTTATAACCCTTTAAAAAAAAAAATAAAAATGAAGCAGAATTGTAAAACAAGACTTGCCTTGGGTAAATCCATGCTGACTGTGTTCCATTAAACCATGTCTTTCTATATGCTCAGTGATTTTGATATTTTGAATAGTTTCCACTATTTTTCCTGGCACCGAAGTCAGGCTCACTGGTCTATAGTTTCCTGGATCACCGCTGGAGCCCTTTTTAAATATTGGGGTTACATTGGCCACCCATCAGTCTTCAGGTAAAATGGATGATTTTAATCATAGGTTACAAATTTTAACTAATAGAGCTGAAATTTAATTTTTGAGCTTCTTCAGATCCCTTGGGTGCATACCATCTGTTCCAAGTGATTTGCTACTCTTTAGTTTGTCAATGTGGCCTACTACATCTTCCAGATTTACAGTGATTTGGTTCAGTTCATCTAGATCATCACCCTTGAAAACTAACTCCAGAAGTGGTATCTCCCCAACATCCTCAATAGTAAACACAGAAGCAAAGAATTCATTTAGTCTTTCTGCAAAGGCCTTATCTTCCCTAAGAGCCCCTTTAACCCCTCGGTCATCTAATGGTCCAACCGACTCCCTCACGGGTTTCTTGCTTCGGATATATTTTTTAAAGTTTTTATTATGAGTTTTTGCCTCTACGGCGAACTTCATTTCAAATTCTCTCTTTATTTTTATTTATTATTTTTGATATACCGAGTTTCATGATAGGAATCACATCAACCCGGTTTACAATTAACAATGTGGGTAAAGGCAGAGAGTAACAAAGTAGAGAACCTTATCCTACCTTATCAAAGTTTTACACTTAACTTTGTTGATACAAATTGAAAGTTTGGTTACTAAATAATTCTTTTTCATAACTTAATACCTGATTAATTTGAATCTCCATTTTCATAGGACTGAAGTTAAGCTTGTGAGTCAACCTTTTATTTTTGATCACTTGCTGCTATATTGGCAGAAAGCATAGTCTGTGTTTGTGGCCTCTTCTAGAAACAGATGGGACACCTATCGGGGAAACAAACTTCAGATGCATACAATGTGCTAATCTGCAGTAACCAAGGAGGCATGTCAGTTTGAAAAATGTACCGCCGGCCGCTCAGTGGCTAGCCTTCTTCATGGCTAGAATTAGTAGCTAAAGTTCTCTGTGTTCCAGGGAGTGAGGTTTGATAGGGGAGAACAACTTAGCTGACTAGTGCTGAATTTTCAGCCCTACCTTGCTAAAGAGCCTATTTACCAAAACCCAATAATGCATGTTGTTAGTAAAGAGGTCCTATAAATCTTAATGGGGCCCATTTACTAGCCACATAGGTTAATGTGCAAGAATACATGTTAACACGTTTTGCTAAGTTAAGCATCCATTTCTGAACACAGTCATAGCTGGTTTAAATGCCAGCTAAGTTTAGACAGTTAGATTTAACAAAATGTTGTGCCGCCTAGGCTGTGGCTGAAAATTATCCTAAAAATAGCTGGCTAAATATAGCTGCCTATCTTGGCTACTCAGTGGCTCTTTGAAAACCAAGCCCAGTATTATCAGATAACAAATATAAAGAAAAAAAGGAAGGCAGTATTTAAGATAAAAATGGAAATGATTCAGGAAGTCTGAGGCAAAGTTACAAATATTATCGTGATCGAAGTGCATAAGGTGAGAAAAATGCAATCACCAAATTGTGGTTAAAAAGTCATTTATTACAGTACAGATATATTCACAGAAAGAAAATGTAATTGATCTCATAATCAAGAAACAAATATAATTCCCTTTATAACAAAATTAGGCATCCAGCTTAAAACCTCCCTTGACTTTTATAGCATCTAATTGTTTTTTGAAAACATAGCATCTAATTTGTAATCACCTGATATGTTTTCAGTTAACGCATCCAACTGTGCGCTTTGATTCATGTGACACCTGGACTCCTAAAATAAAAACATTTTAGACCCTTTATAATAGCAGAAATAAAAGGGTGGTTTATTGGTTCCCTGCTCTTATCTGACTGGGAAAAAAATAACTGGCCTTTACTTCCTTTCTTTTTATCTTGCAGCTTCATGACCTGGTAGTTTTTCATTGGAACCTGCCCTAACTGAGCTAAGATGACATGAACCTTCATTTGCAGCTTTTTGGGGTTCTCTCCCCCCCCCCCTTATATCCCCTTTCCATTCAGTCCAACCATTGCAATGAAATATTATGGCCAGAAAGGCACAGACTGCTGTTTTCTGTGGGCTGCTTGCACAATGATTGTGACTCCCACCACCACCCAACTAACAGCCCTAGCCCAGGGAGCTGGGAATGCTGCCCCTGCATCATCCCCAGTCCCAATTGACTCGAAGATTAGAAATGGGTCTGAGAATCACATCCCAGGTTCTTGGCACGACTGTGCTGCTGGACCATCTGAACATTCCCAACTGGTCTTTTTTTTTCTGATATATATTTGTTCTTTATGGTCAAATCTGTTAGTTCTTCGCTTTCATTATACCACCTTAAAATGTGACTTAACTGAAACAAATACACATAGGAGATCATTTTCAAAAGGATTCAGGCAAGTAAAACCCGGTTTTAGGTGCTTAAATGGACTTTACACACATACATTGACGTTTGGAAATTGCTATGCCACATGCTGCCTTTACACACATAAATCAGTTTGAAAATTACTTCCACAATGCTTAAAAATACTGTGTTTACTATTTATAATAACAGCATATAAGAACTGAACTATCTGTGGTTCATAAAGAAGGAGCTCTGCATTTTAAAACAGAGGATGGCAAACTAACAAAAAGCAAGCATTTCTTGTTGTCATTCTGCCCAAGCAACTTACAAAAGTAAATTCTTCCTGCTGTTAAGTCAATACAATGATTAACATCATAGAAACTGCTTTTCGCCACCTGAGATGTCAGTGAAATATTTACTCTATTTGACAGAACATTTTTCTTGTGCAAAATCAAACAAATGTAATATTTCCTGGCTTGTGTTGAGAAACCTCGTCAGTCTTCCTGTTAAGGATTCAGGTCATCATCCCCTCTGTGGCATAACTTCAGGCACCTATAAAAAGAAAATCAATGTAAATGGCCAAAAAAATCAGCAACTTTGTGCTCCTAATACTTAGGTATCCTATGTTTTGTTATTTGATGTGATCTTAGATGTCTAATATTTTATATTATTTTCTATGTTGCTACTACCAATATTAAAACCATATATGGTAGAAACTAACATATGCCTTCTTTTATCCACCACTCTCTTAGGATATATAGCTATGTTGCTGAAGTTGTGGGAGACTGTAAAAACAGCACTATGCTCTAGGGATGTGAATCGTTTTAGGACGATTAAAATTATCGTCCGATAATTTTAATATCGTCTTAAACCGTTATGGAACACAATACAATAGAGATTCTAACGATTTATCGTTATAAATCGTTAGAATCGTGAGCCGGCACACTAAAACCCCCTAAAACCCACCCCCGACCCTTTAAATTAAATCCCCCACCCTCCTGAACCCCCCCCAAATGAGTTAAATAACCTGCGGGTCCAGCGGCGGTCCGGAACGGCAGCGGTCCGGAACGGGCTCCTGCTCCTGAATCTTGTCTTCAGCCGGCGCCATTTTTCAAAATGGCGCCGAAAAATGGCGGCGGCCATAGACGAACACGATTGGACGGCAGGAGGTCCTTCCGGACCCCTGCTGGACTTTTGGCAAGTCTCGTGGGGGTCAGGAGGCCCCCCACAAGCTGGCCAAAAGTTCCTGGAGGTCCAGCGGGGGTCAGGGAGCGATTTCCCGCCGCAAATCGTTTTCGTACGGAAAATGGCGCCGGCAGGAGATCGACTGCAGGAGGTCGTTCAGCGAGGCGCCGGAACCCTCGCTGAACGACCTCCTGCAGTCGATCTCCTGCCGGCGCCATTTTCTGTACGAAAACGATTCGCGGCGGGAAATCGCTCCCTGACCCCCGCTGGACCTCCAGGAACTTTTGGCCAGCTTGTGGGGGGCCTCCTGACCCCCACGAGACTTGCCAAAAGTCCAGCGGGGGTCCGGAAGGACCTCCTGCTGTCCAATCGTGTTCGTCTATGGCCGCCGCCATTTTTCGGCGCTATTTTGGAAAATGGCGCCGGCTGAAGACAACAAGATTCAGGAGCAGGAGCCCGTTCCGGACCGCTGCCGTTCCGGACTGCCGCTGGACCCGCAGGTTATTTAACTCATTTGGGGGGGGGGGGTTCGGGGGGGTGGGGGGTTTAATTTAAAGGGTCGGGGGTGGGTTTTAGGGGGTTTTAATGTGCCGGTTTTGCGATTTTTAGATTTTAGATTTTTCACGATTTTCACGATTTTTCACGATATTTTACCCCCCCAAACGGCAACAATACGATTCCCTCCCCCTCCCAGCCGAAATCGATCGTTAAGACGATCGAGGACACGATTCACATCCCTACTATGCTCATCTCTGTGAGAACAGCCACAAAATGGAAACTTACGGATTTTTTTTATGACAGTATTGGTCTCCAATATCTTATTCACATTCTTTTTTTAATTTTCTCAATGCAGATAAAAATCTTTAAAGTGCACTTAAGTTGCTATTTTATAAGCAATTTACCCGAATACATTAAGCAATTTACACTGGCCTATAGCCAAAATGCTTCCGAAATGAATGTAGTCAAACTTTACTAAATCTGGGTCACTGAGAATGAAAACGATGCTTTAGTTTTCAGGATATGCTACTGACTTGGGAATTACGGGGATAAGTGAGTTAAGAAGGGAAAGGATCTCAAATTAAACCTGAAATGACTAATAAATCTTTGACAATTTATGAATAAATCTATGAGTGGGTTTGCATGGCAAGAAAAAGACTGCATAAAAAGCCTTACAATTAGTAGTAATAAATTTTCTTGGAAATGAGGCAAACAACTGTAAGGGGTTGGTGGAAAACCTCCTCAAGGCATACAAAAGTCTTGGCTGCAAGATGTCACTAAAGATGAGGGCGGATATGATAGAGGTCTTCAGATCATGAGAGGTCTTGAACTAGTAGATGTGCTCGGTTATTTACACTTTCGAATAATAGAAGGACTAGGGGGCTGAAATGAAGTTAGCAAGTAGCACATTTAAGACTAATCGGAGAAAATTCTTTTTTACTCAACGCACAATTAAGCTCTGGAATTTGTTGCCAGAGGATGTGGTTAGAGCAGTTAGTGTAGCTGGGTTCAAAAAAGGTTTGGATAAGTTCTTGGAGGAGAAGTCCATTAACAGCTATTAATCAAGTTTACTTAGGGAATAGCCACTGCTATTAATTGCATCAGTAGCATGGGATCTTCTTTGTGTTTGGGTAATTGCCAGGTTCTTGTGGCTTGGTTTGGCCTCTGTTGGAAACAGGAAGCTGGGCTTGATGGACCCTTGGTCTGACCTAGCATGGCAATTTCTTATGTTCTTATGCATTTTTTGCACTCTCATCTAGGTTTTTTTCCACCAGACTGTGTAGTAGGGAGTGACAAGCAAGGCAAGCAATTTCTCCAGGACGTTGCAGCAATGGAAAAATGGTATCGGGGCAAATGGCTTCCATCAATACTTGCAGACTATTGTTGGACAGTGACAAGAGATATTTCATTTAATGACTACAAGAGACAAGCCACTGAATAAAGACTAAAATATGTACATATGTATATATAATAGTTTTTGCTCTTTTATTTCATAGTAAATTTTATTTCTATAATCCTTTTGCTGATTTAATTTTTAAAGTGTTACATAAACAGCACAAGTGAAATATTATGCAACCATAAATACATAAAAAGACCTACATTACAATTTATGACTACAAACTCTACTATCTACGCACTAGTAAAACCCATTTTTAAGCGTGTAAATGCTTTTGAAAATCAGACCCTATCTATGCAATAGACATAGACGTAAAAAGATAAATATCATGGAAACAGTAGCCCATCATTTGGTTTGCAGTATTTTAATTCAGCGCATCAACATCAATAATAAATTACTAATTTTATTGATGAAGCAAAAGACTTCTAAAAATGTGTATATTTGCACAATTTTACACCTGCTAATTGATTTGGCCAAATGAAATTGAACTCATCTATTGTCTGTTAAGTTTGGGTGGGAGGTCTGGGTGAACTGGGGCAGCTCAAAGTAAAGTGCTAGAGGGTCTAAGTAGAGTGGAGATGGACTGGGTGAACTGGTGGAGGTATTGATAAACTGGTGATTTCAAGTACGTGTGCATATTTTAAAATATATCTTGTAAACTGTTGTGATTGGTCACAGAATGACGGTACATAAATACAATAAATATCTGCCTCTCCATATAAATTAGGGGTTTACAAGTACATTTTTTCTTCTTTCCGTGCATAAAATTTACGCATATATGTTTATAAACAGGTAAACGTATGCATTTTAAATATTCGTGCCTACTGAAACATACACACATACTTTCAGAGCTGAACTATGCTGTATGTTATAAACTGTGCCAAAACATGGCCACTGCAGTTTATAAAATACTAGGATAATCTCTGCATGTCCACTTACGTGCACAAATCCAGTAACACAAATAGATATTAGAGTTATCATCTTATTGTATTACTAATTATTATTTTAAAATTGTTACAGAATGCCTATTCCTATCCACTTCTCCCCTTGATACTCCATGATTCTTATATTGGTTTCAAATAAATTCCATAATACCAGACCATCAATTGCTCTTACCACAGTGATATTATGCTCCCAGAAAACATAGGGATACTCCTTGAAGGCTTGGCAGAAGTTCCCTGGATTCTCCATTCCAACCTCTGTGAACCTTCTCCTTTGCAGGTCTTGCAGGATTGGTGGGACTCCAGACCACTCCTCATCCCGCAGGACCCAGGTCAGGTCCCTTGGTTTTTTCTATGTAAGGAGAAACACTTCTCCAGCCTTGGGTCTTTCCCCTTGAAAGGGAAAGCTCCTGCAGAGCCTTCTCTTTATTTATTTATTTTTATATTCTGCAATTTTCAATATAGTACACCCATATCCCCTTTTGGGTTCTTTCCAATTCTAACTCCTCCCACCAAACTTCAAAGACAGGATAGCAGAGTTGCTTACCTGTACAGGTGTTCTCACAGGACAGCAGGATGTTAGACCTCTCATGTGGGTGACATCATCTGATGGAACCAATCACAGAATACTTTTGTCAAAGTTTCTAGAACTTTGACTGGCACCTACTGGGCATGCCCAGCATGGCAATAACCCTGCATCCAGCAGGGGTCTCCCTTCAGCCTTATGTATAGCAAAAAAGAGCGTGCAAAAAATAACATAATAAATCGCAAGCGTACCCAACTCCGCGGGGTGGCGGGTGGGTTTCGTGAGGACTAACATCCTGCTGTCCTGTGAGGTACCTGTTACAGGTAAGCAACTCTGCTTTCTCTCAGGACAAGCAGGATGGTAGTCCTCACATGTGGGTGAATAACAAGCTGAGGATGCCCGCGCATGTACCGAAAACACCCAAAGACGTGCAACAGGCACAACAACAGGGGTGCTTCTTTGGTAGACGGGCAGCCTGAATATCCTAGCGGGTGTAGAAGGAAATTGGATATTACGCTGAGAATAGATTGCGTAGAACAGACTGTCCAAAGATAGAATCTTGTGTACCAGCCTTGTCTATATAATAGTGAGCTGCAAAGGTATGAAGAGAACTCCAGGTTGCAGCTTTGCAGATATCAATGAGAGGTATGGAACGAAGGTGTGCAACAGACGTTGCCATAGCCCTAATGGAATGCGCTTTAACTCGGTCCTGAAGCGGAAGGTCTGCTTGCTAATAGCAGAAGGAAATGCAGTCCGCCAACCAGGAGGACAGGGTCTGCTTTCCGACTGGGGTTCCCAGCTTAAGTTTATCAAAGGAAACAAAGAGCTGGGTGGATTTCCTATGGCCTGCAGTGCGTTCCAAATAAAAGGCAAGCACACGTTTACAGTCCAAGGAATGGAGAGCCCGCTCAGCAGGAAGTGAGTGGGGCTTCGGAAAGAAAGTAGGCAGCACTATGGATTAATTTAAATGAAACTCAGATACCACTTTCGGTAGAAATTTAGGATGCGTGCGAAGGATCACTGAATCATGAAGAAATTTCGTGTAAGGAGGGTATGTAACTAGCGCCTGCAGTTCACTGATCCTGCAAGCAGACGTTAACGCTAGAAGGAAAAGGACCTTCCAAATGATATGCCGCAACTCGCAGGAATGCAGAGGCTCAAACGGAGGTTTCATGAGCTGCGCCAAAATCACATTAAGATCTCAAGATGGGGCCGGTGGATGGAGAGGAGGCTTCAGGTGAAGCAACCCCTTCATAAAGCGCATCACCAGGGCTGGATTGAGATAGACATGGAAGGCAGCCACCGCACTGACATGCACTCTGATAGAGGAGGTTTGTAAACCAGACTCCGAGAGATGCCAGAGGTAGTCTAAAAACTGATTCGTGGGGCAGGTAAAAGGATCTAACCCTTTTAAAGTGCACCACAATGAGAATCTTTTCCATTTTGAATAATAAGACTTTCTCGTAGAATGCTTTCGTGAAGCTATGAGGGCCTGAGATACAGATTCCGAAAGATTGAAAGGCTGAAGGATCAACCTTTCAACATCCAAGCTGTCAGCGAAAGGGCCTGAAGGTTGGGCCTAGAGCCTAGAGGAATCTGTGGACACAGGGAGAGATCCCGAAGGATTGGAAACCAAGCTTGATGTGGCCTGTAGGGGGCTATGAGAATCATTAGACCCTTGTCCATGAGTAGCTTCATGAGAGTTTTGCTGATGAGAGGAAGTGGTGGGTAGGCATAAAGGAGACCTTCCTTCCAGGACAGGGTGAATACGTCCCGAGGTGGAACATTGTGACTTTGATGGAGAGAGCAGTAGTTGTCCACCTTGCGATTCTGCGGAGACGCAAATAGGTCAATGGTTGAACGCCTCCACTTCTGGAATAGTCTGCCTGCAACTACAGGGTTGAGGGACCACTCGTGGGGCTGAAATTCCTGACTGAGACTGTCCGCTAGAACATTGTCCACACCTGCCAGGTAGGTCGCTCTGAGAAGCATAGCCTGGGATAGAGCAAAAGCCCAAATCTGTACCGTTTCCTGACAAAGGAGGTAGAATACGGTTCCTCATTGTTTGTTGATATACCACATTGCTACCTGATTATCCGTCTGGATCAGGATTGTTTTGTTGGACAAACAATACCGAAACGCAGAGAGAGTATATCTGATTGCTCGGCGTCCAGAAAATTTATTTGATGTTGCGACTCCTCTGCTGACCAGGTTCCCTGAGTCTGCAGGTTGTTGACATGTGCTCCCCAACCTAGATTGGAAGCATCGGTCGTCAAGATTATTTGAGATTCTGGAGCTTGAAAGGGCAGACCTTGAAGTAGATGGGACTCCAGGATCCACCACGCCAGTTAGAGACGAAGTCGCCTGGTGATGTGGACAATGTTGGACATTGGATGATGTGCCTGTGACCACTGGGACTTTAATGTCCACTGAGTTACTCGCATGGCTAGATGAGCCATTGGGGTTACATGGACTGAGGATGCCATATGCCCCAGCAAGACTAGTAGATGACGAGCTGTTGTGGTTTGATGAGAACTTATGTTCTGCGCCAATGATGCCAGTGTGTGAGCTCAGTCCCTGGGAAGAAAAGCTTTTGCTTGGATCATGTTGAGATCTGCTCCGATAAAGGAGAGGAACTGAGACAGAGTCAGGTGAGATTTCTGATAATTGATTAGAAATCACAATGAAAGTAGTAGTTGCACTGTAAGGTGGAGGGAGTGAAGAACTCCTTCCGATGGCTGAGCTCTCAGCAACCAGTCGTCCAGGTAAGGATAGACATGAATGCCCAGTCATCTTAAGTATGCAGCTACTACTGCTAGGCACTTGGTGAACACCCGAGGGGCTGATGCTAGGCCGAATGGGAGGACCTTGTATTGGAAATGTTGGTTCCCTACAAGGAAGCGGAGGTATTTTCTGTGAGATGGGGTAATTGCAATGTGCATGTACGCGTCTTTTAGGTCGAGAAAGCAAAGCCAATCCCCCTGCTGGAGAAGTGGAAGCAAAGAACCCAAGGTTACCATTCAAAATTTCTCTTTTCGAAGATGTTTGTTTAAGGCCCTTAGGTCTAATATTGGGTGAATTCCTCCTGTCTTTTTTGGGATTAAAAAGTATTGGGAGTAGAATCCTTGTCCTCTTTGGGCAAGAGGAATGGGTTCTATAGCATTCACTTGCAGCAGGGAGGATATCTCTTGCTGCAGTTGAAGACAGTGGTCGGAAGAGATTCACCCCAGCCAAGGTGGAGTATCCGATGGAATGGAGAGGAAATTTAGATGGTAGCCTTGAGCGACGACTGCTTGCACCCAGCGGTCAGTGGTAATGGTTAGCCATTTGGTGGAGAAGTGGCATAAGCGGCCGCCCACAGGTAGATTGGGCAATGGAGGATGACCTTCGCTCTGAAGTCAGGAGTCAAATTCCCATTGTAGGAGCAGGTTGGGAAGGAGCTTGAGCTTTCTGAGCTCAAGGCTGGCGCATTGTGGACTTCTGGAAAGGCCGGGACGGGTGACCTTGAGATGCCGGTGGATAATATTTACGGGTCCTGTAAGTCGTCCGTTTAGTGTCGCGCCGGAAGGATCATTTGGATGGAGTGGAAAGATCCGCCTGAGCTGCCGAGAGCTGCCGAAGCATTTCACTATGGTCCTTCAGCTGGGCCACCATCTCTTGGATTTTATCACTGAAAAGATATCCCCTGTGCAGGGCAGGTCAGCCAAATGATCCTGCACTTCAGGACAGAAATCAGAGGATTTTAACCAGGCCCAGCACCGGGCACTGATACCAGCCGCAGATAAACGGGAGGCCATGTCGAAGACATCGTATGCTGAGTGGACCTCATGTTTTCCCGCGTCGAATCCCTTCTTTATAATGGAATTCAGCTGGTCTTGAAGCTGGTCTGGAAGGGACTCTCCAAACTCCTGTAGCTGTTTAAACAGGTTATAGGTATACTGGGTCATATATAATTGACGCTATGCGCGAGATAAGCATGGCCCCGTGAAATACCCTGCGGCCCAAAGCATCAAGGAATTTCTGCTCCTTCCTAGGTGGTGCTGAAGAATGGGGTTTTGGACACTTGGCCTTCTTTTGGGTGGACTCCACCACCACCGACTGATGAGTTAGCTGTGTCTTCTGAAATCCCAGGGAAGGCTGGACTAGATAAATAGCATCCGTCTTACGGTTTACAGGAGGAACCGATCCAGGATGCTCCCAGTTGTATTGCATCAGGTCCTGCAGCACCTCATGAACTGGGACGGACATGATTTCCTTAGGGGGATCCAGGAATTGCAGGACTTCTAGCATTTTATGCCTGGAATCTTCTTCCGTCTGCAGTTGAAAGAGGATAGTCTCCGCCATCTCTTTATAAAATTAATAAATAAGATGTCTTCCGGCGGAGACTTGCGCCTTTCGTTTGGAGGCTCTGACGGAACTTCTGTTGAGTCTTGGGTATCTGTGGAATCAACCATCCAGGGATCATAGGGCTGATCCCCTGCATCCCTCGGTGGTCCAAGTGGAAAACTTGGAACTTCTCCAGCCAGAGGTCGAGGTTGGACAGATATCGGTGCTGGCATTGAGGGACCTGGTCTTGGTATCAAGAACGCAAGATCTGGCATCGGTACCGTACGCCTGGGAACCAATGGCATCTGGGATTTCATCGGTGGCCTCGATGGTGGTACTCCCGATGGCCCCAGAACCAGCTCTGGCAATATATCCTCCTCTCCAATGAAAGCAGGATGGACGTTGATGGAATCATCAGTAACGGTGATTTTCTCAGTGCTCCTGGTAGGGTACCGATGAGCAGATCCAGTTTATCCAGGAGAGGGAGTAGCACCGGAGGCATCAGTGCCGGTTCCGGCAGAGGCACCAGTGCTGGCGTCGGTGGTTGCGGAAGGCTTTGGATTGCCTGGACTACATCCTCTTGCACCATGCGGTACAATTCCTCTTGGAGCGCTGGGGTGGTGAGCTCCAGGTCTGGAGTGGGAGGCACCTCGGGCAGTACCAGAGGGTCCACCGATCTTGGTGGAGTCTCGGTAGCCCCTTCCACCGAAGGCGCGGGACGCCTCGGTGAATCCGGCTTTAAGGGCCCTGGACGCTCCTCAGCTTGGGTCTTTTTCATCGGTGGTTCCGTTGATGGCTCCACCGACATAGCGGAGGGCACCGGCCGTCGATGTTTATGTTGATGCTTTTCTTGATGGTCCGCTCTCCCCGATTCCGGCATCAATGATGTAGATGCCGAGGACTGGGACAATGATCGGGTGTCTTCAGCCTCGGAGCGATGTCGATGCTTCGGCGAGGATCGAGTCGATGGTACCTGAGGAGACTGGCAATGGAATAAAAGTGCCATCTTTTCCAACTGTGCCTTACGGCCCTACGGGGTCATTTGGGCACAATCGGTACATGTCTCCACATAGTGCGATGGTCCAAGGCATAAAACACAGACTAAATGAGGGCCGTGATTGACATAGTCCTCGGACAGTCAGGGCACCGACGAAAACCCGTCGCCATCATGGCTGTCGAAAAATTTAGGCCGGCCATGGTCGGCGCCGACAAGGCCTACAGAAGTCCCCGCAGGGAAATGACTGAAAAACGGTGATAAACTTACCGCACGACCCGGTATTCGACGGCGAAGAAGGGAGACCCGTAGGGGGTATAAACTTTTACAAGTTTTGAAAATAATTTCCTGAGGAAACTTTCCAGTCAGGAACTGTGAAGAGCTCCAAAAATCCGCGTGGCTATTAGCTGAGTGGAAAAAAGAGACTGAAGGGAGACCCCTGCTGGATGCAGGGTTATTGACATGCTGGGCATGCCCAGTAGGTGCCAGTCAAAGTTCTAGAAACTTTGACAAAAGTCTTCCGTGATTGGCTCCATCAGATGATGTCATCCACATGTGAGGACTACCATCCTGCTTGTCTTGTGAGAATATATAATCCCATTACACACTCCAAGTAGAGAATCTCATCTAATACCTCTTAAAGGAGATACACAAATTTAAACTCAGCTACTATTCTTCCCATATTCTCCTAATTGCACATGCATAGTATAATTTTATCATATAAGATGCCATCTAGTTGCTGTTCCATAGAATGTCCCATCAATAGTGTTTTTAAATTCACAACATTCATACTATTGGCAGCACATTACAAAACTCCAGGTAGAGGTCAAATGAACTCTACCACCCAGAATCCTTTTCAGAAAATATTCTCAGTGATGCCCTCTCTGAGTCTAGGGTCTGATTTTATATAAAATTATACCCAGAAGTGCATGCCTATTAGGAATGTACATTTGTTTTGAATGAGCAAAACACAATGAATGAACTTATAATGGAATGAACAGAAAATTGGTCTCAGATGAAAATACCTAAAATTTTTGGGTATTTTTGTATTAATGGACTTCTGGCATCACTGAGGCATGTCCTTTTACTAGATAGCATCTTTTATAGTTGACAGAAGAAGAAAGACTTGAGGAAAGCCTGGTCCTGGGCCTGAGTGTCGGGCCCGAGCCTAAGTCAGCCCCAGTGTCAGGCCCAGGCCCTGTTGATAGGACCCAGACCTAGGCTTCAGGCTTAGGCCTGGGCTTACGCGATGGGACACAGCCTTAAGCCTAGGCCTTGTCAACGGGACTTGGGTCTTGGCGTTGGGCCTGGGCTCCAGTCCGTTTTTCTTTTACACTGAAGTAAAAAGAAATGAACAAAAAAACAAATGTTTTTTTCAATCGAACCTGATGAATGATTGTGACCTCCAAACTGAATCGGCAAATTGAAGCAATTTTTTGAGCCTGCACATCCCTAATATCTATCATAAAACAAAGCTCAGCAGAATGGGGAACTGAAAAATCCCCGGAAAACTATTTAATAAAGGTTATTTATTATGAATCAGGCAAATCTTGGTAGTTCTTAAATCTATTCATAAAAAGAACATGAACAAGAGAATATATACTTGCTAGCTGAAGTCAAGAAAATTAAGTTTTGAAAAAATGTAAAGTAATGGGATATATGCAAAGTAGAATATATACTGTATATTGATTTACTAAGCTTATTTCCCATAGACAGTAAATCTGGACTTTAGTGGGAAAAAGGTCTTAGTGAATCAGGCCTATAGTCTCATTCAAATCAAACCAGTTATATATCCCATATGGAGGGGAGAAATGTACTGGATAGTTAACAGGGAGATTTGAATTGTTCTGCCAAATTTGTCATTGATATAGTGTTCAAGAATTTCTACAAATCATTTTAACACCCCTGAATTCATTAATTTGCATGCAGTGTCTCAAAATGTAATCAGAACTGTTTAAGTAAATGTCACAAAAACAAAGATACTAGTACTTAAAGCTAGCACTGTGCTTTAACTAAATATCATGCCTACCACAGGTATGCTAGGGATCGCAGACCAGTGATTGGATTAGATTACTTTGTAAACAAATGTTTTATTTAAATAAGCCAAGATAATTGTCTTACCTTCCAATTAAATTTTGATGACTTTAAAAATTCCCATAATCCTTTTCTATTGGGTTACGATGGGGAGGAGGCTACAAGAAATACAATAGGTAGTATTATTTGTGACATACAAAATGGACATAATATAATAATTTAAAATTTTGAAAATCTAAATTTTCTAAATTAAAATTTTGTTTGTTTAATGTCTACTGTATTACATTGAAATCACATCCCTTCAACCCTTGCAATGAAGAGATAATTTTGGAATTCAAACACTATATCAACAGTTTCTGAGGACTCTAAGCCAGAGTGAGGAGGAATTATCCCAACACACTAGTTTACACTGTACTAGTCAGTCTTAGTAAGGGACACAGTGCATCATCCTGTTCTGCTATATCATCCTTATATATTAGGAAGGGAAACAGTACATCATCTTATTCTACCATATCAACCTTAGAAGAGATGCAGTGCATCATTCTATTCTACCACATCATCTTTAAAAGTATGTGATTTAGATATCCAGTTAAATGAAAACCTTGCTATGAAAAAGCACATCAATAAATTAGTTAATATGGGTTATGCTAAATTGCATATACTATGGTGGTTGAAACCTTTATTGTCCTTTGAAGATTTTCGTACAGTATTGCAAACTCTTATCTTCTCAAACTTAGGCCTGGATTTATCAAAATGCACTGAATACCGTATGTGATAGAAAAAGGGGTGTGTTTTATGGTAATAGGCACTTTATTGCAATTTGTGCTAATACCTATGCAAAGAGCTAAGTTAAGTGTATTTCTTACATACAACCACTGGGGGGGGGGGGGGGGAGAGTAAGAGAGAGAGAGAGAGAGAGAGAGAGAGAGAGTGTGCACCTACCTGTAATGCCCCAACACTAGATAGGTATTTATATCTCTATGGGAGGCTCACCTAGTAACTCCAGGTGAGGTTTAGGTATTAGTGTAGGGGTTAGGGGCCACTTTGACATTCAAAGTGAGACGTACGAACAGAACAGTGCTCTCTTGTGAAGATTTGATGACCCTCGGAGTGAGGAAACTCACTCAAAGATGAGATTTGTGTAATGTTCTCTCAACCTAGCTTGATGGACTCTCTACCTCTCTCTCTCTCTCTCTCTCTCTCATAGCTTGGCTGGTGCTCCAGGAGCCTCAAACACAAAAAAGGTGTAGGTAAAGCCATGCAATAGGGCTTCACAAAATGGTAAACCACCCCTAACTCCTCCTCTTTTTCAGATTTGCATTGCACCATACGATATGGTGCTTTTCACATGCGATAAGCCCTTAATGCATGCAAAAACACCTTATAGCATTTTGATAAATGACCCTATGAGATTACTATAACTCTTGGTCTTACTGCATGTAGCCTAAAACATTATAATTACCAGGGGTGTGCATTCGTTTTGAACTTAAATGTAAAACGCAACTTATTTTTTTTTTTAACTTAAAGTGATGAGGCGAAAACGATCGGATTTCCAACTTATTCAACATAGCTATGTTGAATAAGTTGGAAATCGCGATTGTTGATCCTAAATAAAATTTAAACCCCTCACCCTCCTTAATCCCCTCCCCAAGACTTACCAAAACTCCCTGGTGGAACAGCAGGGAGTCAGGACGCCATTTCTGAACTCCTTTGCGAGGAGCACGTGACGTCGGCGTCACGTCGGAGTGACGCGGCGTCACGTGATTCCCCGCGCGATCGCTCCGGGGGACCCTCGTTGCACCCAAAAGGAACTTTTGGCCAGCTTGGGGGGGCCTCCTGACCTTGGGGGGGGGGGGGGGGATTAAGGAGGGTGAGGGGTTTAAATTTTTATTTGCACGTATGGACATAGACTCAACTTATGGAATTCTCCATATGTCCATATTGACCGCAAATGGGACCCCCTTTCGACTTATGGGTTCCGGGAGCGATTTCTCGCCGCAAATCGTTTTCGTACGGAAAATGGCGCCGGCCATACGTGTATGGCCGGCGGCCATTTTCAGCGGGGGTTCCGGACCGCCGCTGAACGACCTCCTGCACTCGATCTCCTGCCGGCGCCATTTTCCGTACGAAAACGATTCGCGGCGAGATATCGCTCCCGGAACCCCGCTGGACTCCCAGGAAACTTTTGGCCAGCTTGGGGGGGCCTCCTGACCCCCACAAGACTTGCCAAAAGTCCAGCGGGGGTCCGGAACGACCTCCTCCATTGAATCGTTTTTGTCTATGGCCGCCGCCATTTTGCGGCGGCCATTTTGAAAAATGGCGCCGGCTGAAGACAACACGATTCTATTGAGGGGGCCGTTCCGGACCGCCGCCGTTCTGGACCACCGCCGGATCCCCAGGTAATTTAAAGCATTGGGGGGGGGTTCGGGAGGGTGGGGGATTTAATTTAAAGGGTCGGGGGTGGGTTTTAGGGGGTTTTAGTGTGCCGGTTTTCCTGCCCTCCCCCTTCCCCCGATTTACGATTTTTTAACGATAAATCGGGGGAATTGGTATTGTATCGTGGCCCTAACGATTTTTTGACGATTTAAAATATATCGGACGATATTTTAAATCGTCAAAAAACGATTCACATCCCTAATAATCATAACCGGCTAAGTTAGACCAACTTTATGGCAGGTCTAACTTACCCGGTTAACTTATGCGGCTACCACTGAATTTTGGCAGTTAGCCGCATAACTTATATGGGTGACTCGTTCCACCCCGATCTACCCACTAAACACCCACAATGTATGCGGCTAACATTTTAGTCATATAAGTGACTCATGCACCTAAATGGCAGCCGCTGTACAGAAGCACATATTCAGTGGTCGCTACATAGCAGGATAAGTTACACTAATTGGGCTAAATAGCGTTGAGTGTGCTTTGAATATTGACTGAATGAGAATTTTAAAATTACAAACATTCTATTTACCGACCCTTCTTTGATACCTGGAATAAAATTTACAAATATGCATGTAAACACAGGGCATTAAATAAAGTCTTACATACCTGTAGCATATGTGGCATGGCATACGTATTTCTATCCAAGCTGTGACTTGCTCTTCTGCTTTTTTTAACAGTTGCTAGAAAAAAGAAATTGACTTCTTTAACTATTATACATCTGCGAGTCTATCTGGCAGGCTACAAGTATGGAAATAACTAGAAGGCCTAGAGGAAACAATGGGCACTCATGTCGTCGGATCTGACTGGCAGGCTATGTAGGGGACTTAGGGGGCTGGATATTCAGTCAATGACCATATTAGTATTGTTGGCTACTTAGATTATTACAGAGATAAGAGATTAGACATGGGAAAAGTGAAATACTAGAGAGAGAACAAAGAGGGATGGAACAGCTCCCCTATGAGGAAAGACTAATGAGGTTAGGTCTGTTCAGCTTGGAGAAGAGACATCTGAGGGAGGATAAGATAGAGGTGTTTAAAATCATGAGAGGTCTAGAATGGGTAGATGTGAATCGGTTATTTACTCTTTCGGATAGTAGAAAGACTAGGGGGCACTCCATGAAGTTAGCATGTGGCGCATTTAAAACTAATCGGAGAAAGTTCTTTTTCACTCAGTGCACAATTAAACTTTGGAATTTGTTGCCAGAGGATGTGGTTAGTGCAGTTAGTACAGCTGGGTTTAAAAAAGGATTGGATAAGTTCTTGGAGGAGAAGTCCATTACCTGCTATTAATTACGTTGACTTAGAAAATAGCCACTGCTATTACTAGCAACAGTAACATGGGATAGACTTAGTTTTTGCTGAAGCAGTAGCAGATTGAACACAAATTGTTAAGAATAAATGAAGTTTATTTTGCATCGGGAGCAATAATTCTTTGATGAATTGACTACATTAGCAAGCCCCTGACGCAGGCCTATGTGTGGGTGAAACTCGGTCTGAGTCAGGCGAATTTTTGGGCATATTTTGTTTTTAATCCATTGAACATTTTAAGTAAAGGATTTTAAGGCAATTGGTTAAATCTAATCTTGCTTGCTTCCTGGCTTTATTTGACCATCTTCTGTGTTGTTTTTTTGGTCCAACAAATTATGGCCTGGATTGACCACTATTGGAGACAGGATGCTGGGCTTGATGGACCCTTGCTTTGACCCAGTATGGCATGTTCTTATGTTCTTATTCTCATCTACCCAAGATGTTGGCATATCCAAGCAGGAAGACAAAGACTGTCCATTATAAGGATAATTTGCAGACAGTCAGGCTTTGTGGCTAGCAGCTGGGATATATACTTCGTAGAGTAGACAGAATAACTGAGCACATTGAATAGGCCAATTGGTCTATTTCTGACATCATCTACTATATTGCTATTTTACTTTAAATACTGATGTACATTGGGAGAATATCCTCTATTTAGAAAGAGAACATGATGGCAGATAAAAGGGTGTAAGGCCCATCTAGTCAATCCACTTTGCTTCTTTTTACAATGCCATAGAGCCCAGTTACCCAGTTACTCTGGCTTTTCTTTGCTTCTTCTCACCTAAGGATCTTCAATGCTTATCCCATATTTTCTTAAATTATGCTGCTATTTTCACCTCTACTAAACTCACTGTGAGGCTCTTCCACTCATTTATTTTATTTATTTATTTATTTATTTATTTATACATTTTTGTATACCGAACATATTGTGTACACTTCAAGTCGGTTTACAATAAAACAACAGACTGTCTTTAACGACATGTCTTAAAAACAAAATAAAATATTATAAAAGATGAAACAAACTCAACTAAAAATGAAACCCTATAAATATTAACATTAAATTATACAGTAATCAGTTAAAATAGTAAAATACATACAAATCATTCAATATCAAACTAGTAATAGGGTTAAAAAATAAAATAAAATAAAATCTAGTAGCTATATTTTAATTCACAGGGAAAATCATTGGAATCATTCTGTCATAGTGAAAGCTTGCGTGTAACAAGCTTTCTCATCCAGCACCCTTTCCATAAAGAAATATTTTCTAATGTTATTCCTGAGTCTACCCCTTAGAGATCTTTTTCTAGAACTTCCTTGCCACTGAAAAGGTTTGCTTCTTGTGCATTGCATTATTTACATCTTTGAGGAATTTGAATGTCTCTATCATATTCCTTTTTTATCTCTTTTTCCCTACAGTATGCATGGTTTTTAGATCCTTAAGTCTTAATTCATAGGACTTTTGGTGCAGACTCTGAACCATTTTGGTAGCCCTTTTTGGACTGCTCAGCTCCATTCATACTCTTTCTGGGATATGGTCCCCAAAACTAGACACAATACTCCAGATGAGATTTCACCAGTGGCCTATACAGAGGCACTATCACCTCATTACAAGGGGGTCACCATGTCTTTCCATCCAGTGCATATGCAAATCTTCCCCTCTGCATTTGAGTTGGGACAGTGACAGAATGGATGGACTTATGTGTGTAAGTCCATCTGCCTACCATTCCTTCTCTGTGCTGACTCACGGAGGGACTGATGTAGGCACACAAGGAAAGCAATGATTCAGTGACAAGAAGAAATGGGTGACCACATGTCTCTACTAGTTATGCCTTTCCATACAACAAAATGCAACATTTGAAAAGAAAGAAAATATTAAGAAGTTCTAAAAGTCCAATACTATCAAATCCTAATTTACCATATAAACTCTGATTATTAAGTCCTACTCTATACCGATTTACTAAAATACGACATCTAAAGCTCATTATTTTGTGAAAGGAACCCAACAAGATTTCAGGCGGCAGTGAAATACCAAATAATCATTTAGAAAATGTTTATTCAATTAAAATGGAATGTAGCAGGAAAAGATCCTATTACAGCTATGGGATAATTCAGCCTCCTTTTAAGTCAGCACCACAAGGAAGGATTCGTCCTGTGATCTTATCATGAGCTCTCTCTCCTGGTTGGTGCACATCACTAACTTATCCCATATCATATACTTCTTCCTTGGATTTCTACACCCCACATACATGACTGCATTTTTTGCATTGAATCTTAGCTTTCAATCATTTGACCTCTTCTCAAGATGTCTTAAATTATCTGTTATTCTGCCTACAAGAGTGGAATATGGGGGTGATCATATCTGATAGTCTTTAGGTAGCCAAACAGGTGGAGAAGGCAATGGCAAAAGCCAGAAAAATGCTTGGGTGCATAGGGAGAGGAAGGGTCAGCAGAAAGCAGAAAAGGAGGTGATATTGCCCCTGTAAAAGCATATGGGTCAGACTTAAAAATCTAAGCATATATATCCTAGAAAAAAGGTGGGAAAGAGAAAATATGATCTAGACAAACAAATACCTCCAAGGTATCAATGCATAGGAGATGGGCCTCTTTCAATTGAAAGGAGACTGTGGAACAAGAGGTCATGGGATAAGGGTGAAAGGAAAGAGGATAGACTGAGGAGTTGTGTAAGAAAATATTTCTTTAAAGACAGAGTGATGGATACATGGAATGGCCTTCCCAGTGGAGGTAGTGGTAATAAGGACAGTATCGAAATTCAAAAAAGAATCATCTAAGTGTAAAGCCTGGGCGAGATGGATCTCAGACTACATCTAGGAGCACATGGGAAAACGAGACGGACCCCTTCTGTACATAGTTCTCTCAATCTCTCCAAAGATAGCATTTACATTTTGAGTTCCAGTGCTCCCTGTGTGTGTATGTGTGTGTGTGTGTGTGTGTGTGGGGGGGGGGGGGGGGGGGGGGGGATGGAACTATAATTCCAAGGCCCTTTTGCCTTTGTCCCAGTACAAGCCCCTTTCCTTCACTGTAAACAGCAATAATGATAATCTCAGTCTTTTGCATCTGTTATGGTTTTGAGGTGTTTGAGTGGATTCTTGGGTACTGTGGGAGATGACCACACCCATGGGGAGGAGCCCAGTGGGGAGCCACAGTACTGGGCTAGACTCAGGACGCACAAACACAGAGTTTTGTCTTTTATTGTACAGCTGATGTATACCACCAGAGGTGGCAGTAGTGAGATGATCCAGAGGTAGCAGTCCAGGGACCCTCGGCAGAGGGGACCTGTCTCACCGAGATGGTATAGGGAGATCCAGGTGTAGGTTCCCAGCACAGCAGAGCTGTAGATGAGACAGATTGAGAATTAGATTACTCACTAGATGGTATCTGTAAGGTTGATGATTCCACCAGGCAGAAGTAGATGGTAACAGGCACCGAGGCAGGGAAAGCAGGCCCTCGAGGAGCGAGTACCTGATCCCAGTAAGGCACCTGAAAGAAAGCAAAGGGCCTCTGAGGAGCGGGTACCCAGGTTAGAGAATTACCCCAAAGGGCAGAGAGAGCTTCCAGTGGCAGCACGGAAGCGGCAGAGTAGCTTAGACTGGACAAGTCCAATCCTTGCTAACTCAATGAGCTAGCAAACAAGCATAGGCTAAATATCCAGATGGCGTGACGTCACTCGAGGGGACGCCCCCCGAGGTTCCCGCCATGACGTGGATAAAGACGTGGGTGACATGCGCGCGCACACCCTAGGAGGCCCTTAGGAGAAACATGGTGTGAGGCTTTGCCATAGCCGTTCTGGGGACGCCAGAGAATGCGGCTTGCAGACGCGGCGGTAGCCATCTTCCCAAGGCAGGCAGGGAGAGCAGAGAGAAAGGTGAGGCACAAGGTTCGAAGCTGTCTGAGACCGACAGACGCAACAGCATCCAGAAAGCACACTGAGAAGCAATGTGGTTTCCAACTTCTTTACTGATAGCTGATTTGATGACTGAAGAATATATACAGCTTCAATTCAGTGTTTAAATAAAATCAATAATTAATATGATAGCAGAAAGATTAATAAACTTGTGACCTCACTCTTCTTGCGAAGTTTTTCAATTCCTTGGAAGCACACTTCTTAACATGTGATCCCCTCTTCTTCCTCATTACTCAAATGGTTCAGATTGAAGATAGTTCAATCCCTTATTTAATATTAGCTTTGTTCCACCATGGAGTGGTTAAAATAAAGTCCCAATATATTAGAACGTAAGCCCCAAATTTCATACCTCTCCTAAAGTCTTCTTGAATATTTTAACTCTCCTAATGAAGTACAGGATGGGTACTCTCCTCTCAAGTGAAATACACTTAAGTCAGCAGCACGAATCCCTGAATACTCATAGCTGTTTCCCTATCACAGGGACAGGACGCCACTTCATAGATGAAAAAATATTCACTCCTCAAGCTCTTCCCAGGTGAGACGCCTCTTCCCAATAGAATGGAAACTGATTCCTTGGTACCAAGAGAACTCAGTCCCTGGTGGAAAACAATAATCTTTGACTCCAAAAATAGGAAAAATAAACAAGAGACAGGAAGGGTGGAAAAACGTCATTGCCTCCAAAAGAGAAACCTACTGATAAAAAAACATAATTAAAGCTTGAATTTCATTATATCTGGTCACAGACAGGTCCAGACCCTGTCTGAATCTGCCCTTCCCTTGATTTAACCGTACACAGGGATGCCCCAAACCTCAGTGCACAAGTTCACACAAGAGCCTCACAAATAGAAGTCTCCCAAAAATGGATTAGAAGAGTAAAAACAGTTACAACAAGTAAGTCAGGTTGAACAGCTGACATGCTGAAAGGGAAACCATACCGTTCTTCAAAAATAAATTAGAAAAAATAAAGAATAGGAGATGGAGAGCTCCTGCCTTAGGAAATCCAAACTAAAATCCATGAGGCATGATGGTACTTGAGGATGATAAACAGTAAGTGCACACCATCTGCATGGGGGGAGTAAATGCAAACCTCTCTTTCTCTGAATATTTTGGAACCTCCCCATCTAGTTAGTATATCCCTTTTAGTAAGGGAAACCAGAAGTTCCCTACAGAAGCAGAGAGGATCTCTGAGGGAGTGGTAGGGATTACAGAGATGAGTAGTTGTGTGGATGAGCAGATTATATAAACCTGTATGGCCTTTTTCTTCCATCTTGTTTGTTTCTCCCTCAAGGGTGTATATTCTGTTGCAGACATTAGTGTCATCTGCAAAAAGATACTTCTTACTAATACAATCAGTCTAGGACCAGTACCTGAGGTGCTCCAGTAATCAATCTATTTACAACTACCTTCTACAGTCTATGACTTATATTTCTTTTAAATCTGCAATCAACAAAAAAGTACAAACTTCTTGGTTTTGGGGGATATTTTAGCTGGGTTATTCTTGAAAAATTATTAAGACCAAGATAACAACATGTTCCATCATCTTTGCACAAACTGCTGACAGTGGACTACACTTGATGAGTTAGATGCATTACCTACCATTTGGATGATGGACAATGGTGATTTTGTCTGTTGGTAAAAGAAGAAAAATTCATGTAATTATATATTTGTTTTCACTTATTTAAGTTCCTGAACTCATTTCAGTTACAGCAAAAAAAAAAGGAATAGAGGAAGCTTTGGGAAATGGTAAACAAATGCATTCTTTCAAATATTTTCCATTTTATATTAGCAATATTATTATCCAGAAATGGACATAAAGAATCATTAAAATATCGGGATAATTTATTTTTGAAAGTTCTCCGTATACTTAAACCAGCTGTTTCTGTACAACAAATTATGGCGGCAAGCAAGATTAGATTTGACCAATCGCTTTATAATCCTTTACTAGAGTTCTAATCCCGATGCATATGATTGTAAGTTAGCTTTGCCATAGTAAGACATTGGAGAAAGCTGAAGCAGTAGCAGACTGAACACAAATTGTTAAGATTAAATGAATTTTACTTTGCATCGGGAGCAATAATGTTTTGATGAATTGACTACATTAGCAAGCCCCTGACGCAGGCCCATGTGTGGCGAATTTTTGAGCATATTTTGTTTTTAATCCATTGAACATTTTAAATAAAGGATTTTAAGGCAATTGGTTAAATCTAATCTTGCTTGCCTCCTGGCTTTATTTGACCACCTTCTGTGTTGTTTTTTTGGTCCAACAAATTATGGGCCTGATTCACTAATCATTTTTCCTATAGACAGGATGGGAAAAGAGCCTTAAAAGTGAAATTTAAAACTGGCACATGGACACACGTGTGTGCGTTCATTGGCCCGCGCCCAGGGACGCAGTCATTTTATAACATATGCGCATATATGCATGCATGTTATAAAATTGCCTGACCGTGTACACATGTGCGCGCAATTTTAAGTGGACACGCGCTTAAGCGTGCAAATCCTGCTTCTAATGCATAAGTGGGGGAATTTTAAAAGACACATGCTCTGACGTCATTGCCAGTTTTTCCCAGTTTTCTCACAATTCGCCCAGGTAAGGGATAGGACTTCCAAACCCCCTTAGTTTAATAGCCTCACTTCTCCCCTGTTAGCCCCGAACCTTAAAACCCTGCCCATCTATCGATTTATCTTTATTTTACTACTTACATGGCCTCCGTAGCAGAAGTAAAGTTACGTGGCTGGGGACTCTGGCATGTGCCTGTGAGGGTAAGTATTTACGTGCAAATTTGAAGTTGAAATTCAGGAGCACTTACCGTCCTTCCAGACCATGCCCATGCCCTGCCGCTTTTTGGGAAAGTTTTCTTTGTGTGCGTAGTGGGAGAGACACGTGTACTCGGGCAGCATTAAAAATCTGCTCAGTGTGCACTTGCCTGACTTGTGCGCGTATCTCCAGGTTTTGGGGCTGGGCTTTTATAATTCACCTGTGAGTGAATTAGGCCCTATGTGAGGAAAAACTACATGCATATTTTTCTACAAGCCTAGTTTTCTCCCCTTACCTAAACAAGCTCCTGGAAGCACCTATTTTTTTTTTTATGTGGCAAAAAACATGTATATAGTGAAATAGACATAAATATTCAGAGACATAAATGCCGATTTTTCAATATTTCCCCCACTTATCCAACTGAAGTTTAGCTGGATAACATTTACTTATTTATTTAAAAGTATTTCTTGCCCTTATCCTCCAAAGTTCGGGGCGGGTTATAATAAAATACACATAATAATAAAAAACAACTCTTAAACATAGATAAAACAGACAAATTACTAAGCAATGTTCAAATGAATAAATACTGAGTTAAGACTGTAAGGATGGAGCAGAAGTGTCTTGTTCCTGAAATGCCTACCTAACTAGGAAAGTTTTTAAAGTTTTCTTGAATTCCTTAGTATTGGTTATAGCTCTGATAGCATAAGGACGTGAATTCCAAGCAGTGGAGCCAGTGATTGAAAAGGCTCTTTCGCATGTCAAGGACAATCTGGTGTGCTTATTAGAGGGGACTGCAAGTAGAAATTGGTTTGCTCAGGATGATATTAACATAGTTTATTTTCATGATATATTTCTAAATTGTTTGTATAAATGTTATGTATCATTCAAATTTTCATTCACAATGTTTTGTGTAAATAATTTAAAACGCAATAAAAATAAAATAAAAAAAAGAAAAAAAGAAATTGGTTTGCTGATCTGAGAATTCTTGAGGGAATGTAGAGGTGCAAAATAGAACTAGTCCATGGGCTGGTGATATTATTGAGAAGATTATGAATAATTGTTACCATTTTATATGTTGTATGCTATTGAACGGGAAGCCAATGGAGGGAATGTAGAGCTAGAGAGATCTGATCATGTACTATTGTATTTGTAAGTAAATGGGCAGTGGAGTTTTGAACTAACTGAAGTGATCTAAGTGTGTTCTGAGGAAGGCCAACATAAAGAGAGTTTCAGTAATCGATGCTAGTAAGGATTAATAGTTGCAGAACAGTGCGAAAATCAGAGGATTCAGGAAGTAGTTCAATATGACGGAACTTATTTTCCATCTAAAATTTAGCAGGATTTTATAGGTATAGTTTGGGGGACGTTACAGGGTAGAGTTTAGTTAGCCAGCTAAGTGGTATATTAACTAAGCTACGTTAGGGGCAAAGCTTGTATCATGGCTGCTTGGTGCCATTTTGAATGGAGACAGTGTCGGGCCCAGATTCTAGGGGATGATCCAGACATCACTAGGCCACCAGGTATGCTCAGGGGGGTGGGTTAGCATGGGTTAGGGGGATTGGGGAGGTTAGGAAATTCTACTGCTGTGGGGGGGTAGAGCAGGGGGGGATTTATTGAAAAGTGGCAGGGTTGGGTAGGGGGAGGGGCACTCACTGTGTGATTTTAAAAATGTATATTTTATTGTTTTTTTTACATGAGGGCCACTTCTAGAGATGATGATGGAGGGATAGATGGCTGGGAGGGGGGTTGGTCAATAAGGGGGGGTTGGTCAATAGGGGGGTTGGTCAACAGGGCCTATATAGGCCTTTAAAAAGATGGTAGTCCCGGGCAAAGGTGCCACTATTGCCTGGCTTTTGGGGATTCAATCCTGTGGCATTTTTTTCCATGGTATTTTACTGCAGGGGGAAATACCATGCATTTTTCTAAGCTGAAGAACCCTCTGGGGAAAAATACTGCAGCTCAATAAATGACACCCTAAGTTATCCTGCTAACTCAGATTTTCAGAGTTATCAATATAAATTATCTGATTAACTCTGGTCAGCTAACTTTGTAATCCAGCCAGTGGTTGAATATTACCCCTGTACTTATTAGCAGCTAAGTGGGGATACATTTTCTAAAGGTCAGATCTAGCTGGTTAATTCCCAGCGTTAGCTGGCTAGAACCTTCTGAAAATGTGGATGTCCACTAAGTACCCTGACATTGAAGCCTATATTACAGGAACACTGTCACGGCCATTTTATCAGAAAAGTGACATTGAAAACAATTGTTGACCATGACTTGCTTAGCTATGGCTACTAGAATTGCTGCTGAAAATGGTTATCTTTTCCCTCAGTTTTGGTGGCTTGACTTGAAACTTTGTTTTTCTACCAAAATAGAAGTAATGCTAGAAGTAAACAGTTGTAATGTGCTATTATGTTATAAGGCCCTGGGGATCCCACAGCCAGTTGGGTTTTCAGGATATCCGCAATGGACACGCAGGAGATAAACTTGTATATACTGAGTCTCCATGGTATGTAAATTTATTTCATTCATGTTCATTGCGGATATCCTGAAAACCTGACTGGCTGAGGAGTGCCTGGGACAGGTTTGGGAAGTCCTGTTCTAAGGAAAGGTCAGACAACAGTAGAAAAAAAACCCAAAACATTTTTGGGGAAAAGCAAACATTTGATTCAGAAATGACCACCGTGTTTCCTCGGTGGAACTTTTGTTAGGGCATTGAGATACTTGAAAATGTAATTTACCGTAGACTATTTCTTCTTCTGCTCTGTTTCCAATAATACAGCCTCTGAGCTGGCGCAGTTTTTCCTTAAGGAAAGAAAAGACAGGGTTAGAGTTTGTTTTACAAATAAGAATGTGAAGCTGAAACTGGGATGTGTGATACTACCACATAAAGCACACAACTATCTTGTGCCTAGGTATATCATTTTAAACTCTAGGAAATCCAAGGAGCACTGCATTCTCTGCATGCAAATATTTCACTGAGTGGCATGGGACAAGTTGGTTTATTTTGATCACTGTTTAGAGTTAAACAGCTTCAGAAGTTCATCTGTTTGTTTTTTTTTAATTCCTCAAAAGGTTCCTTCCCTCAGGTCCCCCCCACTCGCAGCTTCATTATAGAGCGTGAGTAATTATGACCGAATCACGCTGCACAGACTCTGTCTGTGACTGAGCGCTACGAAGGCAAGGGGGTTAAATGCCAATCCCTTTATCTTGATTCGTCTTAGGGGACATCTGTACAGTGAGCGATTGTCATCGCCTTCATGGTGCATCCAGAATCAACTGGACAGCTAGCAAAGGTCTATCTGCTCATGTTCTGAGTGCAGTTATTTCCAAACTAAGAAGTCAATTTTAAAAGCATTGCTCAAGCACAAATGCCCACATACACATGTATGTGGGCTGCGTGGGAGCAATGCGGATTTTAAAAAGCCGCAAAGTACATGCTTATATACCTGGTGTGCGTCAAAAATAGGAGGGTGGAAAGGGGTTGGGGCAATGGTGGAGCAGGGGCATTACAGGGTGGGGCCAACGATTACACACGTAACTCCTTATTTTAAAACCAGAGGCCACGACATTCATCGACTTGTTGTCCGTGTAACTTTAGTGCTACTCCAGATGAGAAGCAAATCTGTAGATCTCGGGTTTTAGTGCTTACAGGACAGGGTGAGGGGTTTGAGTCAACTGTAGGGCGTGCAGGTTGAAGAACCAGAGGGGTCTTGAAGCCCTCAATATTAACTGGGCAAACTGGTGGATTAAGTGCAAAAACTGGGTTGTCCCTCACACGAAGATGTTTTAAAATCTGCAAACATATGTGCATAAAATCTGGCAAAGATATATAAAATACGTTTTCTCAAGCAATCTCTTAAGATTCGGCACATACTTACATTCAAAAGGTGTATTTCAAGCCATATGTACCTAAGTGCAGATACGATTTAAAATCGCAGCATATGTCCACTCGTGCACCGATATGCGCATGTATGGGCACACAAGTGCTCATTTTAAGATTAGCTTGCAAGCCATTAAGTCTTTGGATTACTACATTTCTGGTTATGCCAAACTCAGTTTTCAGTTTCTTTTTATTTATTTATTTTTTTTAGGTGGAGGGAGATGTAGTTCCTTATTTCTCCTTCTTCTTCCAACTCAGTTGGAACCAGTGCAGGGATTCTGTTGCCATAAGCCTTTACTTGCAACTACCAATTAATTTTTTTTAATCTCTGTTTTAATAGGATCACCCCCTCCCCACAACACCTCTCACTGTTCTTAGTTTAGTCAATGCAGCAATCGTCCTGCTGGAAGTCATGCCCCAGGCTCCTTCTAGAATATTGTGTCACGGGCTCTAAATCTGGCCACCACCTTGTTGATGACCATAACCCTCTCTAATTCTCTCCCTACCCCCCCCTCCCCAGCCCCAGCCAACCCAGGGTGTGGAAAGCTTGATCCAAGAATGGGACCAGGGACCCTCTGATGAAAGTGCACAGCACTGCCACTGAACCACTGGGCTGGCCCATTCTATTTTAAATTCATAAAAGACGCACACACACTTATAACTTCAGTCATTAATAACAAAATGTACTGATTTCTGAGGCAGTGGAAAAGGTCACATTATTTTCTATTTAACATACCATTACATATTTTATTATAATCATTCTAGCAAATATTTGTCTATGGTTGAGTTAGCAATAGTTAGAAAAATTTCCCTAAATTATTTGAAACAATTCATTTCTACTATTATTAGCACTAGTCTGATTATTGTTAATAGGCATTGAAGTTTCATTGATGTGCCTCAATGCCGCACTTCATTTGGCATCCTAATCTATGAAAATGTAGAAACTGTAATCTTAAAGGAGACACACTGTTCTAAAAACACAAACAAAAGTCCCTGGCTGGCTCGGAAGGTACAGGGAATGCATTTGTGCACCTGTTGAATGAGATCCAATCCACTTTTCTCATTTTGCCACTGTTTAAATTTCTCAACAGCTTCATCCATAGTCATGGACCCATTCTTCACCTTCTCCTGTAACAGAATCAGTTCATCCTGTCCAAAGGGCATGTCCTGCCCAAACGTGGCATACGTCTGATGGTGATCATTGCGAAGGTGACCTACGATTAGCAAGCTGGTATAGTTAAGAAAAGGTAATGGGACTTATTCAGGTTAAAACAAAGATCTGGAAGAAAAAAAGAAATGATTGAAATAGACCAAAATAAATAACCCAGAGGTACACAACAAAGGCTGCAAAGTACGCTTTTTTTTTTTTTTTGAAAGGAAATTGTTTTAAAGATTTTAGGGTTTTCTCCCACCCTGTCTCCACCACTGTCTCCTTCCTTATCCCTCCCCCTGCCCCCACCGCCGTTCTCTTTCTCACTGGGCTATGGCAGTCACAGCAGCAAGCAAGCAGGTCCAAACTGCCATAGATGCTCTGCCTGATTCCTCTCCTCCCTTCCCTGTGGTTTCTCTGAACATGGCAGGGGGGAAAGAGAGGAACAGTCAGAGGGACAAGGAGTGGGTGCTTACAGTCTCCCTCTCTGTTCTGCAGCTCTGCTGCTACTATTCCAGATGCTGTGACCTGGGTTTGGAGGTGCAGCTAATCCTAAAAAAAGAAAAAAAAAGAATTGTGGAGGGACCTGAAATTAGGAGGTAGAGAAAGAAGAACCTTAAGTGGTGGAAGGGAAGGGAGGACCCCCTGGAGTGGCAAGGGGAAAGTGAAAACCCAAAAGTGAGTGTGAGAGGGAGAGGATCCTGAAAGAACAGAATGTTTGGGGGAGAGAAGGGGGAGGGGGTGGGGGGTCTTCTCCCTCTTCCCCACAGATTTGCTTTCAAAGAAGGGGGAAGAGGAGGGCCTGCTTTTATGGTTTTTGGTGTTGGGTTTTTTTTAATTTTAGTGTAGAGGGAATACAGTGATTTTATTTTTGTTGCTTTCTGGGGAGAAACTTGCCTGTCTGCTAAGACAATAAACCTTAACATGCACAGAACGGAGGAATGACGAGTGCAAGAAAAGAAAAAAATAATCATGAACCGCCTCTAAATCTAGTTACTTGCCTCATGGGTGGGGTTTTCTTAAATGAGATCCCAGAGCACAATCATATAAAATCAGCAAACGGGGGTTAGAAAGGTAAAGTCACCCCTGTCGTTTCAGGGATTTTGCCTTTTTTTTTTCTCAGATTTACTGAGTATCCAGCATAGCCCAAGAATGGTAGACTACATAGGTTATAGGAAGGATTTATAAATCTGACGTCAGATCGTTATTTTGCCCATCTGTGCCATTAATAAGGAGATGAATGCCTTGAGTGTTTCATCAGACACTCAGTTTGATTTACTAGGTTTTAATCACAGAATATGATAAAATGAAAAAAGGAATACGTTCTGCTTTCCCAAATTTAAAAAGTCATCCCTCTAATTTTTCCCTGATTTGCTCAGTTATCAAAATAGCAACATTTTTGTTCTTTTTTGTAAAACAACATAATTTTGGTTCCAAATTAAAACAAACCTAGGTGAAGTAAATGTGCAGCAGCAGCCGCCTGTCAGTGAGGCATCACAGGCCAGAAATCTACTACTGAAAAGATTCCTCAACATTTTGCATCTGGAGCCTTAAGGACAGATAAGGTAATAAAAATATTTTCATACCTGACTGGTGAACAGCATAATACACCTTCTCATTGTCTGCTTGCATTTTTGCTGCCTTCTGTTGAAAAACTGCAAGCAAAAGGTAAATGTCAAATTTTTTAAAAATAGCCAGAAAATCAACCTGAATAGCATTGGCTCAGGGCTTCGTGGCATAAGAGTCAAGCTTGGGATTCAGCTACTTTACAGAGGGGATTGTGGAGGTTGGTGACTACATGCAGCTTGGGCGTCTCCGACATATCCATATGAGCACCGAGGAAGGAATTTCAGTGGTGGTGGTGGTGGGGAGCTGATGGTCATGCTTAGTATATTTTCTAGTCTTTATGAGCATGCTTGAAAAGGCTGTGAAATTGGCATCCACTGCCTGCTAGTAGGTGCAATTAATGAAGTAAGGGAGATGGTTAAGACCCTAAGACTGCTTCTGCTTGAGGCTGCATTGGTCAGAGGACCATCAGTACCACAAGCCGAACATGATCTTAACTAGGTCCCTTACTGTGTTAGCTGTACCTGCCAGCAGATAACAGTAACCAGCGACATGGCATTTGCTAGCAAGCATACCAGAAAGCTCTGAGAGCAATCGCTCCAGGTTCCTTTATTCTTGAAGGAAGGAGGGTAAAATGATGTTTTCCATAGCAGGCCCAAAGCTCTGGAATTCTCTGCCTGAGGCACTGTGTATTGTACCAGACAGAAAGAGTTTAAAAAATGAACTAAAAACATGGCTGTTCAGGAGTGCATATGATTTTAACTTAGAGACATCTGAATGCACAGATCCACAAGAACAAGAAGGACAAAAGATGATAGAATGCAAGATCCACAAAAAAACTCACAGACTCAGGCGTGAGAACCATAAATTAGCAATCCCCATTATCCGATCTCTCTGCCAGTTGTTCTAGATCAATGTTAATATATACTGAGAAATTGGTTTTCATAGGTTTGACAGATAAATGCCAGCCTCTGCAAACCGCCTCTGTAACCTTAATTGTATGTTAATTATATCATAATTGTGAATGTAAATTTGTAAACCATTGTGATCTATTTATGGAACGACAGTATAGAAAATGGCAAAATGGCAAAATAAATAGATACTATAGGATCCGGCCCAGTGGCTTGATGGCTCACGCAGAGGGTAGGGCTAGTGGATTTGATTTCTTGGTTCAAGTCTTTTGATCTCTAGGATATCCAGAGCTGTGGTTGATGCTGCAGAGCCCCTGGCGTGCATCCTAGTTACTGCACAATGGCAAGACCTCATGCCTGCATTTAAGGTCTACGCTTGCAGGATTACGAATGGATACCCTGGCGCATGGCCTCCAGTTGAGGCCTGTCACTGCAATGAATAGGTTAAAGTAAGTTGGGAGGAAATATAAGATGGGGGGTGGGAATGCTTGGGTGGTTGCGAATGAAGGCTCATGGCACAGGTGGAAACTGCAGGATAAAAAAAAAATAATATGCAGATACTTAGTTATTGTTAATTACTGTTAATAATATTTTCAAAATGGACACTGACACCTGTTCAATTTGTTTTTAACAATATGTGATCCTTCACATAACTACAGATGGGTGAACCATCTGGGGGCGCTTTACACTAACAAAATTCATGACTCCTTGCCCTTGAATTTTTCATCTGTGGAAAATGCTGCCATCAGCAGACTTTTGACCGCATATACAGGAATTTAGCAGACTTTGAGGCCAATATCCAAACACATACTCTATGAATTTCCATGCAGATGGAAAAATAAGCCCCACTGGCATATTTCTAAACAGGAAGCTCATCTTTGGGACAGTGAGAGGAGAGGCTTTCACTGTTCCTAGGCCATACAGAAATCTGGAAGGGTTAATCCAGGGTTAGGAGGGGTTGAGAAATGGAGGAGAAAGAGAAATGGGCTGGCAGTGAATAAGAGATAGTGAAGGAGAACTGGGCAGAAGTAAGTAATGGAGAAGAGGAGAAAGAAGGGTAAGAGAGAGAGAGAGAGATGGAAAAATGAGAGATAAAAGGAAGGGGGAAGAGAGGAGTGTAAAAGAGAGAGAGAGAGAGAAGTAAGCTGAAAGAAAGAAAGAGACAAAGAATGCAGAAGGGATGGGAAAAGGAGGAAAGAACTATAGGAGGAAAGGTAAAATGGAAAGTAGAAACAGAAAAAGAAGTCAGGAGAAGACGGAAAATAAATGAGAGACTGTGAACAGTTCAACGAAGAGCAATAACTTGGAACAATGATGTTAGAAAAAAAATATTTTGGAGCCTATAACTCGTGACAAAATACATTTATTGTGTGAGTGGGTAAAAATGTAATGTACATAGTAAAAGCACTTAATGTGGCATGCAATAAGTTTACTGTCTGCACATAACATTTTGCTACACTAGGATGGACACGGTAGTAAGTGCCCGGAAACAAAACAACCTGTTCTGTGAATGCTAGCGAATACTGAAATCCCCCATGTTAACGAGCCCAAAATGGAAGGGCTCGTTAGCACAGGAGATTTTCCCCGCACCCAAGGGACCTTAGAGCTCCAATTCTCCCTCTACCCCCCAGGATCCAAGCTCAAGGGGCTGTCATACCCCAATATCCCCCAATGCCCCTCCCCTACCTCTGGTAAGTTCCCCCCATTTCCTATCCCATTTGATGCAGGCCCAATAAGGTCTGGGAAAAGAACGATCTGAGTTCCTTCTTGCCTCAAAGCTAGTACTTTAAAAATGGTGCCAGGAAACTACATTGTGATAACATTAAACTAATAAGCATTCTACTGTGAATATGATAAAAATATACAGCTGAATTTTAAAATGGCCACACGCGTAAAAATTGGCACTTGCGCGCAGGGCCCGGCCATTCGCGTAACTGCTGATACGTGCACAAGTGCCGGGGGGGGCGGGACGGAGGCTGACCAGGACAGTGGCCATTAGCCGCTGTTCCGGGGAAGTGCGGGCCGGCAGCTGGCCGGTGCACGCAAGGTGCTTCTGCTCCGATGGAGCAGTAAGTAAAAAAAAAATTTATTTAGATAGGGGGTAGGGGTCAGGGGTGGAGAGGGGAAAGGGGAGGAAGGTTAGGCAGGGGGGTAGGGAAGTTCCCTCCCAGTCCACTCCAATTGTGTCGCTGCGCGTAATTTGCTAAAATTCACCCCCGTGCATGCGCACGCGGCTCATGGATTTTATAACACGCTCGCGCATGTTATATAAAATCAGCACATCGATATGCGTACGCCAGGAACCGCATGCACATGGATGCGCGCGTACCTTTTAAAATGTAGCCCATTGTATTTTGAATGTATTCCATGATCAAGTGCTTGAAGATACAGAAATATTATATCAGTGTTTGGAATGGATGAAGGAGAAAAAATTCAAAATTATGCGAGTCCAGCCTGAAAATGTGGAGACTGTTAGAATCAACATTTTGTGCACGGTTATATCAGTGCTCCTCTTACACTTCATATGATCACCTGTAAACTATGAGATTAGCTCTACTGTGGCTTTAAAAATCAATCCACAAAGAAAGGAGTACCAGGGAGCCCCATGGAGAACTATCATCACTGATCCTATCAATCGTCTTGAAAAAGAAAACAGTTGTATCACTTATACGCACAATCTAATGAAAAGCCACATGATTCGGTATTTGATGGCGCGAATCTTTAAAGAGCTATTCTCGACTGGCATGCCAACTCTCCTTGCCTCCTTCACAGCACTTAACAGCAATTGAAATAAACAGTTCAAACTATCTCTACCAATAAACGGCACTTTACGCTAACAAATAATGACTATTTTCACTGGGTTACAAGAGACATTCCACGTAGAGTTCCAAGAACAGTAGGTATGCTGCTATCAGCTTCCAACTGGTCTTATCAATTACTAAATGCACACATCCCATTGTGAGATGCTGCTGCAGAATTTGACAAGCCAATTGACTGATGTACACTGGCTTGGGCGAAAGTTTACTTTCAAAAAGGCAGTTAATAAATCATAATAATAATAATAATAATAATAATAAAATGTCCCAGGTAATTTAGGATTACCCTGGAGCCTTACGGAATGAGTAATACAATGAAAGAAACAGTAACATGAATGCACATGATAGTATTTTCCTTGTTTTTCTGCATGTGGGACTATTGTTGTTGGCCATACCTGACTGGGGATTAATTCCTCATTGCTTGTTTTGTTTCTTTTTTTCTGCATTAAAAGACACAGGCTCTTTTATTTTGGGTCATTTGATGTTTTGTTTTTTGTTTTTTTTTTTAATTAATTCCTGCTGCTCTAATCAGGTTTAGGAAGCTTAACTTTTTCAATCAATAACTGTTCAGAAGTTAACAAATGTAAAATGCATTTTTGTTGGTAGTAATAATGAGCTTTATATCTCTCTATATTATAAACATTTAGGGCTCTGACGAAGCATGACAGTACGTCGGTGCATTTGCAGCATTGCAATGCGCCCCTGGAGCTGGAGGACTCTCTGCAGCAGGAGATGTAATCAGCACCACAGCAGTGGGGCCAGATGAAAAGAGGCAGGATTGGCACTGTGGCGTGGTGGGGCCAGGCGAGAGGAGGCGGTGGTGCTGGTAGCGGCAGCTAGTGGGATTTCCTAGGCCCACCAGTGGCAGGAAGCGGTTCGAGGTGGCAAGTGAAGAGCATAAGGGGGAGGGAGGAAGTGAGAGAAGAGAACAGAGAGTTGGGAGGGAAGGGTGAGCAGGGGTGCAAACTGGGATTGGGAGGAGGAGAGCTTGATGGACCTTTAGTCTGACCCAGTATGGTATGGCAACCCGTTGGGATTACCACTAAATGGCCCTAGTTCCTAAACTCTTTTGAACTACGAATAAGAGATAGGAAGTGGTGGGAGGGTGCACCATTCTCAGAACAGCATCTCCACAGAGGTTGCTGGAATGTCCAACTCCCTGCCGACATAAAAGCAGTTTGAATCATTGCAAGTTATGAAAGTGCAGCTTTGGTTTGGAAGTTAGAAGGAGCAGGAGATTTTTCTTGTTTGAAGTTTGGGCATTCTCCATGGACTCAGGGCCGGTGGAAGCACTAGGCGAGCTAGGCCAGGGCCTAGTGCGCCGACCATTAGGGGGTGCGTGGCATGTGGGGCTGCCGCTGCTCACGGCCCAAAAACCAGAAAGGAAGGAGTTGGGGGCCGTGACCAAGGGGCGGTGGGGGGGGGGGGGGGGGGTCGGCACGATCAGGGGGTGGGGGCAGTGCAAGGCAGAAGGTGCCTAGGGCACCTAATCCCTTTGCACTGGGCCCTGCATGGGCCAGACCTCACAGTCTGGAATCCAAAGGAGATGGGAGACAATCTTTCCAGTACATTCCCTGTCTGGATTGGTTGCCTTCTGAATTGTTTATTTTTCAGATTTTTACTGAGGTTTTTTGGAGTTTTTGCAAGATCCCTAGTTCTTGGCCTGGGAAGGGATTATGGTGCAGTCTCTTTCTCGGATGACCAGGATAGGGAAGACTCTGCCTCCTTCATCCTTAGTCCGAAGGTGGTGGCCTGGTGGTGACCCTGCTGCAATAAACTTCCTCAGAGATTTGGAATTCTGCGCCAAGAGTTTGGTTTGTGGCCCACCCACTCCTCCTGCCCTGAAGTGGGGAAAACCAAGAAGAGCAGTTTGGATCCCTGCGACCTGGACCGTTTTTCTGAAAGATCCTGTCATCTAAAGTGAGGAAGAGAACTACGAGAAAGAACGGTGTCAAACCTGGAGACCCCCCGTCTAGAGTCTTCACTTTGGGGAGAAGGGACACAAAATGGGAGATTGTGCAGAGACTGAAACCCCGTGTTTCGTCTGCCAGTAGTTTTGGAAGGGGATTTTTCTGTCCGACTAGGATACCCCTATCCACCTGGGAAGCCTTTCTTTTCCATGCCCTGCAGGATGAAGTATTTCCCTGGCCCTTGCACAGATGAAGACATTTGGGGAACTCTGATAACAAGCTGCTGGTGCCAAAAACTGACATGTAAAGTGCTTTTAATCAATTGCTACAGTAAAGTTTTGCTCTGGATACCCAACGCGAGCATCCAGAGTATTTTGTTGGCACTCACATTCCTCCCACTGAAAGTGAAGAGAGATCTCCCCAGGGAAAAGTAGAATAGAGTCAGCCTTAACACCTTGGGTCCTGGAGAAGTATTTCCTCCCTGTTAGTAAGAACCTGACACCCCAGGGCCATGGCACTGTGAAGGAAAAACGAGAGTGGCCCTGGGAATTCTAGGATCAAGCATCAGAACAGGGGGCTACAAAAGTATGTTTTATGCTCTTATGACTAAAAGAGTTCACATTGAGCCCTGTTAAAACGCTTCTCCAGTGACTATGGTTGCCAGCTGCCTTCGTAGTTTCGGGATAGATTGGTTGCATAACATGGAAATCCGAACTACGATCCCATGCATTGGATGGAGTAACACTGGGACTGGTTTCACCAGTCCTGAAAAGATAAAGCCGACTGTCAGCCCTGCCAGCGACACCCTTTGATCGTCTTGACTGGTGTCACTTTGAAAGTAGTACCTGCCTGTTTATTTTTTCCTCCGGCACCTTTGAAAGCTTGCTGCACAATACCCCTTACTGTAGCTTGCCCGAGAAACATAGATCACAGTCAGGAAGTGAACCCGGGATCGTCTGCAGGGAGCATCTGGTACTAATGACAGACTATTACACAGGTCGCCTGATGGGAGCTACTGTTCGCAACCATTAGTCTTCTAGAGAAAATGGTTTCATCAGTTCAATAATGAGACCACTGACCAACTGAGGGAAAATAAATATTTGTTTTACAGAGAAATTAATATCCTGTGTGACTGCACTGTCATAAGCACAACATCTTAAAAAAAAAAGCCTAATTCATTTTTTTAAAGCCTTTTGATATTATTTTGTCACTATTAAAGGGTCAATTTCCTTAATCCTGTTAGGGGAATATATTTATGTACAATATTATGATTCAGTTAAACCTTAAACAATCTTATACAATTATAACCTTTACAGTGGATTTGTAAATGTTTTTTTACATTTTTTTTGTTTAGAAACCTTCTATCAGGCATTATTGAGTCCTCTATCATCATTCTGAATCTATATACGTAGAATTATTCTTTTTTTTTTTATTCTCTTTGGTTTAGGAGGCGATCAGACATATCGTGCCAGTAGATAAATATCTCTAATGCACTGACGTAGCTAGGATCATAGTAACATTTACATTACTTGTTCAAGTCCTTTCATGATTTTAGAGACTTCTATCATATCCCCTCTCAGTTGTCTCTTCTGCAAACTGAACAACCCTAACCTCTTTAATCTTTCCTCATAGGGCAGCTGTTCCATGCCCCTTATCATTTTGGTCACCCTTCTCTGCACTTTCTATAGTGCAGCTCTATCCTTTTTGAGATGTGGTGACCAGAATTGCACACTGTATTCAAGTCTCACCATGGAGCGATACAGAGGCATTATGACATTCTCCGTTTTATTTGCCATTCCCTTCCTAATAATTCTTAACATTCTGTTTTATTTTTTGATCGCCACAGCATAATGGGCTGACAATTTGAATGTATTATCCACTATGACGCCTAGATTTCTTTCCTGGGTGGTAATTCCTAAGATAGAACCTAACATTGTGTAACCACAGCAAGGGTTATTTTTCCTTATATGCATCACTCTGCACTTGTCCATGTTAAATTTCATCTGCCATTTGGAAACCCAATCTTCCAGCCTTGCAAGGTCCTCCTGCAATTCATTGCAATCTGCTTGAGATTTAACTACTCTGCGTAATTTTGTGTCACCCACAAATTTGATCATCTCAATTGTTGTACCCCTTTCCAGATCATTTATAAATATATTAAAAAGCACTGGTCCAAGTACAGATTCCTGAGGCATTCCACTGTTTACCTTTTTCCACTGTGAAAATTTCATCATTTCATCCTACTCTCTGTTTCCTCTCTTTTAACCAGTTTGCAATCCACAAAAGGACATTGCCTTCTATCCCATTACTTTTTAGTTTTCTTAGAAGCCTCTCATGCGGGTCTTTGTTGGATGCCTTCTGAAAATCCAAATACACCACATCTACCAGTTCACCTTTGTCCATATGTTTATTCACCCCTTCAAAAAATGTAGATTTGTGATGCAAGACTTCCCTTGGTAAATCCATGCTGGCTGTATCCCATCAAACCATGTCTATCTAAATGTTTTGTGATTTTCACGATTTTTCCTGGCACAGGTCTATAGTGTCCCAGATCATTCCTGGATTCTTTTTTAAATATAGGGGTTACGTTGGCCATTTTCCAATCTTCAGGTATATCAGATAATTTTAATGATAGGTTACAAATTAAGTGAAATAGGTCTGAAATTTCATTTTTTAGTTCTTTCAGAACCCTGGGGTGTATACCATCTGGTCCAGGTATTTATTACTCTTGTTTGTCAATCAGGCCTACCATATCTTCCAGGTTCACCGTGATTTGGTTTAGTTGATCTGAATAAACACCCATGAAAACCTTCTCTAGAATGGGTATCTCTCCAACATTCTCTTCAGTAAACACCGAAGCAAAGAAATCGTTTAATTTTTCTGCGATGGCCTTATCGTCTCCAAGTGCCCCTTTAACCCCGTGATCATCCAACGGTACAAACCGACTCCCTTGCAGGCTTTCTACTTTGGATATATTTAAAAAAGTTTTTATTATGAGTTCTTGCTTCTATGGCCAACTTCTTTCCAAATTCTCTCTTAGCCTGTCTTATCAAGGTCTTACATTTTGCCAATGCTTATGCTGTATCCTATTTTCTTCTGATGGATCCTTCTTCCAATTTTTGAATGAAGATCTTTCGGATAAAATAGCCTCTTTCACCTCATCTTTTAGCCATGCCGGTAATCGTTTTGCTTTCCTTCCACCTTTCTTAATGCATGGAATACATCTGGTCTATGCTTCTAGGATGGTAATTTTTTAACAATGTCCATGCCTGTTGCACAATTTTTTACCTTTGTAGCTGCACCTTTCAACTTTTTCTAACTATTTTTCTCATTTTATCAATGTTTCCTTTTTGAAAGTTTAGCGCTAGAACCATGGATTTACTTATTGTCCCTCTTCCAGTCATTAATTCAGATTTGATCAATTATGCTCACTATTGCCAAGCGGCCCCACTACCGTTACCTCTCTCACCAAATCCTGTGCTCCACTGAGAATTAGATCTAAAATTCCTCCTTTTCTCATTGGTTCCTGAAACAATTACTCCATAAAACTGTTTTTTATTCCATTCAGGAACTTTATCTCTCTAGCATGTCCTGATGTTACATTTACTCAGTCAATATTGACTGAGTAAATGTAACATCAGGACATGCTAAACACCAGGAAAAGAGACCATTTCTCCCCAATTCTAAAAGACCTTCACTGGTTACCAATTCACTTCAGAATCATCTACAAATTCATCTCCTTGATATACAAAATTATCCATCAACACACCAAAATTGACCTACAATTTCCTCTCCGCTTACGCAACTCCACAACACCTACCAGAGATGCATACAGAGGATCCCTCCATGTACCCTCTTCTAAAACCACTAGTCACATTACCTTAAGAGATCGAGCCCTCTCCACAGCGGGCCCACCGTTATGGAACTCCATCCCTCCCGATCTCAGAAATGAACCCTGCCTCCTAACCTTTAGAAAAAGACTCAAGACTTGGCTGTTTATACAAGCTTTCCCGGACTTAACTTAATGCGCCTCGCCATCATCATATCCAACACAGCAGCTGTATTTCATCTCCTTGTATATAATTTAGTCTCTACTAAACTATCTTTATTTCCTCCGCTCCCAGTTCAATAGCCCTTGTTAATTGTAACTGCTTTTCTTCGACACATTATTTACGTTTTTAATGTATTTATTGCACCCCTGTTTATATGTAAACCAGCATGATGTGATCGCTTCATGAATGCCGGTATATAAAAACCTTAAATAAATAAATAAATAAATATTGGGGTAATTGAAATCTCCCATTATTACTGCACTACCAGTTTGGTTAGTTTTCCTAATTTCTCTTAGCATGTCTTAGGGAGATGCTCATCCACCAACTGCTGGAGACGAAGAAGACTGGCGGGCTGATGTCAGTGCAAGGTTATATATACCATGACGTCATCTTTGCTCTGTCTCCATCTGTTGGTAGAGATGCATAACCCACTGGTCAGGGATTAATCTGTCTGAATGCCAAGAAATATCCCTTTGAATGGCACTTGTTTATTTCAGGTTGTCACTTTTCCTGGAAGATGTTTTAATAAGTGGGGGAACAAGGGACTTTGGTGACTTGTAACTTCAAATAATGCCAGGGAAAAATAACCCTATTGGCTGGAAGCCAGTGCTGTGTTATTTTCTGGACAACAGTGACCCCCCCTCCTTAAGAAGAGAGGATATTATAATTAACTGATCTGTGAGAAAAAGATGACTTTTCTTTGTTTGAAGAGACAGAGAGGGAATGAGTGAGGAATCATGAGGTAGATCCATGAGTTTCACCTTGTAGAGGCTGAGGAAACAAAAAGACAAGGAGTTCCTGCAGGGAGGTTTTTGTTTTTTTTGTTTTAATTTGAATTAGCCTGAAAAGAAATCACTTAACCAGTAATTTGAAACAAGAATAGTCTTTTGTTATTTTGTAGAAAGCACAGGTGAGGTGATTTTTGATAATTTTTGGTTTTGTTTTATTTCTAGCTAAATGAACAGTATTAAGATAGTGCTTACATCTTATAAGCATTAGGAAAACTGAGTTTTAGGGCATGGGTGGCCAACTCCAGTCCTTGAGAGCCACAAACAGGCCTGGTTTGTGGATTTCGAGGACTGGAGTTGGCCACCTGTATTTAGGGAAAACAGTAAGATTTGTTGCAATTTTATTCAGAATAGGGAAAGGATTTTTATTTTATTTTGGTGAGGTTTTAGTAACATACTTTGTGAGTCAAGGTGATCTCCAGGTCCCAGATGTCCTCCTATCATGTTATCATTGAAAGACTGCATAGAAATTCATCTAAAGCATTCAGCAAAAATTGAGATTGAACTGAGAAATCACAGGCTAATTCTTTTAGGATAGAATTTAAATGGAGGACCTTAGGGACTCATTGTATATTTGGTTGAACTGAAAACTGAAAGAAAAAAAGGGCAGGGTTGATGGCTTTCTGTTTATGAGTTACAAAAAGCTAATTTTTATATATCTTCCAATGCTAATAAATTCTTCTTTTTCTGTAAGGACATGGGTTTTTGTCTCCTCTAAAGTATAAGAATCTACATATTAAAATGGGTATGTATAGATTTTGTTTGCATAACTTGTAATAGAAATATTTTGAGATCAACCAATATTCAGACGTAGTCAGCTAAGGCCTGGATTTTCCAACGTCGCAAGCCTCTCTGAATTCGGCGGTAACCTGCTGGAAATAGGTGTAAATCTGCACGCGCCAGCGGGCTGCTGGCGTGCCATCACCTGACCTGGGGGCTGGTCCGGAGGCCTCGGTCATGCTCACGGGGCGGCGCCACGCCCCGGACCCGCCCCTGACCCCGGACACACCCTGGATATGCCGCTCCCCGCCCCTTTTACGAAGCCCTGGGGCTGTGCGCGCGTTCCGGGGCTGTGCGTGCGCCGGCGGCGGCCTATGCAAAATAGGCACGCCAGTGCCTATTTTGCATAGGCCCTGCGCGCGTAAATCCGACTGGATTTACGCACGCAGGGCTTTTAAAATCCGGCCCTTAATGAATTAGGCCCTAAATTAGCCAAATAAGTATATCCTCCCAGTTATACTCCTGGAACGTTTGTTTTCTTTTATGCGGCTAGATTTTAGCCAGATAATTACTGTACTTATCCAGCTAAAAGCTAGTTGGATAAGGGGCTACATATACCAAAACTTGCCATCTAGATGGATAACTTTGTTATCTATCTAAATGGCTTTTGAATATTGACCTCCCAGTATTTATTTTATTTTATATTTTTCTACTCCAGCCTGTACTTCCCACCCTGGGAGAACGTTCAGTTGCATGGGCATGTTAGTGATGCCCATTCTAACTCGCACAGCTGAGAGGTGGAGTTATTTATGTGGCCCCCCTCCCTCAGGTGGGGGTTTACATTATTTCAAATGCTGGTCAAAGCAGTACTTGAAACAAATGCTTAGGATCATAGTTCTCTTCTTGGATAGATGCAAACCATTCCATTTCTAAAGATGCTTATCCTCCTAGATACGCCTGCACTCACCAATGTATCCAAAACCACCTTCCCTGTGCCAATCCTTCAACACGAATTGAATTTCTCTGTGAGGACAGTTCCTTCTGCTCCTTTGTTGTAGGCAGGTAGGCTCTTAATGACTATATTAATTAATCCAATGCAGTTGGATTAACTGTGCATTTAGTTTCAAACTTCTACCATCAGTCATTCTTAGCCTGGTATTTATGAAAGTGCCAGCTGCGATTTGTGGAGCAGAAGGACGAGTGTGCCTAAGATAAGAGATGAAGGATGAAATCTGAAGAGGAAGAGGAAAGGAAAAACAGTGCATTGTAACTGCATAGCCAAACAAAGCTGCAGTAGAATGAGCTGCTTTGCTTGCTGAAATATATAATATATCCTAATATTTTCCTGCACAAATTTTAGTTTTCTTCAGTTTTAACAATGTACACATTTCAGTTTTCTTTTGTTTTACTTGAATGCCTGTGGAATTAGCACCCAGGAAGAGAGCAATACAATGATTGAGAGTGATGGAACTGAAAGTTCCCTTTTAAGCTACAGAATCAGTAAGCATGGGCAGTGCAAGCTTCTCATGTTGCTCTGCTCTTGTGTCGGTGGACCTGTGGGCTGAGGTGAGATTGGCTCTACCTGCAGGGAAGAGCTCTGTAGGTTCTCACCGTCAACAGGCAGACCCAGGCAAAGCAGAGACCAGTCCAGGGCTTCCACTTTAACATCCCACGTTCCTCTTGGGTTGATCCTTTGGGTGCTGGGGCCAGCAGGACCTAGGTGAGGGTCTCTGCTGATGACTGGAGATATGGTCCAAGGCTGGGTGAAGGTCATAGGCAGGAGGTGATCAGATGTGTCAGGGTATAGGCAAGGGTCAAGGCAGGCAGCGATCATGTGTATCCAGGATCCAGGCAAGGGTAAAACCAGGTATCCATCCAAGGGACAAGAAGAGGGATGACAGGGCTGAGGCAGACAGGCAAGGCAGGAGCAGGTCAGGTACACATGGACTAGAATTTGCTGAGATGAAGGCAGGAACAGGCTGGGCAATGAAAACTGGAACAGGCTGAGATGAAGGCAGGAACAGGCTAGGCAACAATGACTGGAACAAGCTGAGATGAAGCCAGGCACAGGTTGGACAATGAATGACTGGGACAGGCTGAGACGAACATAGGAACAGGCTGCAGAAACAACATGCACTACATTAGGTAGCTGGAACTGTTGCTGAGGCTTGGATAAACATAGGCAGAAGCCAGTGATGTCATGGGATAGGAGACGATGGCCTTTCATGGATTACAAACTGGTTAAAAGACAGGAAACAGAAAGTAAGATTAGTCAATTTTCTCAGTGGAAAAGAGAAAACAGTGGAGTGCCTCAGGGATCTGTACTTGGATCGGTGCTTTTCAATATGTTTATAAATGATCTGGAAAGGAATATGACGAATGAGGTAATCAAATTTGCAGTTGATACAAAATTATTTAGAGTAGACAAATTACAAGCAGATTGTGATAAATTGCAGGACAACCTTGCAAGACCGGAAGATTAGACATCCAAATGGCAGATGAAATTTAATGTGGAAAAATGCAAAGTGTTGCATTATAGGGAAAAATAACCCATGCTATAGTTATACGATTATAGGTTCCATATTTGGAACTACCACCCAGGAAAAAGATCAAGATGTCATAGTGGATAATACATTGAAATTGTTGGTTTAGTGTGCTGTGGCAATCAAAAAAGTAAACAGAGTGGGGTGGATTTTCAAAGGCTACGCGCATAACATACGTGCATAACCTGAGGAAATCTGCCCCTGTGCGCGCCGAGCCTATTTTGTATAGGTTCGGCGGTGTGCACAAGCCCCGGGATGCACGTATGTCCTGGGTCTTGCAAAAAGGGGCGGTACGGGGGCATGGCCAGGGGGTGTGGTGTCAGCTCGGGGTTGTGTTCGGGGGCGTGGAGGCGGTCCGGGGCGGTCTGGGAGCGTGGCCGAGTGCCCCGACACAGCAGCCGGTGTCGGGGCCTGCCACGCCAGCACACAGCTGGCACGCATAAGTTACGACTGCCTGGAGGCAGGCGTAACTTCCTGGATATAGGTTAGGAGAGGGATTTAGGTAGGGCTGGGGGGTGGGTTAGATAGGGGAAGGGAGGAGAAGGTGGGAGGAGGCGGAAGGAAAGTTCCTTCCGAGGTGGAGTGGCCTCGGAGGGAACGGGCGGCGCGCGCAAGGTGCACAAATGTGCACCTTGCGCGCGCCGACCCTAGATTTTATAAGATACGCGTGACGTACTTTTCTAAAATCTACCCCAATGTTAGGAATTATTAGGAAGGGAATGGTAAATAAAATGGAAAATGTCATAATGTCTCTGTCATGGCAATTTCTGATCACCTCATCTCAAAAAAGATATAGTTGTACTGGAGAAGGTATGAGAAGGGTGAACAAAATGATAGAAGAAAAGGTATGGCTCCCCTTTTTAGTAAAGGTTAAAGAGGTTAGGGCTGTTCAGCTTGGAGAAGAGACGGCTGAGGGAGGATATGATAGAGGTTTTTAAAATTATGAGAGGTCTAGAATGGGTAAATGTGATTTGGTTATTTATTCTTTTGGATAATAGAAGGACTGGGGGGCACTCCATGAAGTTAGTAAGTTGCACATTTCAAACTTATCGGAGAAAATTATTTTTCACCTAATGCACCATTACACTCTGGAATTTGTTGCCAGAGAATATGGTTAGTGCAGTTAGTCTAGCTGGGTTTAAAAAAGGTTTGGATAAGTTCTTGGAGGAGAAGTCCATTAACAGCTATTAATCAAGTTGACTTAGGGAATAGCCACTGCTATTACTGACATCAGTAGCATGGGATCTACTTAGTTTTTGGGTACTTACCAGGTTCTTATGGCCTGGATTGACCACTATTGGAAACAGGATGCTGGGCTTGATGGACCCTTGGTCTGACCCAGTATGGCAATTTGTTATATTCTTATGTCATCTAAGGGTGCCACAGCAGTTATCCCATTGTGGGGCCCTTTAAATGCCTGAGGATCAGCATGCACGCTAGGGGCGCTGTTGGTGTCCTGCTCTGCTGGCGGGTGATGGCGTCGTGCAGCCGTGTTGGAAAAGGAGTCAGTGGCATCCTGCTGTGCTAGGGTAGAGTGCGGCTGGCCCTGCTGTGGCGGTAAGGACAGCGGTTCATGGGAGTAGCCCGCGGATTGCCGAACGCAACATATACCAATGTCTCTGCCAGAAGGATCTCAATTTTCAGATCTGGAATCAAGGCTGAAGTAAAGTTGCTCTGTCAAAATGTATCCTCCTGTGCTCTGCTCACAGTAGGCATGATGTGTCTTATTTTGCTCAGCGTCCCAGAGCTCCTGGAGAAGGGCTTTGTCAGTCAAAAGCTGTGGTTCCTTCTGGAAATAGCTCTAATGATGCCAGCATTCATAATTACTTTGGTTTTCCTCCATTTAATTAATCTTTTCCCCCTCTGCTGACAAAAACCAGTCATTGCAATGATAATTTTCAACCAGAGTTCACAGACCATGGCTCCTTGAGGAACTTGATATATGTTTATCCTGAAACTGGCTGGCATTTCTCACTGTAGTGGAGCTGCTGGGACTCCAACCATTCAGAGGGCCATGAATAATTCCTCTCCAGTAACCCCAGTCCCAGCTGACACATGGAGCAAATGTTAGAATAAGAACCAAGTCTCCTACATGACAGCATACAGTTCAACTACAGTGCCATTGGGTTTGCCTTGTCATATTCATATTTAAATACATACAAAACAACAATTTCTTGCTATTGAATTTCTGGTAATGAAACCTTCATAGTATGAATCCTTTTTATAGTGAATTCTGTCTTGAAAATACAGTAGTGTCTGAAGTTTTTTTTTTAATTATATAACTATAGTCCCTGTCCCAATTATTCCCAGCCATCAGGCCATCAGGATTAGGGAGTTTGTGTCTTGGGGTCCCACAGTGATTCCTGACATTTTGTGGAGGATTGCTGAGTTTCCTGAAGATCCAGTTGCTGACTGAATCAGCCAGAAACATATCTGTTTAATATTGAAAAAGAATGAACGCCATGGGCCAAGGCTGGACCTATGCTCCCAGATTCTTCCTGTACAACAGGAAAGAGTCAATCTTTCAGGAGCCTCAAGGGTTATTCTCATCTGGAGCTCTTCTGCAAACAGTCCAGTATGGAACAAAACACATTCTACACTGTAGTTGCTCAAACATAAAATCCTTTTCTAGTCACTTGATTGAAGCGAACCAAAATCTACAGCAGTAAACTATAGCTTAGTGCACTATCAGTACACAAAAATACAGTCAGTACACAAAAATTCAGTCTAGAAACACAAAAAAGGAAACAATCTCACAAGTAAACAATGCTGCACCTCCTTGCAGGTAATCTTTCTTGGGTAATCTCTCCCTTCTTTCTGGGTTCTCCAGCTCCTTTTCTCTTTTTTCTTTTTCAATATTAAACAGATATGTTTCTGGCTGATTCAGTCTGCAACTGTTCAGACTTTTCCTTTGTTAAGCAGTTTCCCCTTTGAACTCCCACAATGGCAAATAACTTCACTTTTGACCTCTAATGAAATCCTTCTGATCTTCAGGAAATTCAGCAATCCTCCACAAAATGTCAGGAATCACTGTGGGACACCAAGACACAAACTCCCTAATCCTGATGGCCTAACCTGGTCAGGTGGGCCCTATCCACCTGACCAGGTTAGGAAGAACTCATCAGCACCTCTCTGTCGAGAGAGGTACTTCAATAGACATGACCTCTCTACTTGAAGGGAGAGATCTTATGAACCTCTCTTTTGAAAAGAGAGACTATGAGCACTCTTAATCATGAGGGTACAGGAGTTTTGTGAAACTCATGACACCTCTTATTGGAGAATGTTAAACCTCTCCTAACACTCCTATTCTACTCTGACATCGCACACCTCATACAGTGTCTGATAAGATTCTGATGTTACTCTGGTAAGGGGCAAATTTGGGATCCTCTTATATAACTTATACCCTCCTTACCAAAAATGGTTTCTTTTATACGTCTGTAGTATAGTAATTGCATTACCTGGAGAGAGATTTAGTGGAATAGTAGAAATCATACATCTATGTGCACCAGTTCTTGAAGGAAATCAGATTCAAAAGAAAGACATTTTACTCCAAAGTTATTGTATAAGCAAGATTTGAATATGTTCAGTTAATGTTTTATCTATCTTAGACTACCATCTTGTATATATGGGTTTCTGCACATCTCTGTGCACAGGAGCATCCTATGTTTTTAAGGAATAACACAGAGACAAAGGAAATGCGTTTGCATAAACACCCACAACAAGATATAATCTCTGAACCCAAAGATTGAATATAAAAGGGTAACTTTATGTTATTTGCCAAATCTGTTGGGTTAATACTTGGGGAAACAAAAATAAAACACATGAACTCCAATGTACTGTACTGTGGAGAGAAAAATGAATGGAAATCAGGGGAGGAGTATATGCAGTAACATAATTGATAGAGAAGCTCTAATGCACAGGCTTGCAGATTTTATGAAGTGTTGAGATTTCATTTATTTAAATTTATATCCCATCAACTCCAAGATAAAATGGCTCATGATGGCTATTAGGTATTTTAAAACATAAATGGAAACATTCTAGTAGCCAACTAGCCATCTATTATACAAATATCAGCAAAAATACAATATAAACCGAGGCTTTAAATTAGACATCATTGAATATTGATAACAATATTCTTGTTTCATCTACTTCAGGTGCTAGCCCTTTTCTCTACTGTAAATACGATCTACTCTAAATATGATTCAATTATAATTGTAAGTTGACCTGATTATTATTGCTATTACATTAAAGAGGTGAACCGTGAATTCTCACTAACTGTACATGCATCCAAGATGGATTCTCTGACATCAGCAAAATGTACACGTGGCCTATTTTCTCGACAGCTAGATGCAGAGATGATGGACTTTTCTTATCAGGCATTGTATGTGCCTAGCTTATTTGTTTTGCAGAGCCCTGCAAAATAAGACGACTATTCTCTGCGTACATGAGAGAAAACAAGGAAAATGGATGATGTGTGTATGTGGAAAAATAGACATCCTGGTCCCCTGGGTTTATGGACCCCTGAACAGAACCAGCCAGTTTACAATGGAAGAGTTATCAGCTAGTTGTCAGCCTTGCAAACCTGGTCAGTTTTACTGTGACCTGTAAGTGACCCAGGAGAAAAGCGGAAAAATAGAAGCAATCATAACGCTAACCATGGATTCACTTTAATATGCTTTAGCTCACTGAATAACACATATCTAAGCCCTTAAAAACAGCTTGGAGGAAAGCACCAAGGTCGATGGCCATTAAGAAGAATGACCCACATCAGAGTGCCAAGCAGCCCCTCCCTGCACCAGGGCTGACTGATTCTGATACAGTGCTAAAGAGCCCGGCAGAAATGAAGCCTTACTGCCTATCTATATATTTAGCTTAGGGCCAAACTTGCATTGATCTTCTCAAAGGACTGAGGAAGCCCCCTTCTGGCTAAGCAAACCTCCAAGAGACAAGCAGAGCATGAGACCCAGCAGAAATTTCCCAGGATGGACTTGAGACCCATGATAATCTGCAGCAGTGGTGAGATTTGGGATTTTCTCTTAGCTCTTATCAGTGGGTAGCCAGAGATGCTTTTTAGCAACTTTCAGATGCAAGTCCAGGCTAAGATATGATGTTGTCTAGCTGAATCTTAATTTCTGCTAAGTTTTAACCACTAAGAGCATTCTTTTGTAAGTTTTCAGCAATAAATATCTGATCTTGCCAAGATAATATGGTAACTCCTGGTAATAAACCTGAAATAATAAAATTAATTAACTGAGATGAACAGTATTGCATAAATCCCTGCACTACTTGGATCATGTACTAAGGGTATCATAAGTATATATGTTTCTGTAGCATTCTCTATCCAGGGCAGAGGGAGAGGGTGTCATTATACAGGCAGGAACTTGCGCTTTGCGCCTCAATACTATACTATACTTGTAAGTTTGATTTGGATTTAATTGTAATCTGCCTTGAATTCATTCTTGGAAAAATATCAAATGTTCATAAATAAATAAATTAACGAAATGCAGTTCTAAAAATGGCTAATAGTCATAAGAACCAAAAGCAAAGGTCCATCAACATCAAGAATATGGCTTAAATAGTTAATCAAAACAAGAAAGCTGCAAATATTACTGAATCAAAAATCATTATCCAATTGGCCTGTTACAAGTTTATCCAAAAAGAAAGTGAAAGAGCCAGGGTTTAATGGCTTTAAAAAAGATAGCTAGAGATATGCAGACACAACCAGTATCTGAATTTAAGAAAGCATTCAGTCTCTGAGGGAGTGATGGGAGTAGAAAAGCTAAATTAGGTGGATGGGCAAACTAGCCATGGGATCTTTTTATGCGATCATGTTTCTTTATTTCTCTATTTCATCAAATGTAGGTTCTGAGGCATTAAATAGGACTTGGGCACAGTGAATGAAAATATTATTTTCCAGCTCTCTGTAATTTACAATCCTTCAAAGAAGGAAGATGAAGAGCTTCTTGGCTCAAGCATAGCAACTTACAGGGAACACAATATTTCAGAGAGATGGTCTCCCAGGTAAGATGGACTACCCTAATGTAATGTTCTAACAGTTAAAACCAAAATCTTATATTGAACTCGAACTGTCACAAGAAACCAATGTAAATCATGTAAGTTGAATGTGATCAAAAGGAGCAAGACCTGCAATGAGGAGAGCAGCATTATTCTGACTGATCTGAACATACTGAGCAGCCTTTACTGGGAGCCCAAGATAAAGGGTGCTGCAGTAATCCAGCCTCAAAATAATGAAAGCATGGGTTACCATAACTAGAGTATCATGAAAGGTCACAATTGCTGGAAAAAGTGAAGAAAAGAAAGATATTCTTAAGACTAGTCAATAATTGCTTATTAAATATAAAATATGAATACAAAATAATCCCATTAATTCTGGCCTGTTCTTTCAGGAGTAATACGCCTTAGCCTGTTTCACCTCTGGTCTACAACATGAAAATGAAGGGCTACAAAACCAAAGAGCCTTTGTCTTTTAGGGATTCCATGTAAAAGAGGTCTACAGGTCAAATCCCTCAGGTGGTAGAACTCAAGGAGGAGGTAGCAAGACTGAGAATCATCCAGGAGGATTAGGACTACATTGATGAAATTCTTATTGAAGCAACAAAGACAGATACTTCAAGCAGAGGGGAAGGTGAAACTGGACCTTGAGCTGAAGAACCAGGAACCAAAATTTGCAAACCCCACTGCTAATGGCTGAACAACCACTACACTTAGAAGGTGGAAGATGGTAGCTGGTGACTTGCTTCTGAGAGGCATGGAAATATCCATATGCTGACCAGATATGTTATCCTGGGAAGTGTGCTGTCTGCCAGGTGCCAAAATCTGAGATAGTACAGAGAGATTGCTGAAAATCCTCATGCCCACTGACTAGTATCTGATGCTGCTCATCCATTTTGGTACAAATGATACTGCTAAGTACTGCATAGAGCGAGGGAGAAAGGGTTAAGCAGATAGGCGCATGTGGTATTCTCCTCAATCCTCTCAATCAAGGATAAAGGCCCAGGGAGGGAAGGTCGTATTCTGCAAATGAATGAATGGCTGTGTAGATGAAAGCATTTTGGTTTCTTGCACCATGGGATGAAATTTCAAGAAAGCTAAGTAGGGATAGGGTCCACATGTTGAAGAAGGGGTACCAAATAAAACTGACAATAAATATCATCCAAATATTAAACATAAATACCAAAGTAATAATATATAAACAAGTAAAACAATCAAAAGAATCAAAATATATACAGAAAATGCTTATACATTTAATGAATCAATATTCTCACAGACATATAAACAATACAAGATACATTAAAGATACCCATCTACAAATGTAGAAACATATAAAAAATAGAAAACAATTATTTAAAAAAGTCCAGAGGTCAAAATAGAAGCCATTAAAAGTTTGCAAACATTCCCAGTTAGTAAATATGTGCAACCATTCCCAGCATGTACTGCTGGTTCAGCTTCTTCAGTGGAAGGTACCAATAAATGTTAGCAAAGCAGACAATACTGTGGACCATATTCCACAAAAATGGCATCAACCAAATGCTGGACTTAAGGCACTCTCATAACTGAATCCTCATTATCTTCAGGATTCACCCGCAACAGTAAAAAGAAAATCCCTGATAATGGAGAAGTTTCAATAGTCTGTTCCCATATTATCAGCAGTAGGCAAAGTCAAATGCACTTGAATTGCATCAAATCTATAATAAATCAATAATAATATAAAAATACATATAAATCTATAAATATACAAAATATACAAATTTTAAAAATATAAACATACAAATATATTGAAGATAGATAAACTTACCCCACTGCATCTTACTCACTGTTCTAAAACAAACACGATTCTCACAAAAAGGGAGATGTATTCTAAACCAGTCAATCACAGCCTGATTTATATACAAAATGGAAGAAACACAGCTTTTAAAGGTACACTGCCTAATCAGTTTTATCATTTAAACTACATGGTGACACTATGTTAATGTAAAAAAATCCAGCGCTACTCAATACATAACAATAACTAATTGACATTGCCACCCCGTTTATTAATAACACATTGGAGATTAAAAAAAAAGAGAGATCATCAACTGAATGATTGTTCTGAATCCAATGTTGAACAAATGGGACATCCAAGTAGCCTCCACATATCCTGTTACAATGTTCATTTAGGGGTAGATTTTATAACATGCATGCGTGCGTCCATGTGTGTGCGGTTCCCGGCGTGCACATGCTATAAAATCGGGTGGCTGCGCACACGTGCACCAGATTTTATAATCCGTGCGCGCATGTGCGGGCTGCGCAAGCAAAGGGGGTGAATTTATGCAAAGTCAATGCACAATTGGGCCTTCCCTAGTTTCCTCCCAGTCCACTCCAATTAAGGAGCGGACTGGGAGGGAACTTCCCTAACCCCCTGCCTAACCATCCTTCCCCTTCCCCTCTCTTCCCCACCCCCTAAAGCTAACCTACTTTGGCTCAATTTTTTTGTTTTATTACTTGCTGATCCTCGGGAGCAGAAGTAATCTACACGTGCCGGCAGCCAGCCGGTGCGCACTTTTCCGGGACAGTAGCTAATGGCCCCTCCCTGCCTCCTGGCTAGCCCCTTTGAAGAGGCCCAGCATGTATGCACATACCGGGGTTTGCGCGTGTGGCCAGGCCCCTTCGAAAATTCACACGGCGTGCTCAAGGCCTGGCCACGTGCGTAACTGCCATTTACACACACAGGCCTTTTAAAATCTGGCCATAATTCTCACTTTAACCTTCCATATTGTTTTGCTTACATAAAATAAGTTGCAAGGACAAGAAATTATATATACAACTGAAGCAGTATCATATGTAGTATTAGATTTCAAATAAATAAGTTTCCTAAACATAGTTATCCATCTAAATGGCTTAGCTGTTATATTTGATGATTTATCTGGCTAAATTCTAGCTGGATATGTCGGGGGGCATTCCTGGGGCAGTAAGCATTCCAGGGAGGAGTGGAGTTAGCCAGTTAGGTTAACTGACTAACTCTGGCCGCACTGCAGGCAGATCTAAAGTGAGCCGGACAGACATTTCCGGCTAACTTTTAAGATAGTCGGGTATAGACAGCGGCGAAGACCTTGAGGGGGTGCAGCATCTTTTAGAACAGACTAGCAAACCTACTGAGTAGAACTTTAAACTAGGATTGTTGGGGATGGGTGAGCAAAATCCTCTGGCATGTAAAAGTACTCAGGTAAGTAAATCTTTAAACACTTATAGAGAAATGGGGGAAAAAGGACAACATTGGGAAAGCTATGTACACCTAATGCTCACAGTGTAGGAAATAAAGTACCAGATCCAGAGGCATAGAAAACCATGACTGGGATATAGTTATACCAGGTTACAATTTATTCGGGAAGGAAAGAGTAGGAAGAAAGTGAGGAGGAGTGGCACTATATATAAAAAATAATATTAAGCCAACAGAACTGTTGGGTTTATAAGGTAAGGAGGAGGCACTGTGGGTTAATATGAAAAGAGAATATAACATTTATTTAGGTGTATAAAGAAGTGCCTCTTTTAGATCGAGGAAAATATCCCTGCCCATTACAAGCATGAATGTAGTTTCAGCTGGTCTGAGTGCCTTCATGGTGACAGAAGTCCTACTTGACCCTGCTTGCTGGTGATGTCAAGTTGCCCCAGTGGAAGGGGTAATGTAGTAGTATAAAAACCCTTGCTCCCACATGAGGATAGGATTGAGGATTAAGGAGATTTTTGAAAAGGATTCTAAGCTCTGGAGGCCTGGTAGTTCTAGAGTCATTTTCCACAGAGGAGCTCTACAGGGCCTGTATCCCCAACAGAGAGTCCAGAGAAGTGATGTGGAGGACAAGAATTCCAGGGTGGAAGTTCCTGGAAAGAGAGAGAGCGAGAGAGTGCTCGGAAGAGTTGGGTGGACCAGTATACTGGGAGGTGCCTGGCAAAGTTCACAAGAGTCAATGGTTGGTTCAGCCCAAATCAGCCTGAGACAATGAGAGAGACAGGAAGAGAAAAGAACCTTGGATGAAGTGATCACATCCGCCATATAGATAATAGAAGGACTCAGAGAAAGAGGGGTACCTGTCCTAAAGAGCTAACCCATTTGTTAGGAAAGTAAATAAAGGTAAGAGGGTTTGTTAGGAAAGTAAATAAAGGTAAGAGGGTTTACTAAATGGTACAGAAAATAAAGGTTAGAGTTAATTAACTACAATAAATCTCAGAAAGAGGAAGACAGGAAACAATTATCTGGAAAATTAAGAGAAAATGAGAAAGTAGTCAAGAGATCAATGATACAAATGGAAGAAAAAATAGGAAATATGGTTAAATGGGGGAACAAGACTTTTTATATGGTAGTGATAGGAGAAAATACATTGTGAGATTTAGAGGAGAAGGGGAGGTATATGTAGAGGCTGACAAGAAAAAAGTAGATTGCTTCTGTTTGGTGTTCATTGTGGAAGGGCCCGGAATAGGACTACATATAACACACACAAATAGGATTAGAAGTGACGTAAACCTCAATGTTCAGAGGAGCAAGTTAAATTAAAAGTAGATAAAGTGAAAGAGCCAATGGGATGCATCTGAGACATTCTGGCAGCTCCACTAGCTGACCTCTTCAATGTTTCTTTAGAGTTGGGAGTTTTTCTAGAGGACTAGAGATGGAAGAATGCGGTTCCTATTCATAAAAGTGGAAGTAAGGAGGCGGCCAGGAACCACAGGCTAGTTAGTCTGACCTCTGTGGTGTGAAAATTAGTGGAATAGTTTCTAAAACAGAGGGTAGTGCAATTTCTGGAATCCAATGGATTTCAAGATCTGAGAGCATAGTTTTACCAGAGGTAGATTTTATCAGATTAATCTGATCAGTTTGTTTGATTGGGTGACAAGAGAGTTGGATCAGAGGAAAGCACTAGATATAGTGTACTTGGATTTCAGTAAGACCTTTGACACTGTAGGAAGAATTCAGATCAACATTTTCTATATATATCTTAAAGGAGCTTATTCTCTTTGAACCAAAGAAAATGGAATATGGACAGCAAAGAATCATGGACATTCTTCTATTTGTGCCGAGACTGAGAAATGCAGGCCTTGAAAGAGGAATGCATAGGTTGTAAAATCTATCCTAGTATGAGCACCAGTTTGTCTACAGTTAAGTCTGCTGAAATAAAGGGCTTTGATACTGATTGGAAGTTGCTTATCGTTAATGGCATTTTGAGTGTGTGAAACTCACACTCAAAAAACTGTGCTTGGCCCTCATCCATATACATTGACTGTAGATGTATTATGTAGATGAACTGCTATAAAATAAGTGAAACTATGGAGCTCAGGGTTCTTGCCATTAGAAAGAAAGCAGGCCATCCAAGAGCTCTCAATCAATGGACTACACTCCAGGAAACCAGCAAAAGTCTGCCTGTATCTCAGCTTGATCGCTGGGGTGGAGAGACGTTACCCAATACCTATACTCAGTTAAGCCATCAGATGTGTACACTGATACACACAGACTCTGATGCTTTTACAGAGAGAAGCTACCTGTCTCCTTTACCTGTGGCTTTATTAGCATGGTGATAAAACAAACTTTAAGAGTTCTGAAGTTACCTTTAGTTTGTAGATAGATAGTTCTGATTGCTCTGAATTAAATCTGTGCAAACCTTTAGCCAATAAGCTATATTGCTGTTATTAAATCTGTTGCAAGGAGTTAGCAATCTGTTAGTAGAGCTGTTTTGTTAAAGTTGAGAGATAGCAACCTGTTATTAATGGAGTTGCTGGACATAGCAATCTGTTATTATTTAGAATAGTTATGGGTGGATCCTTGGACCAGTGGCAGGTGACCATGCTCTCAGGGGAAATCCCGAGAAGGACCACTGGTCAGACAGTGTAAGAGACAAACACACACTAGTTCTTTTATTAGACAATATATTAAACCACCAGAGGTGGCAGTAGTGAGCTGGAAGCGCCCGGCTGGGCTGTAGTCCCTCAGGTACTGGAACAGCCATCCCAAGGTGGCTGAGCTGCAGAGAAAGTAAGTAGGCAAGACATGCAGAGTTCAGGAACAAGTCCTTGATGGTAACCCTCACACAATAGTCTCTTGAGGCAGCCCAGGAGTTGGTATGCATTAGGCCCTCGAGGAGCGAGTACCTAGTTCCAGGGAAAGCTCTGAGAGATAGATTGATAGAAACTCACTGATGTTATAAACAACAAAGATTTCTTAGTAAGCAGTATATTAAACCATTAAAAGTGGCAGTAGTGAGCTGGAGGCGCCCGGCTGGGCTGTAGTCCCTCAGGTATTGGAACAGCAATACCAAGGTGGCTGAGCTGTAGAGAAACTAAGAAAGCGAGTAGATAGGAAATGCAGAGTTCTGGAACAAGTCCTTGATGATAACACTCACACCATTGTCTCTTGAGGCAGCCCAGTAGTTAGAATGCAGTAGGCCCTTGAGGAGCGAGTACCTGGTCCCAGGGAAAGCTCTGAGAGATAGATGGAAACTCACTAATGTTGTAAGCAGCGATGACTTCTTAGCAGAAGTGATATTCAGGAGCTGTTCCGGGATGTGGGCCCTCGAGGAGTGAGTACCGGTTCCGGACTGCGACCTGAAATGAAAAAGAGAAGGCGAGGCTCCGAGGAGCGGATACCTCTAGTGAAGTCTGAGGAGGCAGAGTAGCTAGGTTTGCGGAGGGCGAATCCCATCCACAGCGACCTGGAGGAAGCGAACCCTTGCTAACTCCTCTTGTTAGCGAAAACTGAGACCTTAAATATCTGATGACGTCATCTCAGGGGGATGCCCCTGAGGTTCGCACCAACGCCAGTACATCAGTCTGGCCGTGTGTGCGCGCCCTTAGGCATCTGGTCAACATGGCAGCTTGCAGCGTCGAGCCGGTCCAGGAACGCCGGAGGAGGACAGCCAGGAGACGCCGCAGCAGCTAGCCTTCCATCAACCCCGAAGGGAGTCGCCAACGAGGTAAGGTGGGCGGAGCAGAGATGTCGGACAGCAATGGACACAATTGCTAATTTAGAAATTGTGAAATTGCCTCTAATGTTATGTCAATAAATTGATAAGACTCAATAAAACCTCTAATGTCAGACAAACTGAATGAGTCCTTTTTCTGATTAAAATGAACTGTGATTGACCATAGTTGGAGTAATTCATAAATTCTGTGCATTATACAGTACAGGTTCAGTGTCCTGACATTGCCCCAGTCATGTGGCTGGGGTGAGATCAGATTAACACCATTTTGGAAAATGGCTCCAACCGGGCCCAGGGCTAGGGAGTGTCCTGGGCCCTATTGCTTGCAGATTTTTGTAGATTTTAGGTAATGGGGTGTGGAAGAGAGGTTTGAAGAGGATTCTAGGAATACCCCACTAGAACACAATTATTTTCTGAACTTGGGGAATCTGGGGGGGTCCATATACCCAATAATTTTTTTTTATAATTTAGGGGTAGAGGGAGAACTGCCTGGCTATTTTGTTTGTTGAAAGTCGGGGGTGGGTGAACCTGTGCTATTTATTGCATCTACGTGGACTGGGTTGACGGCGCCATTATCGCACGATCATGGCAAGTTATTTTTTTTTCCATTTTTTCTTTATTGAATTTTCATTTAAATCTTTTAAACAAAAATATCAAGACATAATTTTGATGTAATCAAACTGCTACATATATCTTCCATAATCATACACATCTCAATTACATAACCTATATTATGGGAGATCTAATTTGTACAATCATTTATAAGGCTAAACAGAAAACAGTAGGAGAGAGAGAAGCATTTCTATTGACCTTCTATATTATTTCCTCCAATTGTATCTTTATCTGAAATAAAAGTTTCCAATTGTAATAGGTCAACAAAACTACATTTCTTCCCTCTAAAATTGATATGACACACAGATGGATATTTAAGGAAAAAAGTTGCCCCTAGGGTTACTACTTTAGTTTTTAGAGAGAGGAAGTGCCACCTTTTAGCCTGTGTGGCTCGGGACACATCTGGAAACATTAAAATCCGTTTCCCACAAAAATGTAATTCTCTGTGTTTAAGGAAGTCCCTAAACACTCTATCCTTGTCAATTTCTAATAACATGGAAACAAATAAAGTAGCTCTGTTTTGTATAATATCCATTGACTCTTCAAGGAATATAGACACTCCAATAGTTGAAATATCTGGATTTTCTTCTTCTGCCTCTCCAGTTGTTTTTTTAGAGAAGTAGAAGACTTTTGAGAAAACAGGTATTTCTTTCTCTGAATATTACAATATTTCCTTAAAATATTTTTTTAACATTTCACTAGGCGAAAGAAGCCTTGTTTGAGGAAAGTTTATCAAATGTAAATTTTTATATCTCATCATGTTTTCAAAATTTTCTAAAACTCTACCCCAATGTTTTCTAACAGTTTGACTTTAGTTGTTACTTTTCCCACATCATCTTTCAAACCTCTTAAATCCTTTCTTTGTTCTTCTATCTGCAAGCTATTTGAATTAACAATACATGACAATGAATCATTCATTTTTTAAATATTATTACTCAAAGTAGCCATCAGTTTCCATATATCTTTTAGGGTTAAATTATTGGGGGGATCCAGAGACCACTGCTCTGGCTTCTTTGATTCCCCTTTAAATAGCCCTATTTCCAAAGTTTGTAATTGTTTACTTTTCTGAGTTTCTCCAGAATTGGTGTAGTCTCTTCTGTTAGGTAGACCACCCAATTCCAATTGTAAAAAACCTTCAGGAACTGATGCTTTCGGTTGTGGAGGAAATGAAGGTCCTTCACCAGGAATTAGTGAAGCAGAAAACTGCTCCTCTAAAATGTCCTCTCTTGGTAACGATTCGATCCGTTGTACGACGTGGTCGTCCATAGGGCTCCTAGATGTTATTGGAGATATTGGAAAGCTTTTAACTTTCCTTTTCCTCCCCATAAGACCTTAAGGGAGTACTCAGGAAGTTCCAACTTTATCTCGAGCAACTAAGGGGGGGTAGCTTCTCCAGCCTACTCCGGGCTAAGCCGGACAAAGCTGTGCGCCCCTTCGGAGGTGCACGGCTTAGGCGGTGTGCTGGTGACGACGGTGCACCGTCTGCTGTTAGCATTCATACACAGCAGACGCCGAATGATGATGTCAGACACGCTTTCTCTCATGGGTCTCGCGGCTTCTCAGATGTTTCACCCGGTGTCAGCGGTCTCGAAACAAAAGTCCTTCCCACAATGGTGGCTCACCGGGGGCGTCTCTCTCTCCTTTACGCTCCCCGATTTCTCCCAGGTCTGCTGCTAGAATTTATACACAGCAGACGCCAAATGATGACGTTGGACACGCCTTCTCTCATGGGTCTTGCGGCTTCTCAGATGTTTCACCCGCTCTCAGCGGTCTCGAAACAAAAGTCCTTCCCACAATGGTGGCTCACCGAGGGTGTCTCTCTCTCCTTCTTTATGCTCCCCAATTTCTCCCAGGTCTGCCGTTAGAATTTATACACAGCAGACGCCGAATGATGACGATGGACACGTCTTCTCTCACGGGTCTTGCGGCTTCTCAGATGTTTCACCCGCTCTCAGCGGTCTCGAAACAAAAGTCCTTCCCACAATGGTGGCTCACTGGTGGCATCTCTCTCTCCTTCTTTACGCTCCCCCATGGCAAGTTATTTTTAAATTGTTTTGTAGGGGCCACCTCAATTCATAGCCCTAGGATGAGGAGGGGAGTCATGCTTGATCCCTGGATTCATTTTTACTATTTTTGGCATCTTAGATGGAATCTTTAAAGCTAATGTGGGAGCCGCGGGACCAGTGTCATGGTCTTAATGCTCCCACATTAGATTAATGTTTTCCCCATAGTTCTAGATAAAATAACAAGGCTGACAAATTTAAAAGTCAGCCGCATTTTATTTACATGAGATTACTTATGCATGAGCTGTTTTGCATGGATATGCAAAACTCATGAATGCAAATGCAATGCAAAGAAGTTCATTGGAATAGGAGAGGAAATTTTGGACATTTTATGCAAAATATCGTGAATATTGCACAAGATTGCCATGATAGGACTATATTACATGGCATTTTGGTGTGATATACACTATTTAATGCCATGTTATAGCCCTAGCACGGCTTGATGAATCTCCCAGATTGTTTGGGAGGCGACAAAGAATAGATGGAGTTCAGTTTGAGAAGAAAGGTGTTGCTAGTGGTGTGCCACTAGTCCATTTCAACATTTTCATGAGCAATATTGGAAAAGGACAATTGGGAAGGTTTGTCTTTTTAGGGGTGATACCACAATCCATAACATGGTATGTACATCCAGGAAAGTGTGGAAATGATGAGAAAGACTAATGAGCTTGAGGAATGGTCGAAAATTTAGCATCTAAGATATAATGCTAAAAAATGCAGAATCATGTATTTGTGCTGGAAAAAGCCCAAATGGAGCAATCCAATATAGAAGGTACAATTATTCTAAGCATGAAACAAGAGTTGGATTTGGGGTGATCATAACTGATGATCTTAAGGTGGCCAGACAGGTGGAAAAGCCAACAGCAAAAGTCAGAAGGATGCTTGGGTGCATTGGAAGAGGAATGGTCAGCAAAAAAAGAGGCAATATTGCCCTTTATGTCTTTGGTGAGAGTTCATTTGGAATACTGTGTACAATTCTGGAGACTGCACCTTCAAATAGCTATAAACTGGATGGAGTCAATCCAGAGGGTGGCAACTAAAATAGTCAATGGTCTTTGTTATAAAGCACATGGGGAGAGAGTTAAGGTTCTAAACATGTATACTTGAGAAGAAAAGAGGAATAGGGGAGATATGATTGAGGCATTTAAATACCTCCAAGGTATCAATGCATAGGAGAAGTACTTTTCAACAGAAAGGAGGCTTTGAAATGAGGGGTCATAGGGTGAGGGTCAAACGGAGTAGACTCAGGACTAATCTAAGGAAATATTTATTTACAGACATGGTGATGGAAGCATTGAACAGCCTCTTAGTGGAGGTGGTGTAGTAAAGGACAATGTCTGAATTCAAGAAAGAATGGTATAAGCACAGGTGATCTCAGAGGGAGTGCTGGGATTGTAGAGCTGAGTGGCTGGTGTTAGCTTTAGACTAAATAGGCCATATGGTCTTTTTTTTTTATATCATATTTCTCTGTTTCTAAGATTGTTCTGTTTCATCCACTGGTAGACATGTGACAGACAACTCTTCCTGCCTCCTTCCAATGTTTTCCTAAGGATGTATAAAGTTCAATATCTTCAGTGTACATAATAACTTAATTCCAGAAGCCTGGACAACCCAAACCAGAGGAAGAGTATAGATGTTAAAAAGGATAGGAGATAATATAACAGCTTGAAAAACATCACAGGTCAGGGAACAGGCAGAGGAAGTCTTACTTATCTGGCTATCTAGCATCTGAATATCCACCTCCCAGATCCCGAATGATGTTGGTAAAAGTAAGAGGTACACCTTCAACAGTGATGTTAAGCAGGCCAGCAGGAAAGGATTGCCTACTTATCCACAATGCTTTGGTTTTAGTAAAGTTTAAGGTTAAACTGTTCTGCCTGAGACAATTATTAATAGCAGATAGCTCCTGACTGATTCACTTACCACAGCGAAAGATGAAGTGATCTGAAAAACTCTTCATTATAGTGCTTTATCTGTCCACCTGACCATTCACATACTTCTGAGTATGGCCAAGCCAACTGAGGATTTTTTTTTTTTATAATCAGATGATTTCTGCCATCAAAAGAATGAGCTTGATTTACAGAATGGGAAAAAAAAGCTTTAGTAAATCAGTCAAGTAATGAGGATGGGGGAAATTTTATAAAGCAGAGATTTAATTGGCTATCTCCTGAAATTAGCTGGTTAAAGTTTTGAAACTTGATCCCAAATTTCTTTATTGGTTTTGTACTGAAGCCTGTGAAGAAAAAATTTAAAGTTGTCCTGTTTTACAACCAACTTATCTTTATTTGATGAATTTAAGTCAACCTGAATTTGAATTTAAGGAAAATGAAATTAGTCTAATATTTAGAAACTAGTTCATTGCTCATTAATTGAAAAACAGACAAGATACACTACAATCCTTATTTAACATTGCTCTTGCTTTTTTTTTTCCTTCAGAGGAGGTGGAATATTCTTTTTTTTTGTTCTTTAATGTTTGTTTTAAATTTATAATGATTTTGTTGTTTTGTGATGTTTTATGAATGTTTTATTGTGATCTGCTCTGAACAGACACTAGGAAGCAGAGTAACAGAAGATGTTTTAAATAAATAAATAAATAAATAAATAAATAAATAAATAAATAAACCTGACCAAAGCTTCCTAGATGATCTTGATACCCTGCTGACCTCTTTCTAATCTAACTATCCCCATTCTTGTTTTGTATTCTTCTGATTCTGCAAATTCTCTCCTACCTACCTGTACTTATTTATTTATTTAATTAAAGTTTTTTTTTATATCTATGTTCGTTAGCACATCACATCGGTTTACATGGAACAAGTAGAAAAATACATTTTAAACATTTACAAGGAACAGATAGTAAAATAAACATTAATTAAGCATGGGAAAAGGAAAATACATCTCAAGGTCTTGGGGGGGATTACAGAATTAAACAAAGTTAATAATTAAACATGGTGCAAAAAAGCAAAGGGGGAGAAGAAACAAAAAGGAGGGAGCAATGCAAGGGATTTGGACAGATGGATTGAATGAGATACTGTGGAAAGGACGAAGGAAAAGGGGAGGGGGATTATGCAAAGGCCTGTTTGAAGAGCCAGGTTTTTAGTTTTTTTTTAATTTCTGGGTGAAGGGTTCCAGATGAAAATCAGGGGACATTGCGTTCCAGTTTGAAGGTCCTGCTATTGATAGCGCTCGTTCTTTCGTGGAGGTATGATGGGTAAGTTTAGATGAGGGTATGTGTAAAGTTCCTTTGTAGGCAGATCTGGTGGGTCTATTAGAGGTATGGAAGTGTAGAGAGTCATTTAGCCAGTGTACTTATTTGTTTGCTTTACCTTACTATTTGCTTCTACCCACTTTGCTGGCCACCATATGCACACTCTCTTCTTTAAGTTTTTCTTGATCTCTTTTTCATCTCTTTTTCCTGCACTTCTCTGTGATTGCTCTGTTATATATTTTAAAGTTGCTATTTCTAATGCTCCATCTCTATCCTTTCTTCATAATGCCCATCACTACCATAATCTTTTGAGATCTGGACCTTCAGTTCTAGTGGTTTAAAATAATTTCCCTCTTCCTCTGTCTTCCAGTCCTTTAATACTGCCTCTGCTGTCCATTTTTTTTAACTTGTCCTTTTCTCTCTGCTTTTGAGGCTTGCTGGTCTGTTATTTGTCTCAGTTGTGCCTGGCCTTATCTATATCTGTGGATGAATTAAACTCTCCACCTCCAATGTCACCAACTACACAAGGCTAAGGCAAAGTGGAAGAAATCCAGCTCTTCCCAGGATCACCACTCATTTGACTCTCTCTCTCCTTCTCTGCTCTAGCTCAAACTAAAGCTCTTTTATTATCAGTCTATCAGTCATTCATGCTTCATCTACCCTGCCAGCTCTTCTCTATATTGAATTATTTGCTTCATCAACTCACAACTTCTATTTCCTCCTCACCTATTCATGTCTGCTTCCTTAACTATTTCAGACTTAAAATTTCAAATCTGTTCTTCCATTCCTCTCACTACTAAACTTTCTTTTTTCTCCAAATTTTCATCTCCATAAGATGTAAAAACATAAGAAGTTGTCTAACTGGGACAGATCGAGGATCCATTAAGCCCAGCACCCTGTTTCCAATAGTGGCCAATCCAGGATACAAGTACCTGGCAAGTACCCAAGCATAAATGGATCCCAGTAATAAGCAGTGGTTATTTCCTGAGCCAACTTGATTAATAGTTTTGAACTTCTCTTCCAGGACCTTGTCCAAATCTTTTTTTTAAAATCCAGATAAGCTAACTGCCTTAACCACAGTCTCTGGCAATGAATTCCAGTGAAAAAGAATATGTTTTAAATGTGCTACTTGCTAACTTCATGGCGATTTACATTAACTTGTTCTAGTCCTCTCATGATTTTATAGACCTACATCATATTGCCCCTCAGTCATCTCTTCTCCAAGCTGAACAGCCCTAACCTTTTTAACCTTTCCTCATAGGGAAGCCATTCTATCCTCTTAATCACTTCTGTTTTTTACTTCTTTGCCTCATTCTCTCATATTACTTACTGTAAATCTACTATCCCTCTCTAATCTATGTCCCACTTCTATCCTGTATAAGATTCTTCTCCACTTTTGTCTTTTCATGCTATCCTTCTGTAGAGAACCTAAAGGTCTCTAACTGAAGGAATGATCCATTCAATTGGGGGGAACACAACTTCAGTGTAGAGTTATATTCCCTATGTGGGATCTGTAAATGGTGACCTTCCAGCCTATATAAACCCATGCTATCCTGTAACTGAGTACATTTTGGTTGACCCTCCTAAGAGAAGCTTGTCTCTTTGCTGCTTCCTTTTGGGGTCTCAGGGATTGAGGCCTGGAAATAGACAAGAAGCAAAGTACCTTCACCAAATTTCTGTCATGGTTCTTGAAACCTTGTTTTGTGTGAGGAAGAAGTTTTTTCCATTCTTACTGCCTCTTGTTTTGGTTTCTCTTTTTTGAGAAAGAATTTGCTTTTCCTTTGTACTTACTGAGTACCCAAGGGCTCAGGGAGTGAGATTTAGTATCATCAGAAAAAGTGATGTCTTTCACAAGGAAAGAATCTTTGGACCATCTGTGTTCTCAAGAAGGAATGAAGTTACAGTCATTCCTTGGATGGAGGAGTATGGAAGGGGGAGACCAGTAGCACCACCAACAGGGACCATGACCATCTCAAAGAGATTAACAGAGTAGGAAAGTGAGAAGCAGGAGGGAAAGATATGAAACTGGGACTTGGCAATAACATTTAAATTGGAACACTCATGTTCTATCACTAATTTGGCAGCAGATGTAGAAATCATAATTGGCAGATTGCTTTTGATTTTCCAGCAATGAAAGCTTTTGACTCATTGGATAACCAGCAGTATGCAAAGGACTTGGGTTTACTAAACTGCCCCTCCTCCCATCTCCTGTAGAAGCTCTGTTTTATAAATGCCTGAGGCTACCCAAAGCACCACCATTGTAGAGACAGCAGCTTCAAGGCATAGGGCACTAGAGATCAAGGACCTGGGATGTGATAGGCTGAGCTGGCCCAGGTTGGGCCATGCAATGAAGGGAAAGTGCACCCATTCCATGTGGATTGGGGCAGTCCATGGGTGAGGAACAACAGAACTGGCATGGGTAAGAAGTGATATCCTGTAGGCAGTCAAGATTGCAATGCTGACAGCTGGCATATAACATTTGCTAGAGTGGTGTAGATAGGAGCCACCAAGTAAATTTAGTGGGCCAATTGATCCTTAGCTGCTTTCAACCACTATGTTACTGTGCCACTATATATGAAATAACTGTATAACTAGGCTACTTTATAAGTTTATTATTCTTCTGTATTGTTTTTATTAATACAATTGCAGCCTTTTTCCACTTCCATATCACATCTATATGCGTACAAGGTTGACAGGTGGAATTGATTGTGTGGCTGATTCATGTTGTGAACATTTTGTATCAAATATTTTTCTTCCCTCTCTGTTAAGCCTAGTCCTCTTTTTTTCCTTCTTGACTTCTTCAACTTACACTGTCTGCTGCAGTTGTGCCAGAGTTAATTAACAGCTGCGCTTTCATCCCAGCAGACGGCGCCATTTTGATGTACAACATTGCCGTACAATGCCGTGCATTAAAATGGCGCCATCAGCTGGGGTGAATGTGCCGGAGTTAATTAACTCTGGCACAACTGCAGCAGACAGTGTAAGTTGAAGAAGAAAAAAGAAGAGGACATTATCGAAGCTGCTCTAAGGCCTGGGTTCTGGGCTTGGGCCTGACCCTAGGCTAAGGCCCAGGTGTCGGGACCCAGCCTCCAGGCCAGGGCCCCACGTCAAGCCTGGGTCTGGGCTGAAGCCCTGGTGTTGGGACCCAGCTTCTGGGCCAGCCTGCGGTATCAATCCTATCTCCAGGCTCTGGCCTAGGTTAAGGCCCAGACATCAGGACTCAGTCTACAGGCCAAGCCCCAACGTCAAGCCTGGGTCCAGGCTGAGGCTCCCAGAATCGGGACCTGACCTCCAGTCCAGGCCTCAGTGTTGGATCTGGGTCTGGGCTGTAATCTAGGGCAAGGCCCAGGTGTTGGGACCTGGCTTGGCTGCTTCCAGAGAAATGCGACTGATCAGGTAACTGATTGTTTGTGTGGGGGGGGGGGGGGGGGGAGGGCTTGACTGTTGATCAAGGCCTTAATGTTAGCCTGGGCCGAGACCTTGATTTCGTGCTTGGACAGAGGCTATGATCCCTGCTTTGGGCATTGGCCTATGCCCTAGGCCCCGGCCTTGGGCCTAGGTCTAGGCCAATGTACATCCCTAATATTGGCTCTGGTACACACTCTCTGGATCTCATACTGGCAGGATTATGCTGTCCCAAAAATTTTGGAACAGTAGGTAATTGCCTAGTTTTCCTCATGGAGTACTAGCTCTACTTTCGACCAATGTAATATACTCCTTTTAATTTGGCTGCAGACCCCATCACTACTGAAATGCTTGCCACCATCTTTTCAATTATCTTCATTTATCAATATCTTTTCTCACTATAAATCTTTTTCTTTTGGATCTGTCAGCAAAGTTTGCCACTTTCAGTTACCAGATCTTGTCTGCTTTACCATCTCTTTGTGTTTTCTTATTCTTGGTTTTCCTCATACCTATCTAATCACACCTTCAGTGTACTTGTTAATAATGCTTTTTCTTCTCAATACTTTCTTGATGTGTATAACAACACTTTGAGCAAATCATCTGACTTAACTGATCTATCTTGAATTGTGAATCGTATCCCTTCTAGCCCAGAAGTACTACGCTTTTTGAGATATATATTCACAACCAAAGAAAAACTTTTCAGTACATCTGACCTATAAATGCTCTGATCTGAAATTTTAAGTTACCATTGAACATATCATTAACAACTATGCAAAATATGCATTTCACCTTGTGCTATGAAAGGAGTGTTGCTCTCTTTGGCGGGCATTGAAATGGGACGCGGTGCTGGTGCTGGAGGTCTATTCATAATGAAAGATTTGCATTCTTCTTTCTCCTCTTCATTGGCTGTGGCTAATATCATATCATATATTCCATCATCATTGATCTTTGTAAAGCTGTATGGATCTTCCTCTATCTGATGTTTACCTTCTCTGTACTCCTCCAGATCACCCGAGGCTTGTTCTTTTGCTGCTATAAAATATTAAGGGTACATATTAGACGGGTTGATAAGCATTTTCTTTATTGCCATATCTTACTTTTTACAGTTCATAAGCCATGCTAGATCCAAAGTCTTTGGTGCCCAGTAGAGCGAAGACATCCCTCAAACGGATGTAATGCAGATATTAGCAAAGTTATATTTTCCACTGATAAGATAAACAAAAAATGCAAGTGAACTAGAAGTCTTGATATCAAGGCAGATGCCTTAAGAGTGATACGTTTAAATAAGCGGTGTATTCTGAAGAAGGGCTGTTGATGTAATATAATAGTGAAAACACTGATTTGCTGTTAGAGGAACAGTTAATTATTATATTTTAAGGTACCTAAGGTAATTGTTACAGGGGAATATAATACTATACTGTATTATATGTTTAATTTACTGTAGTCCCTATTCACCCATAGAGGGCACTCTTATACTATTACAAAATAAAAGGTGATTTCCACTGGAAAAGTGCCTATTATCCATGTCATAGTTTTCTAGAGCAGTATCTACAATAAATGTTTTATTCAAAATGTGCAGTGACTCATTATAGTTTTCCTCTATGAAAGGAAACTATCATCCCAATTAGAGGAGACAGACCTGACAATTTTATTATTTTTTTTAATTTGAAACTAAAACAAACACAGTGGAAAACAAGTGCATTTAAAAATGCTGCCTTCATAAATAAATGTGCTTTGGGGGACATAGAAAGTTATTATCTCTGGGTATTGAAGCTCTTGCACAACCACCAAACACTTGGAGGAAGTACAAGTTCGATATGTGTGGTTTAGCTCTGCCATAAATCCTAGGTTAATGATTCTCCTTACAAAAACCTGAGCTTACTTCCTAATGTTCTAAAACCATTTATATTAAAATGCATCCATATTCAATGTGCATGTGTCTGTGCATTTGTGCACAGGGAAGTATTCACCACAAATCATTATAAGATACAATTAAGATAAAAGATGATTGAGTGAATGGCAGCCTTTTATGTATTTCAAAGACTCAGCTGTCACATATTCACTTTCAGCCCAATTTTCAAAACTGTCCATGGTAATCTATTTTCATGCATGTGTTCACACAGAGATTTAAGCTAGTATTTTATATAATGCAGGCATCCAGGACATCGCTCGTTCGCATCCACCCCCGTTCACACCTTGAATAAATGCAACTGACAACAAACTTTGGGTTAACTGGGCCGCAGCTTTAATAACTTGGAGGTCCGAGCCATTGAATTAACATAACATTTTAACAACATCTCCGACCATCGTCCGCCACTCCTCTAGCAGGACGATCCCCCGCCAGCCATACGGCTCGTTCCTCGACCCTTCCCGGGTTCCGGCCCCCGCCATCTGCCAGCAAGGAGCCAACCCGGCGGCCCCCGCCGCTGACGAGCAAGGGGCCAGGCCAGGGGACTCCCGCCACTGACGAGCAAGGAGCCAGACCAGGGGACTCCCGCCACTGACGAGCAAGGAATCCACATCCGACAACTATCCCAGTTGTCCACCGTTCATTAATTACCACATAATTCCATCTTACTCATTATGCTATACAAGCTGTACCGGCTCGGGCCATCCGCCACAGACACGGGCATACATGTCCCGTGCCCCCCAAAGATGCGGCCCAACTACAAGGGAAATACCGTCTCCAAGGCCTCCTGAATTGAATTAAGGAATAAGTCCATTCCGATAAAGGACAGATGTACTCCATCCTTGCCAAAAAGTCCCGTGGCCGTCCCCCAAGACCAATCATACTTAATATGCTGCCCGCCCCGGAAAACCAGCCACGAGCCAATTTGCTGGTTCGCCTTGGATCTGCTCCTGCGCCAAATTACCTTATCCAATTCAGCCGGCCTGGCGATAATATCCGACCAAAGCAAAACAGTGGACGGCAACAGCAGAGATACCAACATCAGATCCTGATGGACCATACTGATGAACTGCCGTCCCGTCATTTTGCCCCAGTCATTCCCTCCCAAATGAATTACCAACGCCCTAGGGGCACCGAGCCGCTCCAAACCCTCCCGCACGCAAGGAAGCAGCTCGGCCCACACCATACCCCGACGCCCCAACCAGTGCAAAGCAACCCCCCGCATCTGTAAGTCCAGATGCGGCCCGTATGGCCGTCCGCAGGCATGCCTGTGCGCCCAATAGGTGAAAGAGTGCCCAAGGATCCACCCAGCATGTCCTGCAGACTCCGCACCTGGAAGGAAAAACAGAGTTAGACCCGTTCAAAACTGCCCCTGACCCGGACGCACATAACTGCGGAACGAGTCCGAACGCCACCGCCCAATCCTACGAATCACCTCCCCGGACAAGCCAGCGGAGTCCGCGGCAGTCGCTGCCCCAATCCGAAACGAATGGGTCCCAAAACGACCAACATCCAAGCCCAATGACGACAACGCCGAACGCAGAACCACCTCAAACTGATACTTAGTCAGCGGGCGCAGGTTCTCATGAATCAAAAACTGCGCCGGCCCCGACGCCCGCCCCCGGCAATAATGCACCGCGTTGTTCACCGGGCACGATGGCAATCCCGGCACAGCACACAACACCACAGACAACCCCTTACCCTGCTGATCCGTCTTGGACCGCGGGATACAAATGGACACCGAACGATTAGTAACCGTCACATGCCTGGCCAATAAACCCGGAAAATCCGCACTGGTTGCGGACCGAGCCACCAACTCGCTAATCCGAAAAGCCCCGAAAAAGGCAAAAACAAACGCCACTCGGAAAAGAACCGTTTCGTAACAAGAAAAACATATACTCGGCAACGCAGCCAGCAATCGCAACAAAATATCATGCGTGATCGGGAGACGTGTGTCTACTCTCCTGCCCACCGCCTTAGCCCAACCGGCCAACACACGCCGAACCACAAACCTTCCCGAAGGAAAACCCCAGCCATGCGCCCTCATAAAGAAGGAAAAACCAGACAACTGCCGAGCCACCGCCGCTCTAGAGAAGCCGGCCGCCTTACTGTGCTCCAGGAAGCGAAGAAGGGCAACATCCGAAACAGGGCCCCCACCCCATCCCGCCGCAGACAACACAACCGAAACCTTCCGAGCACCTCCCACGTAACTTGCCCACGTTGAAGGGGCTAGTGAAGCCCGCAGCATTCTCCAGGCTTCGGGGAACCCAAGCTCCAGAGGAAAGACGGTACCACTGCTCCGGAAGGATCCGCATCCGGGGCCAACTCTCGAAATCGCTCCCACTGGAAACGAGAAAGAGAGTCAGCCACACCGTTAGCAACCCCCGGCACATGACGGGCCCAAACTGTCACATTGCACGACATACAACGCAGCACCAACTCCCTCAACAAGTCAGACACCCGGAGGCACCTAGCAGCCTGCCGATTGATAACCTCCACCACTCCCATGTTATCACACCAAAACACAACCCTCTTGTCTCTCAAACTATCCCCCCAAATGTGCAAGGCAACCACAATCGGGAAAAGCTCAAGGAACGTAATATTCCTTGTAGTACCAGACACCACCCAATCCTCCGGCCACGCCGCCGCGCACCACGCCCCATGAAAGTAGGCACCAAAAACCGAAAGAGCCCGCCGCGTCCGTAAACAACTCCAGGTCGTGGTTGGACAGCGGATCCTCCTGCCAGAACGCAATCCCGTTAAACCCAACCAAAAACCGATCCCACACCAGCAAATCTTCCTTCATCGAGCTGGTCACACGAACCCTGTAATGCTTCTTCCCCACCCCCGCCGTGGCCCTAGTCAACCGTCTCAGAAAAACCCGACCCATCGGAATCACCCGACACGCAAAATTGAGACTCCCCACCAGCGATTGCAGCTCGACAAGCATTAACTTGGGCCGACGCAACGCGGAGCTCACCAGACCCCGCAAACGCTCAACCTTCTCCAGGGGCAAACGCGACTCCATCGCGACCGAGTCCACCTCAATCCCCAAAAACACCAAAGTAGTGCAAGGCCCTTCCGTCTTGTCCCCCGCAAGAGGAATCCCAAATTCCAGAGCGACCGCCTGGAAACAGTGCAACAACTCCGCACATGCGTCCGTGTCCGCAGCACCCACCAGCAGAAAATCATCTAAATAATGAACGATGTTTGAAGACCCCGAGCGGCACTCCACCACCCAATGCAAAAAGGAGCTAAACGCCTCAAAATAAGCGCACGCTATGGAGCAACCCATTGGCATGCACATATCAAAATAAAAGCCCCGCTGGAAACGAAAACCCAACAAACGAAAATTCTCAGGATCTACGGGCAACAATCGGAAAGCCGCCTCGATGTCAACCTTTGCCAGCAGCGCACCCTGGCCACAACAGAAAATCACCCGGACGGCCGAATCGAATGAAGCATAACGCACCCCGCACAATTCCTTGGGAATAGCGTCGTTCACAGAGCCCCCTTCAGGAAAGGACAAGTTATGAATCAAACGATACTTACCCGGCTCCCGTTTAGGCCCCACTGCCAATGGTGAAAGCACCAAGTCCGGAAACGGGGGCTCCGCAAAAGGACCCGCGATACGACCCAAATCAATCTCCGCCTGCAATTTAGCCCGCACTACGTGAGACAAACGGGTCACCGAAGGACAACGCAACCCCCCACCCACTGGTCCCCCCCCCGAACACGGGATCCGAAACCCCCGTGTAAAACCCCGCAACAACACTTCCGCCATCCCTGCCATCGGGTACCCCTGCAACCACGGATGCATCGCTTCTATGCGGACAGGAGTGGCCGCCCTACCGAAACGGTTACTTACCTGCCCCTTTCGGCCCAGGAGCGGGCCCCGAGCCATCTCCCGGCTTCCTAACACATTTGAACGCGGGGTGCCCCCCACCACAAGACGCGCGCCGGAATTTGCAGTCCGTAAACATGCATTGGGATCTGTTGAACCGCCAACAGACGTCACTGTCCCCCGCACCAGCCTTCCCCGCACTAGCCGCGGGGAACCCCGGACGAAATGGCCGAAAAGAAGCTACCCCCTGCGACGCACCCACCCCAAACCCCCCCCCGGGGACTTTGGAGGCCATTTGCGTCAACCACAAGCCGACATCCTGCGTACCCCAGGACATAAACCGGTTTTCTTCCATCCGGTCCCGGAAGCGCTCGTCGTAGTTTAGCCACGACCAGCCTTCATAGGTCTTACTAGCAGCCAAAATCGCATCCCCGTATGCCAACAGAGGCCCATACTGCGATGGGTCATAGTGACCAATCACGCTCGCCAGCCTCAAAAACGAACGCATCCAGTTATGGATATTCCGCGCAATCGGCACCCGCGACCCGGGAAAGCGCCCACTTTTGTCCCGTTTCTTCTTGTCCTTCCTCCTCCCCCGACGCCCCTCCAGCAGCTTAAAAATATCAACGAACCTACGGCGCCGTATCTTCTTCCGGACCGCCCGGGGCACCTCTTCCCATAATTCCGTAAGCGCGACCAAGGCCGGGGTACCCCGCACCGCCCCCCCGGACCTAGAAGCCGCCTTCACCGACCCCGCAGAGTCAGACGAGGAGGTCGAGGACGACGAAGAAGAAGACGAAGACCCCGACGAACTATCCCGTGCGTGCCGCCGTTTTGACTTGGACTTCTTCGCACGAACCTTCCTCGCCCGACCCCCCCCATCCTTCGGGTCAACCTCGCCATCCATGGGCTGCCGAACCCCCCCACCGACGTCCGCTTCAACCCCATCCCCCCCGGGGTGTCCCCCCTCAGATCCCTCGCGAACACCTGCGGTGGGAAAGAAGACCAACTCACCCGGCGTCCTCCGATCCACTGCAAGCAAGCCTGGCGCTGCAGCCAAAGGCCTAGGCGCCCGTCCCTCCTCACCGGGTGGCGCATTCCGCCAAGCCTCCTGCCTCGACGACCCAGGCTCTTCCCACTCCGCACCCGTCAAGTCCTGCTGAGGAACACAAACAGGGACAGGAGAGACCAGCCCAAGCTCCCCGACCACACCCGCCGCCCGTCCAGGACCAAGAACAGGAGCCGCGGCTCCCGCCCCCGACTCCCCGCGCCCCGAACCAGGCCCAGACCGAGGAACAAAGTCCCCAGACCGAACCCTACCCCCACTGGAGCCTCGAGGGGAAAGGGAACCCGCTGTGCCGGGCGGGAAAACAAGGGAATCCCGCATCCCCAACTCCCCGCCATTCACGCTCCACGCTGCACCCCCCTGGCCTGCAACAGGCCCCTCCCGGGCCATCGGACCCCGCTCCTCCAGCCATGCAACAGATGGCTGGCCCGACGCCCCCCCCCCAGGCCATCAAGTCCTCCCGCCCCTCCTGCCAACCCAGCTCCCCGAAGCCCCCCCTCGCATCTGCCCGAGGCCACCCCGCCTGCCACCCCTCAGGGACATCCCCGCCAAGGGAAACGGCACGCGAAGGCGGCCCAGAAGCTGCACGCCGACCTACCCCGCTCCGCCTCAGTGCCCTTACCGGCCCCGCCAAGCCGCTACCCCCGGCTACACCCCCCGCAGCACCACCAGCCGTCCCCAGGCCCTGCCCAGGACCTTCACACCCCACACCGCCAGCTACGCTCCACGCCAGCTCGGGAAACCGCGCCCCCCGTCCTCTCCCCCTGCCCGGCGCCCGCGATCGCGACCTGGAAGCCCGCGAAGCCCGCACACTACCGGCGCCACGCCCTGCCCTCCCACGACCAGGACCGCCGTCCCGCCGCGGACTCAGCCGCACCCCGTCGCCGACACCCCCACCCTCCACCGCCATCAGCCCCCCAACTCCGGCCACCCCGAGCGGCACAGGACTCACCCAATCCGCCGCAAAGGGGACGGACACGAGCTCCCGTCGCGGCAAGTCACCGCCCTCCTCCAGCTCCCCGGGCACAGAGGCAGCTTCCTCCGACTCCATCAGACCCGGCGCGAATGCCTTCAACACGAAGGCCCGGAGAGCCGTCCAAAGTCAGCAGAGCCCACCGCTCCAATCCTTCCAGCTGCCCACAAAATTATCACCTGCCTTGTTTTATTTTTATTTTATTTATTTATTTATTTATTTTTTTTAAAGCGCAGCCAGAAAAGAAAAACAGTCGACCGGCTCTCAGGGCAGTCGCGGCGAAGTGAAACCAACGCCGCCCTGCCCCGAGACTCCGCCCCCTCAAGATCCCCCTCTGGGCTTCCCACCAATTACGGCCTGCCAACACCGCAGCCGTGCCTTGCCTACCCCTCCTCCTTACTCCACGCCCTCTGCTACTTCCCCTGACCCCTGCCTGACCTAACTGCCTCCCTTATGTGCTCCCCCCCCCCCCCGCTTTACCCTGCTCCCGACGCGCGCCTGAGCCTACATTATCCTGGCCAGCTGTGCACGGGGCCCAGCTGACCTTCCAAAGTGAGTGGTGCCAGCCGCACAGTTTTTAAAACGCTGCATATTTCTGCTCTTCCCAGTAAAAAAAAAAAAAATACACATATATATTTTAGGCATAAAATAATTGTAACAATGAATGCGCAATAACACAAAATTAAATGTATAGGCAGGTATTATTTAAAGCATGTGCATACATCATTCTGAAAACACTTGCACATATACTTGAAATCACCAGTTTGCCCATACCTCTGCCAGTTCACCTAGATCCTCTAAATTTCACCCTGAACCCACACCAGTTCATCTAGACCTCCTCCCAAAAATTCTAAGGAAAAAACAAATATGATTTCAGTTGTGCTAAACATTTAGCAGGCATAAAAGTGTTCGGACAAGTTTGGTAATATATGCACGTATAATCTCTTACAAAATAGCAACTTGCATGTGTGCTTGTGAACATTCCACTAGAATTCCCCTAGACTTCCCCTTTTATTCCCCAATAAAATTTACACACGATGCTATGAGTAAGCACGGTTTATAAAATAGCATATAAGTGCATGCATACATGCTATTGTGCATGTATATACTATTTTTACACATATATCCCCTAAATAACTCTTTGAAAATTCACCCATTTAGAAGCGTCATTGAAAGACAATGATATCTTTGAAAACTATGAGGTCCATAACTATAGCTGGCTAACTTTAGGATAGGTCTTTAGCTCGACCAGACTTTCCGACTCATTCATCAAACCGCGAAGTGCCAGCATCGTGTGTTTTAGGGCCTTATTGCATGTGATACCAGCCGTATTGTGGCGGTGCAATACAAATTAAGGGAAGGGGAGGAGTGTGGATGGGGCTTGGGTGGAGTTATGTTCCGGCAGCACTGCGGAAAATAACTATACTTTTTCCCATGGTGCTATGGATGCGAAACTGTGCGGCCTGGCTGCAACCGCGGCGGGCAAAAACAGACCACCGCAATTTGGCTGGCTGAATAATTTCTCCCCCTGCCCCTTTTTTTTCACATGGCTCATCATTCTGCTAAAAATATAGCAGAATGATGACTCTAGGCTTTAGTCAGCTAACTCTGAATATTGGAGTAACCCAACTAACGTACTTGGAGATGCATCAAGCTGCGATATTGCTCTAACGTGCATTGTATCACATATATCGTGCGATATATACAATATTTTGCATCTCCCTGCCCAAGTTCACTCCTCCATGACAATGACCTTCTTTGCATGCAATTCTCATGCATGCATAATGCAAAAACATGCAAAGAAGGTCATTGCTAGGCAATCCTATACAAATATTGTGGCCAACTGAGAAGGTGGTCAGCCGGAATAAAAAAACACCACCTCTTGGAAAAGCGGTAAATGTGAGGCAGGAGGCCTGGGTCCCTAAAGTGGGTTCCAAGGCTCCCAACTCACATTTAAAGGAGCTGTAAACAAAAAAAAAAATCATGGCAAAGAGGGGACATTGAGCGGGGGTCAGGGCTGACCCCCATCTCAACCTGGGGCTGCCTCTGGAGGAGGCCCTGACTCCCCCAAAATATAAAATTAAAAAATGAGCCCATACCGCAATGGCCCTGACCCCTCTAGTTCATCAAATAATAATGTAGTCCAGGCTCCAATCCCTCTTCCCATACCCCCCCCTCAGAGCATCAAATAACAAATTAGACTAGGCCCTGGCCCCGCACCCCCAGAGCAAAAAACATAAAAATTTGGGTCCTGGTCCCTTTCCTGTACCCACCCTCCACCGCTGATAACTAAAAAATAGTAAAGTAGGGTCCCGGGCCCTTCACGTAACTACCACCCCCATCCGTCTAGTCCAAATTATGGTCCAGGCCTCTTGCTCCCCAGTCCATCAAATAAAAATAAAAGACCTGCCCCCCCCCCCCCGCCCCCCCCCCCCCTTCTCATACTCACTGCTTTCCCCAAAAGGTTAACTTGAAAAATAGGGATTTGGGCCCCACTCCCTCTTCAGCCACCCCCCCCCCCCCCACCGTGACGCACCTCCCCCGTCTCCCTGAACCTTAAAAAGGATCCCATGTCAGGGCCAGGTGCACCCTTGCATCCAGCTCAGTCGCCACCATTTTCCAATGCGGGATCCTTTTTAAGGCTCGGGAGAGGGGTGTGGGAGAGTGGCGGAAGGGGTGGGGGCCAAGGGACCCTGCTTTTCAATTTAACTTTTTGGGGAGGGGGTGGGTATGGGAAGAGGGGCCAGGGCCTGTCCTTTATTTTTATTTGATGAACCTAATTTGGACTTAGGGGGATATGGGTGGTTATGGGACGTGGGCAGGGTCCCCACTTTCCTTTTTTTTTGCTTTTGGGGTGGGGAAGGTGACGAGAGATCCTCATTTTTATGTTGTTAGCTCTGGGGCGTGGGGGGATGGAGTCTAGTCTACGTTTTTATTTGATGGACTGGGGAAATGGTGGGAGCTGGGGTCATCGCCACGTGGACTCGTTTTCTAAATTTTACACTTTGGTGGGAGTTGCGGCCGCCTCAAGTGGCAGCCCTGGGTTGATGACAGGAAACAGCCAACTAAATGCTTTTAAATAGGGACCTCCTTAATATTTGGGCTCAGCTCATATTTAGTGCCCAATTAAAAAATGTTATATGGTCACATATTGGGGGGTTGAATGGCCATAGAGGTCAGACAGCCAATTTGATGGATTGATTCAGACTATTCCAGCAAATAAAATCCCAATATATGGCTTCTTAGTGGCTGTTTGATCAGACTCCATTATATATTTCTCCCACCAGTCATTAGAAAACATTATTGGTCCACTATTCATTTCTCTGCTTTTTTTTTAAGCGTTATGGAACTGTACCTTTTGAGAAGCAGTAAACGTGTTCTCGTCTCAATGGAAGAGCAGGAGCTCGAGGAGCTGGTAGTGGTGGCATGTCAGGGTCTTCCATTGCATTCAGTTCAATTGTTTCATCCTGATTCTCACTGTTCACATTCTCATCATCGCCACTGGTGTTATACTGACTGTCTTCGTCTTTATCTTCATCTTCTTTCTCCTTCTCTTCTTCTCTATCTTGTTGTTCCTTGCCACCCGTTTCTTCTTTTCCAGCTTCCTCCCCATTTTCCTGTTCTTTTGCATATGGGGCACTTGCAAATTGCTGTGCTGTTAATGTTAAGGATTGTACTGTTTCATTTAACATATTCTGTCTGGAAACATTGCATATTTCATAGATTTCTTACACAGACTTCTTATAGCACTGCCAATGCAACTTTGATGACGCGAAATTGTGAAAACATATCAGCTATGCACCATCAGTACAGAGCAACTCTGAGCCTGTGAACTATTTACCAAATGAAAAGCACATGATTTTTGTTTTAGCCTGGCACCTCTGTACTCATCATACTCATGCATATCATAATGTTATGCTTTATCAAACCTGCTGTCTAGGATTGTGCATGCAACAATTATTTTATATTTTGTTTCCTTTTACTTTCGTTTTAAATGTATTTTATTTTTATTTTGCTTTCTGTTTGTATTGTATGTTATTTGAAAACAGCATACATTAAATGCTTTAGCGCATCCTTTTCCCAAATAATGTACACTAAATGCATTTAGGCCCACTATTCACAAATAGTAAAAATATTAGGAGCTGAATATTAAAAGCTTCTCATGCACATAAAACTAGATTTTATGCATGTAAATTGCTTGTTAGAAAATTTGTCAGTGTTTGTGCATGAGGAGGATAACTTTCGAAACAACTGCAAGTGGCGGCCTATACGCATGGATGCGGCCATGCATACATTTACTATGGTATTTTATAACGTGTGTATGATATATGCACATGTTATAAAATACGCATATCTCTACCCTGCAACATACTCGTATAGGTAGGCTTATGTGCGAATGCATGCAATGCACTGAAACCATGTATATCAAAGCATTGTGTATAATTTACACAAGAAAGTAATGTAGGACTTAACCTCATATGTCCTGATTTGCACACGTAAGTAGGTGTATTTTATAATATGTGTGCATCGATAAAATTACCAGTTTTACCAATTAGACCACCAGTTCGCCAAGGCCTTCTGCAGCTCATCGAGGCCCTCCTGGTTCTTCAGCCTGAACTCCCCCCAGTTCACCCAGACTTCCCACCCCATCAGTCCTACACAATAAACATGTTTATTATCACTTACGCCCGATAATTAGCAGGTGTAAAAATATGTAAGTTGGAAACTGTACACACATCAGTGCCTTTTTTACTCATAACTGTTGGCCCTGCCCAGGAATGCCCTTAGGCTGCCCCTTTCTTACATGTGCATATTTTGGACTGTAATAAAATACAGAATATGCAAGTAGAGGCTACTTACGTTTGTATATGCCGGAAGGTAAAACATATTTGCTGATTTTTCATTCTTAGAAAATTAATCTCTAAATGCACATTAGCATGCAAACAGTACACAAAAAATGATAGACATGACAAAATCCCCAAATTTCTTTAATTTTGTTTGAAATGACTGCACATCCCTGCTGCTACGCGGTTGAACACGACACATTCCATATGCCATGATTTTCATTATTTCGACAAAAAAAAGCCCTGCTTCTACAACTAAAGCATTACTAGATTAATGCAGCACTGTACGGATACACATAAGAGACAGTCCCTACATTAAAGAGCCTATAATATAGGCAAGATAAACATACATGACAAAAATATTCTTATGGGAAATGTATCTATTATGGAGAAGTGGTTAAGATTTAAAAGCAGTATCAAAAGGGTTAGATTGGATTTGAATGTGGCCAGAGAGGGAGTGTGACAAACTGAATCATGAAATCTTTTCTAGGTATTCGGGGTAACACATTGGAAAATATTGAGGTGGCAATGGAGAAGAAGGACACAGATAAGAATGACTTGCCCAATAAACAGAAAGAACATAAGAACATAAGATATGTCATACTGGGTCAGACCAAGGGTCCATCAAGCCCAGTATCCAGTTTCCAGTTTCCAACAGTGGCCAAACCAAGTCACAAGTACCTGGCAAGTACCCAAACACTAGATATATCACAAGCTACTATTGCTTATTAATTACAATCATAGCAGTTTATGGATTTATCTTCTAGGAACTTATCCAAACTAACTGCTGTAACCACATCCTCTGTCAATGAAATCTAGAGCTTAACTATGCACTGAGTGAAGAAGAATTTTCTTAGATTTGTTTTAAATGAACTACTTGCTAACTTCATGGAGTGCCCCCTGGTCATTCTATTATCTGAGACAGTAAATAACCGATTTACATTAACTTGTTCAAGTCCTTTCATGATTTTGTAGACTTCTATCATAACCCCCCTCAGGTCGTCTCTTCTCCAAACTGAACAGCCCTAACTTCTTTAGCCTTTCCTCAAAGGGCAGCCATTCCATGCTCTTTATCATTTTGGTTGCTCTTCTCTGCACTTTATCCAGTGCAGTGATATCCTTTTTGAGATGCGGTGACCAGAACTGCACACAGGATTCAAGGTACAGTCTCAACATGGAGCGATACAGAGGTATTATGACATCCTCCATTTTATTTTCCATTCCCTTCTTAATAATTCCTAACATTCTGTTTGCTTTTTTGATCGCCACAGCACACTGGGCCAACATTTTAATGTATTATCCACTATGACGCCCAAATCTCTTTCCTGGGTGGCAACTCCTAAGACAGAACCTAACATTGTGTAACTACAGCAAGGGTTATTTTTCCCTATATGCATCACTTTACACTTGTCCACATTAAATTTCATCTGCCATTTGGAAACCCAATCTTCCAGTCTCGCATGGTCCTCCTGCAATTCATCAAATCTGCTTGAGATTTAATTACTCTGCATAATTTTGTGTCATCTGCAAATTTGATCCCTCACTCATTGTACCCCTTTCCAGATCATTTATAAATATATTAAAAAGCCCTGGTCCAAGTACAGATCCCTGAGGCACTCTTGCAATCCACAAAAGGACATCACCTCCTATCTCATGACTCTTTAGTTTTCTTAGAAGCCTCTCATGTGGGACTTTGTCGCACGCCTTCTGAAAATCCAAATATACTACAACTACTGGTTCACCTTTGTCCATATATTTATTCACCCCTTCAAAAAATGTACGAGATTTGTGAGGCAAGACTTCCTTTGGGCAAATCCATGCTGGCTGTGCCCCATCAAACCTTGCCTATCTAAATGTGTTGTGATTTTATTCTTTATAACAGTTTTCATGATTTTTCCCAGCACTGAAGTCAGGCTTACTGGTCTATAATTTCCCGGATCACCCCTGGATCTCTTTTTAAATATAGGGGTTACATTGGTCATCTTCCAATCTTCAGGTACATCGGCTGATTTTAATGATAGGTTACACATTTTTACTAATAGGTCTGAAATTTCATTTTTTAGTTTTTTCAGAACCCTGGGGTATATACCATCCAGTTCAGGTGATTTACTACTCTTCAGTTTGTTAATCAGACCTACCACATCTTCCAGGTTCACTATGATTTGGTTCAGTTGATCTGAATCATCACCCATGAAACCTTGTCCGGAATGGATCTCTCTCCAATATCCTCTTCAGTAAGCTGAAGCAAAGAAATCATTTAATCTTTCCATGATGGCCTTATCTTCTTTAATTGCCCCTTTAACCCCCTTGATCATCCAACGGTCCAACCAACTCCCTTGCAGGCTTTTTGCTTCAGATATATTTTTAAAAGTTTTTATTGTGAGTTTTTGCCTCTATTTCAAACTTCTTTTCAAATTTTCTCTTGGCTTGTCTTATCAATGTCTTAATAACAAACCTATATTCAAACACATTTAGCCACTTATTGGTTAAGTAGCCAGATAATTATTTATCTGACTAGAATTTGGATGGATAAGTAAGGGGCATTCCAAGGGCAGTCCAGAGGCATTCTGGGGAGGAGATGAGTTTGTCAGATAAGTTTTCTGGCTTAACTCTCATATTCAGTTAGCCGAATAACTTATCCTGCTAACTCTAGTTGTATCCCTAAAGTTAGCTGGATAAACTTTTCTGCTAACTTTTAGCCTGGCATATTCAGCAGCACACTGTGCTGCAGAATTTTCAAGACTAGTTTGCCAGATAAGTTTATCTAGCTAACTAGCAGACCCGCACAGTGGCTGAATATGGAGCTCAGAGTACACAAAGAAAGGTGTAGGGTAAAAAAGCAAAAAGAATATAGTTAATTAGGAACTGCAGAGTGAATGCATTTGTAGCTTAGTAAGAGAAGCTTGAACAGTACATGGAAGCAGATGGGGCTCCAATGAAGAGGGTAATTTTCAAAGATGGAAAAGTCTGCGGGTACCTTTTACCAATAGACTTTCCACAAATTTTCAAAGTGAAAATTCTTGGAAAATAGGCATACAAACTCCCCTGTATGAAGTTATATCTGCTCTGGAGAGGGTATAACTTGTGCATGAGGATTTACATGCATATTTTTCAAAATTGAAAATGTGTGTGTAAATCTGAATTCTGCTTCAACTCTGCCCCCTAAAATGCCTCTTTTTTGCATGCACAAAAGTATGCATGTATTTGAGTTATTGTATACTTTTTGTATGGAAAGAACAGCAAATTTTGCAACCAGTCATTTACTCACATAAAACTAGAGAAGAGGTGGTGAAGACAAGAATGGTAATGGAGTTTAAAAGGGCATAGGATAAACACAGAGGATCCCTAGTAGCTAGAGGATGAAAATGAAGAACTGGAGTAACTTATTTTAATTTTTTATGTAATATTTTTGCATGGGGTAACCTGCTCAGAGTGGCATTTACAACCATAAACAGTAGGCATGGGGGTACCCTGCATGGAGAGGTAGTTACAATCCTAAACATTTTGCTGGGCAGACTGGATGGAATATTTGGGTCTTTATCTCTTGTTATTTACTATGTTAGAAATGATTTTGAAAATTCAGCCCATAGTGACTTGAGAAGAAGGGTGACATGATCATAGTGACATTGAAGAAAGAAAAGTCATGCTTTCGAATTTTGACTAGATTGTGTTGGAGAAAGATAGTTCAGTGAGAGACCCCAGAGAAGTAGGTCGAAGTAGTTTAAGTGGGAGGTGATAAGAGTGGATGAGCATTTTGGTAGCATACTTAGAAAGGACTGGTAAAATCCATCACAAATGCATACAGTGTTCATTTTAGATATTTATGGATACACAATGTGTTGTGATCGTGGACCCTTGAGCCGGCTAGAAGATGTTGAGAATGCGCTGAGGGGAGGTCCACAGTGGAAGTCGTAGCTGGGAGGTGGATTGGAGCCAGGAGACCAACAGGAACTTCACCACTGGAAACCCGAGATCCCCCCTGGAAGGAGCCCTTGGGGACCCGAGCCGCTTGGACATAGGTGAGGCCTCCTGGAGACGAGAGTCCGAAGAGAAGTCAGAGTCGAGGCAGGCAGCAAGGAGCAAAACGTGGAGATGGACTAGCGGTCAGGGCAGGCGGCAGACAGCATGAACCAGAAACAAGCCAGGGATCAAGACGGGCAGTGAAGCAGGAAACCAGAGGACGTACCGAAGTCAGGAGCCAGGAGGACGAGCTGTAGAGAGTCAGGAACAGGAGCTGGCAAGGACGGAGCCGGAAACAGGAACAGGCTGGAACAGAGCAGGAGTCAGGAACAAGCTGGAGCAGGAACAAACAACTAGCTTCTCAAGTGAGACGACCCATTGCAAGGCAAAGAAGGAAGCTGACAGCCAGGCTTAAGTATAGTAAGGCGTCTGACATCATTCCTAGGGCGGAGCCATCTTTCCCACGCTGGTCTCTTTAAATTGCCAGCCCCTGCGTGCGCACGCCTGCGCCTAAGGGGCGGGCCCAAGAGCTGGGAGTCGGTAGCGTCTCCCTCATGGAGGGAGCGCCACGAGAAGGCCCCGACCAGGCCGGACGCATACGGGGAGCGCCAGAGAGCATTGTGGAAGGTAGGGGGACCGGCCGTGGACCGCCGCGGGCCGGAATCGCAACACAATGGCTACTTTTATTCTGAGAGATGAAGTTTTATTTACATTTGTTTATCTCCAATCCTCATGCAAAGTGGACTGTTTGTATTCTCTTACAAATACAAGTTAAACATTCATAAGTGTCTGAGTAGTCATAGGAATACCAAATGATTTTTGAAAAAAAAAGAAGCATCTTTATAATCCATGTTTAAAACACCTGAAGCACGAGGTGCAGAGCGGTAACACATATGACGTGCAATATTGGCGCATTAATTTTATCTCAGAACTGCAGAAGCAGAATAACATGATTTAACATAATTGACAGTGTTTCCTATGAGAACAGAGGCCCCCAACTCAATGCAGTGCAGCAGAATATCATCATGTTAATTTGCAAATTAATCTGTCACTGCTATTTTCTCTCAAAAGTCTGATTGAAGGTACAATATGCAATGTGAATTTAAAACCCATCAATATAGGAGTCTCATAGAAATATGATGAAGGCATCTTATTGCATGAGTCCTTCATTGACGTCTCTATTATTTAATGTATCCACTGGTGTAAGTATTCAGAGTTGCCACTTCTACTATTGCCATAGACATTCAAATTAAGATCTTTATTCATCTTGCAATGATATTGAAGTAATGTAAATAGATTCTTAAACACTGGCTATCCAATAACTAACCTATAATAACTCTATAAAATTAGTTTCAACAAAGGCTATTTCAAAATTTTCCTTGGCCCACAACATGGTTACTTATGCACTCTGAGGGCAACTGAGGAATGAAAAGAGGCAAGTGAGTGAGAAAAGACACAAGGGATAGAAAAATAGGACTAAAGATTATGCAAAGATAGGATTTAAGGACAATTTGAGATTAGCTGGCTGACTGGCGATTGTACAGTGAGTAGACATCCAACATGATTATTTTGCAGGCACAATAATATTTTTGATTTGAAAGGGTAGTAGGAGGTATTCAGGAAGAGTTTAAAAACTCGACATTCTAGGTCAGTGATGGTGAACTCCAGTCCTCAAGTGCCACAAGCAGGCCAGGTTTTCAGGATATCTACAATGAATATGCATGAGCTAGAACTGCCTCCATTATATGCAAATCTATCTCATGCATATTAATTGTGGATATCCTGAAAACCAGGCCTGTTTGTGGTACTCGAAGACTGGAGTTCACCATCACTGTTCTAGGCTGTGGCTGATAAGAGTAGTGGCTGTGGCACAAAGAGTTAATGAGCTTTACTCACCAGGATACCACATACATAAGGAGACCCAACTTTCCATTTCCCAGGAAAAAGGGGAATAGCCAGAACTGATTTTTTTGTTGAGGGCCCAAGGTTAATGGGTGAGCACTGTGGCCAGCCCCACACCTTACCTCCAATCCATATCCCATCCTATGAAGGTCTTCAAGGCAGTGGCTACAAAACTGTATTAATTTCTGGCAACACTCTTTCTACTGTCTCTTGTTTCCCTGCCTGTCTCTGTGGTTTCTCAAGCTCCCTCTCTGGTTAAGACAGCAATAAAATAGCAAATCTCTCAGTATGCTGAAGAGCAATTATATAAATAGGCTTCTAGCCTTTCACCCAGCCCAGGCATTCTTGAACTTTCAAGGGGCTGACAGGAAGGGTCAGCCAAACATAAACAGAAAGACTTTGAAGGTTTCAAATTTTTCTCAGTTTGATATTCAGTGCCACATAGCTAGATAAGTAAGGGCTTATCTGGCTTAGTGGCAGTAGCTGAATATTTGGATAAATAGTTATTTCAGGGAGGAGATTCTTATCTGGTTAACTTAACTGGATAAGCGAGTAATGGATATGGGGTGTGTGAGCCCTTACTGCTGCGGTGTAGTTGACACAGCCTCGAGGGCAAGCCTATGCCGGCAGTTGGCAATCGGGCCACGTAAACGGACAGTCTGGAACTTCACCCTTTACCAGGTTGAGCCCTTGGATTCTGGAGGCTGGCAGGTGGGTCTCTAGGGCAGAGCTGGTAGTCAGAGTCCAGAGACACACCAGAGACAAAGTAGACAGCAGGCTGACAGAAGTCAGAGGAAAGCCAAGTTTGGGACAGGCAATGAGCAAGAGTAGTCAGGTCTAGGCTAGAGGTCAGGTCCAGGCAGGAGATCAAGATCCGAAGCAGCAAGCCGAGGGAGACATGGGCACTCAGGAAACATTGACGATTAGAACGAGGAAGGCAGGCCGGACAGGCTGGGCTGGAAGGTGATGTGAGGGAAGGCTGGAAAAGGTTCAGGCTGGAAGGCGAGGAAAGGCAAGGCTGGACGAGGCTGGACTGGAAGGCGAGACGAGGCAAGGAACACTGGCACCTTGCACTGCAAGGAATGCAGGAGACCCATTGCTGAAGGGAGGTGAAGTCGTCCCAGGAGCCCTTATATAAGGCAGCAGCGGTGATGTCATCTAAGAGTGCCGTTGCCTTTTCCCACCATGGCAACTTTTTTTTTTTATATATAATTTTTTCTTTATTGAAATTTTCAATTCTGTAGACATTAATAACATGTCACGGAAAACACAAGAATGGCATATAATCACCAGAAAAATTAACAATTCTGCTTCCATATTTAAACTATATCTTGAATTACAATGAAATTGGGGAGAATCAATACAAAATAGAGCAATGCTTAACTAACAAAGAAATAAATAAATAAATAAAGAGGGGAGGTGCAGGTTATATTCAATCACCAGTTACTGCTTGGTTAACTTCACCAGAAGGTTGATAGGAATCCAGAAAAAAACCCAATTGGGAAGGTTCAAAAATATATATATCTATTATTTTCAATTTTCATTACACACTTACATGGATATCGTATAGTTATTTGAGCACCTAATCATGCACGAGGACATAAATTCAAGAATCTTTTCCAGCATGACTGTGTTGCTATTGAAATGTCTGGATAAATCCAGACCCTCTGGCCTAAATACAAGTATTCTCTATTTCAAAGAAATATCTTAAGGACATTTTCCCGGTCAGTGGAGAAAACAAAATTAACCAGAAGAATTCCCCCGATTGAAAACAGGGGATGTTTCCAAAAAATCAGACACGTTCACAGATGGTAAAGGATTTACATTCAATGGCAAAACAGGAGCAGGGATTTCAACCTGTTGAATACTGTTTTGAAGAAAATAAACCTTTGACATAGGTGGTATCATATCCGGTGAAAAATGTAATATCTCTTGCAAATACTTTCTGAATTGTTCTCTAGGAGAAATTAATTTGCATTTTGGAATGTTTAATATTCTCAAAGTCAAATACCTAGTTTAATTTTCCAAATTCTCCACTCTTTTAGAAATTATAGATTCTTCCTGTATTAAGGCACTCTGAGTACTTTGAATTTGAGACATTTTAGATTCTATTATAGATTATAGAACTCTTCTATTTTAGGTGAATGTGTTGTAACCGCAGGTTTTAGAGAGCTGAATTGGTTTTGAGAGTCTTTCAAAACTGTTGTTAAAGAAATAATAGAACTTTCTAGCATTGATATAGCCTTCCACAAAGAGTCCAAATTCATGACAGAGGGTTTAACCAAGAATGGTTTAAAGGAAAAGTTACCATAGAAGCATGTTGAGGATTTCCATCGCTGTTCTGGGAGTCTTCCAAGAACTCTCTCCCTTCTAAGGCAGGCATCTTAATGGAAAGTCTGATTTGCTCTGCCTCTGAGCTTGTTATTGTTCCTGTTAACAGCGGTGTAGATGTCCACATACCATCGCTGAAATCACAGAACACAGATTTAACTGGAGGGCCTGCCTCAATGGCGGCCACTACTTCAGACGCCTTCTGTCCCAACGTCCCACCCAGTCTCCCAGCCGTGTCACGTGTAGGTGGTGAGGGAGTCACTGGGGCTCCGGGACTTAGTGATATTTCATCCAATAGCGCAGGAGTTTGCTCTACTCCTGCACTTACAGCGGAGCTAACATCCAGAGCAAGTCCTGCAGTGGAGCAAAAGCCCTCTATCCCTGTCTGTATCATAGCTGGCTGAGGGGGAGTTGAGGCTATGACCCTCAACCGGACTTTTCTTTTAGTATGCAACATGATCCAAAGAAGAAATAAATAGAAAGACGAGGTAATTCCGGAGCTTGAGCAAGCGCATCCACCCCTCACGCGCCATTTTGATTCTCCACCCGCCATGTCAACTTTAAATCTGGTGATGTCGGGTGTGCGCATGCCTAGAGGGAAGGCCCGAGGCAGCAGTCCCAGTGGCGTCTTGCTGCATCTGTGAGTCTGATGGGGTCTCGCCAGAGAGAGGAATCCCGGCGTTTTGTGACATCCCGCAGGCTGCCAAATGTATAAGTACCCGCCTCCAAAGCCCCCTCTACAGTCTTCTGGGCTTGGGTTTCCTAGTAATTCTTCTGTGAAAGTCCTGGACTAGTTGGGGTGACCTGAAGATTAGAAGCTGATTCCCATGAGTTTTCCTCCAGGCGATAGTTTTTCCAGGCAATAAGGTACTGCAACTGGTTACAAACTCTTTGAGAGTTTAAGATTTCCTGGACTTCGAATTGAGTGTCTTCATCTGCCTCAACTTCTGTGGTCTGGAGGGGTGGTTTGCCTGGCCAAGAGAGAATGGTAGGTTTCAACAATGAGATGTGGTTTACGTCATTGACTCTTAAGGATGGTGGTAGTCTGAGTTTGTAAGCTATGTGGCCCAGTTGACGATCAATAGGAAAGGGTCTGATGAACCATGGAGCAAACTTCATAGAGGGCATCTTGAGTCTCAGATTTTTGGTACTAAGCCAGTCTAAGTCTTCTGGGTCCTGCTGAGGTGTCGGACAGTGTTTTTGTCAGTTTGCTTCTTAGAACAGTCTGCCACCTTGTTCGGCAGAAGGTGAATTTTAGACCACAGCTCTTGAAGCTCCTGTCCCATCATGGTAGCTGCTGGATAGTTGTCTGAGATAGGAAGCAGTCTGGGTACTCGAGGGTGACGCACAAAGACTTCATTAAAGGGTGAAGATCCTGTGGAACTACTTACATGATTGTTATGAGCAAACTCTGCCCATGAAAGGAGGGAGGCCCAGTTATCTTGACATAGATTCACGTAAGCCTGTAGGAAGGGAGTATATGCTCCTGGAAATTCAACATTGTAAATACTTTCATATCCTGGAGGTCATCAAAGAGCTCAGAGATCACTGGAAGTGGGTATCAATTTTTTTTGAGATTACGATAAACAATGCAGGGACGTAATGACCCGTCCTTCTTCCTCACAAAAAAGAATCCTGCTCCTGCAGGTGCTGATGAGGGATAAATAAAGCCTTAGTCCAGATTCTCTTGTTTGTATTTAGACATCACCTCTGTTTATGCAATGGAGAGGAGATAAACTCGGCCTCAAGGTGGAACCTTGCCTGGAATAAGATCTATGACCACAATCATAGGCGTGATGAGGCTGTATGATCTCTGCCTGTTTCTTACTGAAAACATCAGTGAATCCACAATACTTTAGTGACAGGCCTGGAAGTTCAGAGGTGATAGTCTGGGCAGCTGGTGTCACAGGAGAGACACTGGTAATACATTGTTCATGACATTCAGAACCCCATCTGGCAATCTGCATTGTTGCCCAGTTGATATAGGGCTGGTGGCACAGTAACCACAGCAGGCCAAGAATGATTGCTTTGATCACATAGAGACTGATTTGTTCTTTATGTGAGACTCCAATCTGTAAGGTCAGTGGTACTGTAATCTTAATAATCTGTCCCAGCAGAGGATCTCCATAAATGGAGGATATCAAAAGTGGGGAATTTAAGGGAACTGTAGCCTTGCTATAGTGTTGGACAAGAGCTTCATGGATAATACTACCATCAGCGCCAGTGTCCAAGAAGGCAAGATCATCGACAAGAACATCTTTGTGAGACAGTCGTACTTGTACTAATAATTGTGGAGAGGTGCACGTATGACCTAGGGTGGAATCTCCTACCAGGCCTAGGTCCTTGAGCTTCCCAGTTTGTTAGGGCAGTGCCTTGCAAGGAGGTACAGTAGAAGCAGAGCTTGAGAGTCCAACGCCTCTGTGTCTCATCATCTGAGATTCTGAAATGATCTACTTACGTTCTGCTGGCGGTGAACCTGATTCTGGAAGTAAGCAATTAGTCACCAGCTTCTGAAAGTTTGAAACAAAGTGGACAAGACATCAGGTCAAACTTCTTTCTTTGGCCCATTCCTGGAATCTCAAGTCTATATGTATGGCTAGACTGATCAGTCCATCCAGGCTAGGTGGTAGGTCTTGGGCCACCAGCTCATCCTTAATTCATTCCAAAAGTCCTTGTTGGAAAATTGCAATCAGACTATCACTACCCTACTGAAGTTCAGAAAGTGCACCGTGTATTCCCTCACACAGATCTGCGGGAATTTAAAAGACTTGGACATGGTGTGGTCAGGCTCAGTGAAAACTTGATGGAACTCTTACAAAAAGCAAGCCTGATCCCCAGGGAATGGGTCATCTTGTTCCCAGAGGGGAGAGGCCAAGGCCAAGGTGGTGCTTCTCAGCAAAGAGAGAATGTAGGTTACCTTGACTCAGTTAGTCGAGAATAATGGTGCCTGCAGCTCAAATTGCATCTGAGAATTGGTTAAGAAAGCCTCTAGAACTTCCAGGATCCCCATTATACTACTGATGTGGAGGCAAGTGGTGCAGGGCTGTGACAGGTCAGAAGACTGGTGCTGGAGCAGGCGCCAGAATAGGTCGGGCCGCAAAGCTGTGAATATAGTCAGACATGGTATTCAGCAGATCCTGCTGCTGTTGAAGCTGGTGTGCTTGGCTGGCAATGGTGGAAATCGGGGGGGGGGGGGGGGGGGGGGGGGTGAGTTTGCTGAGCTCATGGCCTCAGCAACCTGTAATGGATATGAGGTGTGTGAGCCCTTAGCACTATGGCATAGTTAGAACATAAGAGCATAAAAAATTGCCATACTGGGTCAGATCAAGGGTCCAGCATCCTGTTTCCAACAATGGCCAAACCAGTTAATGGACTTCTACTCCAAGAACTTATCCAAACCTTTTTTAAACCCAGCTATGCTAACTGCACTAACCACATCTTCTGGCAACAAATTCCAGAGCTTAACTGTGCATTGAGTGAAAAAGAATTTTCTCCGATTAGTCTTAAATGTGCTACTTGCTAACTTCATGGAGTGCCCCCTAGTCCTTCTATTATCCGAAAGTGTAAATAATCGATTCACATCTACTCGTTCAAGACCTTTCATTATTTTAAAGACCTCTATCATATCCCCCCTCAGCCGTCTCTTCTCCAAGCTGAACAGCCCTAACCTCGTCAGCCTTTCCTCATAGGGGAGCTGTTCCATCCCCTTTATCATTTTGGTCACCCTTCTCTGTACCTTCTCCAGTGCAAATATATATCTTTTTTGAGATGCAATGACCAGAACTGTACATAGTACTCAAGGTGCGGTCTCACCATGGAGTGATACAGAGTTATTATATTTCCGTTTTATTCACCATCCCCTTCCTAATAATCCCTAACACTGTTTGCTTTTTTGACTGCTGCAGCACACTGAGCTGATGATTTCAATGTATTATCCACTATGATCCCTAGATATTTTTCCTGGGTGGTAGTTCCTAATATTGTGTAACTTTTGCATGGTGGTTATTTTTCCCTATATGCAACACCTTGCACTTGTCCACATTAAATTTCATCTGCCATTTAGATGCCCAATCTTTCAGTGTCACAAGGTCCTCCTGCAATTTATCACAATCTGCTTGTGATTTAACTACTCTGAATAATTTTGTATCATCTGCAAATTTTATAACTTCACTCATTGTAATCCTTTCCAGATCACTTATAAATATATTAAAAAGCACCGGTCCAAGTACAGATCTCTGAAGCACTCCACTGTTTATACTTTTCCACTGAGAAAATTCTGCGTGTCCCGGCCACGCTAGTGCCACGGCTGGCCCCGCTCACCTCAGGCTTTCCTCTGCAGGGCCTGGTCCGTCCTTCCTTGCAGCCGCCGCCATTTCCCGGCATCCGCGGCGCCCCACGGCCTCTCCCAGGCCTTCTAGGCCCTCGACCTCGCATGGCTCGTCACTCCAGGGCTTGGCGTCCTCGCTGGCATCGAGTCTGCCCCTAAGCGCGCGAGCAGAACTCCCAGCCATTTAAAGAGCCAAGCGCGGGAAGCTCCTCTGCGGCGCATGACAATGACGTCACCTGAGCCCTGTATATAAGGCAGGGCTCAGGCTCCAGTTCTTTGCCTTGGCAAATGGGTCGTCTCATCCTTGAGAAGCCAGTTGCCGTCCTGTGTTCCTGTGTTCCTTGTTCCTTGCCTGTTCCAGTGTTCCTGCGTTCCTGTTCCAGTACTTGTTCCTGGGTTCCTGTGTCTTCCAGTGCTCCTGTGTTCCTTCTGTGCTCCTGCATCCGTTCCTGTTCCGGTTCCCTGGTAGTACCCTTCAGACTAATACTTGGTACTGACCTCGGCTTGCCTCTGACTACGCTTGGACTGACTCACGGTATTGACCTCTGCCTGCCTCTGACCACATTTGGTCCGCTGCCTGCCTCTGACCACATTTGGACTGCTGCCTGGAACTGACCTCTGCTTGCTACTGACCATGCTTGGACTGATACCTGGACTGACCTTTGCTTTGGCTGACCACTATTGGACGGATACCCTGGCTTTGACCCTTGCGCTCCACATGGACACTCTCTTTGCTACTCCCGTGGCCTGCCTGCTCTGACGTTACCCGCGGCCTTCTACCAGCTAGACCACTAGGGCCTGCCTGTCCTGACTGGAGGACCTTCAGTTCCTGCTCCATTCCAGTGGTCTCCGGTAACCTCTGTTCCGGACTAGCTCAACTGTTCTCCAGTAGCTGCACACCCTTGCTCTGGGTGGGCACACCTCTCCGCTACCTCTCCAGGAGATCCTCCGAGGCCCACCAAAGCCCAGGTGGTCTGGGTACCCAAAGGCTCAACCCGCGGAATAGGGTTACAAATTTTAAGTAATAGATCTGAAATTTTATTTTTAATTTCCTTTAGAACCCTAATATGCATTCCGTCCGGTCCAGGTGATTTGCTACTCTTTGGTTTGTCAATCTGACCTACTACATCTTCCAGGTTCAAAGTGATTTGGTTCAGTTCATCTGACTCATCACCCTTGAAAACCATCTCCAGAACTGGTATCTCCCCAACATCCTCATTAGTAAACACATAAGCAAAGAATTAATTTAGTCTTTCTGCAATGGCCTTATCTTCCCTAAGAGCCCCTTTAATCCCTTGGTCATCTAACGGTCCAACCAATTCCTTCACAGGTTTCTTGCTTCAGATATATGTTAAAAAGTTTTTATTATGAGTTTTTGCCTCTATGGCCAACTCCTTCTAAGGAGTTGAAGCTTCATGGAGGGGGCAGGAGAAACTTCATCAATGTCCACACTTTGTCAGAGAACACACTAGACTGCAGATAGTAGAAAATGCTTACAGATCTATCCTTGATCTTGATGGGTTACCTCTTGCTGAATCAATTGTAGGAGCTGCTTTATTTCAGTATCCTTGGCATGGGCATAACCATGGGTGGGCTTCAGATCAGTCCACCACTCTTAGCAGCAGGGTCATGTCCTATCTGAGTCATCCTTTAGTGCAAACTTTAGAGAGCCTAAAGGCACTGGAATCACTGTCAGTCCATGATTTGCCACTCCATTAAGAAGGATAACTTGAAGGGGTTAGACATGTAGAGACAGATATTCAAAATTAAATGGCTAAATAAGTTAGTTGGATAAAGAGTAGCAAATCACCTGGACTGGATGGTATGCATCCTAGGGTACTGAAGGAACTAAAAAATGAAATTTCTGATCTATTAGTTAAAATTTGTAACCTATCATTAAAATCATCCATTGTACCTGAAGACTGGAGGGTGGCCAATGTAACCCCAATATTTAAAAAAGGGCTCCAGGGGCGATTCGGGTAACTATAGACCAGTGAGCCTAACTTCAGTGCTGGGAAAAATAGTGGAAACTATTCTCAAGATCAAAATCGTAGAGCATATAGAAAGACATGATTTAATGGAACACAGTCAACATGGATTTACCCAAGGGAAGTCTTGCTTAACAAATCTGCTTCATTTTTATGAAGGGGTTAATAAACATGCGGATAAAGGTGAACCGGTAGATATAGTGGATTTGGATTTTCAGAAGGCGTTTGACAAAGTCTCTCATGAGAGGCTTCTACGAAAACTAAAAAGTCATGGGATAGGAGGTGATGTCCTTTCGTGGATTACAAACTGATTAAAAGACAGGAAACAGAGAGTAGGATTAAATGGTCAATTTTCTAAGTGGAAAAGGTTAAACAGTGGAGTGCCTCAGGGATCTGTACTTGGACCGGTGCTTTTCAATATATATATATAAATGATCTGGAAAGGAATACGACGAGTGAGGTTATCAAATTTGCTGATGATACAAAATTATTCAGAGTAGTTAAATCACAAGCAGACTGTGATACATTACAGGAGGACCTTGCAAGACTGGAAGATTGGGCATCCAAATGGCAGATGAAATTTAATGTGGACAAGTGCAAGGTGTTGCATATAGGGAAAAATAACCCTTGCTATAGTTGCATGATGTTAGGTTCTATATTAGGAGCTACCACCCAGGAAAAAGATCTAGGCATCATAGTGGATAATACTTTAAAATCATCGGCTCAGTGTGCTGCAGCAGTCAAAAAAGCAAACAGAGTGTTAGGAATTATTAGGAAGGGAATGATTAATAAAACGGAAAATGTCATAATGCCTCTATATCGCTCCATTGTGAGACCACACCTGTAATACTGTGTACAATTCTGGTCGCCACATCTCAAAAAAGATATAGTTGTGATGGAGAAGGTACAGAGAAGGGCAACCAAAATGATAAAGGGGATGGAACAGCTCCTCTATGAGGAAAGGCTGAAGAGGTTAGGGCTGTTCAGCTTGGAGAAGAGACAGCTGAGGAGGGATATGATAGAGGTCTTTAAGATCATGAGAGGTCTTGAACGAGTAGATGTGACTAGGTTATTTACACTTTCGAATAATAGAAGGACTAGGGGGATTCCATTAAGTTAGCAAGCAGCACATTTAAGACTAATAGGAGAAAATTCTTTTTCACTCAACGCACAATAAAGCTCTGGAATTTGTTGCCAGAGGATGTGGTTAGTGCAGTTAGTGTAGCTGGGTTCAAAAAAGGTTTGGATAAGTTCTTGGAGGAGAAGTCTATTAACGGCTATTAATCAAGTTTATTTAGGGAATAGCCACTGCTATTAATTGCATCAGTAGCATGGGATCTTCTTAGTGTTTGGATAATTGCCAGGTTCTTGTGGCCTGGTTTGGCCTCTGTTGGAAACAGGATGCTGGGCTTGATGGATCCTTAGTTTGACCCAGCATGGCAATTTCTTATGTTCTTATGATAAGACTAAGGATATGTTGCTGAATATTCCTATAAAAATTATTAGTTAGCTGGATAAATCTTATCCAGTTAACTTTAGATCTGCTATTGTTGCAATGGAGAAGGTACAGAGAAGGGTGACCAAAATGATAAAGGAGATGGAACAGCTCCCTTATGAGGAATGGCTAAAGAGGTTAGGGCTGTTCAGCTTGGAGAAGAGACAGCTGAGAGGGGATATGATAGAGGTCTTTAAATTAATGAGAGGTCTTGAACGAGTAGATGTGAATCGGTTATTTACACTTTTGGATAATAGAAGGACTAGGGGGCACGCCATGAAGTTAGCAAGTAGCACATTTAAGACAAATCAGAGAAAATTCTTTTTCACTCAACGCACAGTTAAGCTCTGGAATTTGTTGCCAGAGGATGTGGTTAGTGCAGTTAGTGTAGCTGGGTTCAAAAAAGGTTTAGATAAATTCTTAGAGAAGTTCATTAACGGCTATTAATCAAGTTGACTTAGGGAATGGCCTCTGCTTTTACCGGCATCAGTGGCATGGGATCTTCTTAGTTTTTGGGTACTTGCCAGGTTCTTGTGGCCTAGTTTGGCCTCTGTTGGAAACAGGATGCTGGGCTTGATGTACCCTTGGTCTGACCCAGCATGGCAATTTCTTATGTTCTTATGATGCAAAAGCTCACACAGACTGACAGCAGAGCATTCCCCACCGAGCCTTTCCAGTGTGGCTTCCATTTCAAAGACAAGCTTGGCACAAGGCATCAGCTGGGGAGATGAGAATTGGCAATTGGCATCTTTTGATTTTCCAGAAATGAAAGCTTTTGATTCATTGGATACAGTGTTATACTAAGAGGGGGATGCGGGGGTACGGTCATGAGCAGAGCCCATCCTGCTCAAGGCAGAAGAAGAGGGAGGCCTCCGGGCTGTGAGCGGTAGAAGCAGGGCTAGTGGAAGTATTGGGCGGCCACCTAGAGCACCACGGGTCTGGAGCCGGCAACTACATGGGCTTTACTTCCCACCCACGTAGAGGAAGTGGTGGGTCCATGCAGGCAGGAAAAAGGAAAGGTCATGCAGCCATGGTTCAAAGCAGAAGGAAGATCAGTGCGAGTCCTGGGTCGCACGAAGAGGAAGCATTGGCGTTTGAGTGCACGTGGAACAGCAACAGTGTTGCCCCTTCCCCATCGCAAGTGCAGGAAGCAGAGCCACACCAGCCCCTGCATGGCCTAAAAAAAGAAGAGTCCCCATCTGTCATGGAGGCTGAAGGAGGAAGCTGTTGCTGTGCTTCTGATGGGGAGCAGGGTAGGAAGTGAGAGAAATTGTGTTTGTGTCTGGGAGAGTCTATGTATGTTTGTGTGTATGGGAGTGAGATTGTGAGAGAGGGAGCCTATGTGAAGGGGCAGTGTATGTGTGAGAGTGAGAAATGGAGGGAGCCTGTGTACAGGGGTGTATGAAAGTGTGTGCAAAAGAGGAGCCTGTGTGAGGGAGAGGGGAACTGGAGATCACTGGTGGGGGAGGGGGGAGAAGGGATAGAGAAGTGAACCGGGGAGGGTGCCAAGGAAGTATCCACCCCAAGTGCCAAATACTTCAGGTATGCCACTGATTGGATAATCAACAGTAGGCAAAAGATTTGGGCTGGCCCTATCTTAGAAGAAGGAATAGCACCAGTCTTATTCATCTGTCCCTCCTCCCATCTCCTGTAGAAGCTCTTTTCTGCAAATGCCTGGGGCTACCCAAAGCACTACCGTTGGTAGAGACAGCAGCTTCAAGAGATATGGTACCAGAGATCAAGGATCTAGGATGGGCTGTGCTGAGCTGGTCCAGGCTGGGCTGTGCAATGAAGGGAGACTTCACCCATTCCATATGGATTGGTGCAGTTCCTGGGTGAGGAACAATAGAACTGACTTGGGTAAGAAGCGGTATCCTGCAGGCAATCAAGTTTGCAGTGCTGAAAGCTGGCATATAACATTTGCTAGAGTGATTTGGTGGGAACAACCAAGCAAATTGAGTGAGCCATTTGATCCTTATCTGCTGTCTTCCAATATGTTACTGTGCCACTATGTTAAATGACTGCATAACTAGGCTCCTTCATAAGTTTATTATTCTTGTGTATTGTCTTTATCAATACAATTGCAGCCTTTTTCCACTTCCAAGCAGTTGTCAGATATCACATCTGTATGGGTGCAAGGTTGACAGGTGGAATTGATTGTGATGGCTGACTCATGCTGTGAACATTTTGTATCAAATATTTTTATTTCCTCTCTGTCAAGCCTTGTCCTCACATTATTTTTTTCTTTTTGTTTAAAATAAAGACTCAGAAATGGCAACTGTTTTTACTAAGCCAGCCCTAGGTTGTTTATTCTGTTGAGACGACTGATTTCCAGAAGCCTTAAAAGACTTTTGCTAGCTGTAGTGAGTGTAAATAATTATGTTGGTTTTAGAGAAAACCAGATTCTTTGTAGATTGTGATGCCTCATTTTGGGGACAACATAAGACGGAGCTGCCCACGAGCTTTCGAGATCACGCAGGTACACTTCGGATGCGTAGTGCACCACAGCATCCTTGATTTATTCATGTGTTGGGTCCAAGAAAAAAAAAAACAACAAAAAACAAAACGCCACAGCCTGCAAAGAATCTTGCAGTATAGAATAAACAGTGCTCAATTTTCCTTTCACAGGACAGTTTTTCCCAAACCTCAACATTTACTGAAAGGAACGATGCCTAGCAAATATTATATAGCTGATAGAACTATGCAGGCAGAAAGACAGTTTAATGAATGTATGGTCTTTCTAAATGTCAGAGAAGAATGTTGAGATTAGTCACTGCTACTCTTGACTACTTGTCACAGGTATAATGAATAGGAGGGAGCTGAATGTAGAGAATGAGACAGCCTGAAGGAAATTCAGTAAAATTCAGTAGATGAAGGATAGAATGTTACTTGACTTTGGTTGCATGGTTATTGTGATGTAACTAGAGAAAAATTCTTTCCTTATTTTGCACTGTTTTTTTTTTCTGATGTAATAAATCCAGTAATGCTGTATAAAAAAATTCAGGAGCTCTAAATATTACACAGGTTACTATATTAGATAAGGGTTAGTTAAGTTAGCCATATCCAGCTAACTTAATTAGCCACTTAGCGGCTGAATATTTACCCCTTAATATTTTTGAAGGTTATCTGTCTAAATGGATTTTGAATATGTACCCCTAAACATTAAAACATCAACAAAATGTGTTGAGTCATTTGCTTCTGAAACAATATAAACTCCTAACAAAATGTCATTGTTTAAGTTGTTTTCTTGTAGAGCTGCCAGTTAGCAAGGGGGATTTCTTCTTCCATCTCTCCTGAGGTCCTGATGAGCCCTGCACGGGGCATCCCATGCCTTCTCTGCTTACGTATTGGCAATCTGCAACGTATATGCCCCTATTCGTTGTATTCATGGAGTCACGAAATGTATGGCAAACCCCCACGAATACAACGTATCTAACGAATAAACCCCCACCCTCCTGATCCCCCCAAGACTTACCAAAAGTCCCTGGTGGTCCAGCGGGGGTCTTGGAGTGATCTCCTGCACTCGGGCCGTTGGCGGCCAGTATTCAAAATGGCGCCAATAGCCTTTGCCCTTACTATGTCACAGGGGCTACCGGTGCCATTGGTCGGCCCCTGTCACATGGTAGGAGCACAAGATGGTGCCGGCCGTTCATTGCTCCTACCATGTGACAGGGGCTGACCAATGGCACCGGTAGCCCCTGTGACATAGTGAGGGCAAAGGCTATTGGCGCCATTTTGAATACCGGCAGCTGACAGCCCGAGTGCAGTAGATCGCTCCAGGACCCCCGCTGGACTACCAGGGACTTTTGGTAAGTCTTGGGGGGGTTGTAGTTAATTACATTTAAAGGGTTGGGATGGGGATTTTTTTGGGAAATGAATACATACGTAAGCAATAAATGGATCGGGGTCCCCCGAGAACGGATGCAACGGATTTGGCTCCCCATGAATACGAATACCGAATTGGACGAATCCGTCCTTGCTGCACATCCCTATCCTCTATGGAGCATCCCTCCCTTCCTCTTGAGTAAACTCAAGCCCCGTTTGAGTCATCCCCATCCAATTTACTATCCATCCCATCTGACAGAGAGCCCTGTTGGGGGCAGACCCATTCCTCCCCTCCCCCACCCCCACAAGACAAGTGAAGCCTGCCCCCTTTGGGGTATTTTCCCTCTCTCCCTCTGGTCCTCCTCCCCCACAAACTGTATACTCTCCCTCAACCTTCTCACCACGACAGAAAGCCCTATCAGCATTCCCCTCCCTTCCCCTCTCTCTCCCATAAAGAGTCAAGCTTGTCCCCTCTGGTGCATCCCTGCTCCATTACAGCCCAGAACACTTCCATGGGCTCTAATGACTCCACCCTAACCCATCCTTTGGAATGGGAACTCACCATTTCATAGGTCCCCTTCTTCACTGACAAAAAGGACTATAAAGCCCTACTGCTGGGAAAAAGGGCCACCTGACTGAAATTATACTGCCCATCAAGCTTATGGTAGGGAGGGGATGGAGGAAGTGATGGGAATACTCTAACAGGGCTTTCCTTCTGATAGGAGAGAGGGGATGCGGATGCCCCAGAGGAGGCCTAGGTTTACTAAGGGGGGGGGGGAGGGAGGGATGCCCCAGAAGGAGCTTTCCTTCACAGAAGGAAGGAGAGAGTAGAAATGCCCCACACGGGGCTCATCTGGGCCACAAGAAGGAGGAAGGAATATCTTTTCTTCTGACCTTGTCACCTTGAGCTGGTTAGCAAGACTCACAGATGCTAAAGACACACACTCAAATAGCTCATTGCTTTCCCTATTGGTTTTAAGGGAGCTGACATAAGCAGCATAGGTCATGGAAAATAGTATTAGCTGGTAGGGATGTACAACAGGGACGAATTTGTCTCATTCGGTATTCGTATTCGTGGGGACCCAAATCCGTTGCATCCGTTCTTGGGGTACCCCGATCCGTTCATTAATTACATATGTATTCGTTTCCCAAAAAAAACCCCCCTCCCAACCCTTTAAATTTAATTAACTACAACCCCCCACCCTCCTGACTCCCCCCAAGACTTGCCAAAAGTCCCTGGTGGCCCATCAGGGGTCCTGGAGCAATCTCGGGGTTGGGCTGTCGGCTGCCGTTATTCAAAATGGCACCGATAGCCTTTGCCCTTACTATGTCACAGGGGCCAATCAATGGCACTGGTAGCCCCTGTGACATAGTAAGGGCAAAGGCTATCGGCGCCATTTTGAATAACGGCAGATGACAGCCCGAGTGCAGGAGATCGCTCCAGGACCCCTGCTGGACCACCAGAGACTTTTGGCAAGTCTGGGGGGGGGGGGGCACTCCCTTATGTATTCGTTTCCCCCAAGACTTGCCAAAAGTCTCTGGTGGTCCAGCGGGGGTCCTGGAGCGATCTCCTGCACTTGGGCCGTCGGCTGCCAGTATTCAAAATGGCGCCTATAGCCTTTGCCCTTACTATGTCACAGGGGCTATCGGTGCCATTGGTCAGCCCCTGTCACATGGTAGGAGCACAAGATGGCACCAGCTGTCCATTGCTCCTACCATATGACAGGGGCCGACCAATGGCACCGGTAGCCCCTGTGACATAGTAAGGGCAAAGGCTATTGACAACATTTTGAATACCGGCAGCCGACAGACCAAGTGCAGGAGATCGCTCCAGGACCCCCGCTGGACCACCAGGGACTTTTGGCAAGTCTTAGGGGGGGGGGGGGTCAGGAGGGTGGGGGTTTATTCGTTAGTGATACGTTGTATTTGTGGGGGTTCGCCATACATTTCGTGACCCCCACGAATAAAACGAGTATGGCATATATGTTGCGGATTGCCAATACGTTGCAAACGAATGCACACCCCTATTAGCTAGCAATGATTTTGGTTATTGCATATCTTGGGAAGATTTGATAAAAGTTTCCGTATACCATAGGAAATTTAAAGGTAAATTTTCAAAGGCTTACTTGTGTAAAAAATGCCATATGCCGTAGGTATGTATGTGGCCCGAACACACATAATGTGTAATTTAAAAAGGGGCCACATATATATGCATATGCAGCAAAAGTACACATTCTTAAAAGATGTCACGGCAGGGTTTGCACGTACGTAATGAGGTATTTCAAAAGCAACGTATGCACAAATGTCATCCAGCTTACACATGTTTATTTGCTACTGCTCATTTACACATACCAAGTGCATTCTTTCATTTTGATTTTGGACTTGGCATTTAGCAAGTTGGATTCTCCAGGCGAGATACAGAAGCAGGTTAGGAGGTGTGAGGGAATGAGGAAATGTACCAGGAACAGACTAGGTTCTACTGGGGACAAACTGGGACATACCTGAGTCATACAGGGGGCCACTGCGATAGACTGGGTCATATTGGGGGGGGGGGGGGGGGGGGCGGGAGTGAGTGTACCAAGGATAGACAGGATCACAAAGATGGGTGGGAGTAAGTGTATCTGGGATATACTGGGCCATACTGGATGGTAACTGGGGCATATTGGTTTATACTGGGGTTACTGGAACAGATTTGAGTAACTGGAATATACTGGGACCTACTGAGAGATGGGTATTAGTGATGGCACTTCAGTTTTCAATATGACTCTAATGGCCTTATGGATACTTTTGTCACAATGGCTGAGGAGGAAGAGAGGGCAGAGGATGAAGAAGAGGAAGAGGAGGAACCCCTTAAGGATAGTATACAGGACTAGGGCACATTTTATGGATTTGGCAGAGGAGCAAGTCATTCACAGGTTCAGGTTCAACAAGGTAACCATACTGTTCCTATGCCAGCAGTTACAGCAAGTCCTGCAAGCATCCACTCAAAGGGGCCATGCCTTTACAGTAAACATCAAGGTCACTACAGCCCTGGTATTTTGGCCTCCGACACCTTCCAGACACTTCTAGGTGTCACGACTGGAATCAGCCAATCTGCCAACTTCATGTGTATTGAGCATACCACTGGATATAATTCTCTCAAATCGGATGTTAACAGCAACAAATCATGACTGATTTATTTCAAACAGAATGTTTTCCCTCTGTCTTGGGGGCTATTGATTGCACTCACATCCCTTTAAGGGCACAATGGGCAGCTAAGGCCATTTACTACATCCACAGGGGCTTCCATTCCCTTAATATACAGGTGATCTATGAGGCCAATGGCATCATCTTGGATGTCGTGCCCAGGTTTCTGGGATCCACTCACAATACCTTCATCCTCTCATAGTCAGGAATTCACGACTGCTTCCAGGAAGGTCACATCACCAGGGGCTGACTTTTAGGAAGGAATGCACTTATCACTACTACCACCACCACACACCAACCTACCTCTTCTTATTGTATCCCTCATATCTAGGTGGACTAATAACTTTGGCTCAGGAGGACTGCTCTAAAGGACTGCTCTGACCCTGCCCTGTGTAATACACCGCTGCCCAACTCAAAGGCATATCTAAATGCTCTTTTCTGACTTCTCCCCCCCACAAGTGATAGAGGATATCCACTCAAAACTTGGCTCCTAATCCTGATAGCTAACCCACAGACTGTTGCGGATGCTTGCTATATCAGGGCCCACCAGCAGACCAGGGCAGTTACTGAGAACACCTTTTGCCTACACAAAATACATTTCTGCTTCCTGGACAGATCAGGTGGATGCCTTTTCTACAACTCACCTAATGTCTGTGAGATCCTTCTAGCCTGCTGCATGCTATGTAATCTGACTAAACACAGACACCTGCCTCCTCCAGAGGGACTGGAAGATAGTCTGAATGAAGAGGAGGAGGACGAGGAGCTGAGCCAGGATTAATTGCAGGAGATACATCACCAGAGTCAACAGCAGGATGTAGAGGAAAAGAGCACTCTGATACAAAGATATTTAGAAAGTGAACATTCATTTGATTAGATGGTGTGCTCAATGTGATGAAAAATATATAACAAATTTAGTGCTTCTTTGGCTGCCCTATTTTTTTAGGGTGGGGGAACCTCTGGAGCCTTTTCTAGTCTAATTCTGGTGCTCCTCTGCAGTGGTATCCTGTCATAGATAATTCTGGTCTTGGAGGGAATAGGATCTGGGGGCAGTGGCACATCAACATAGCTGCTGGATGAGCCTGCAAGGCCCTGTGTCAGCCAAAAAGGTGGGCCAGCAGCTGTGTTGAGCCTTTCCTCCTCAGCCACCTGTTCTCTTGGAGAGGGGGGGCATCTCTATCTGCTCATGATGTGGTGATGCTTCAGACTGCATGGGAGAAGGTGGTGGTGGCGGCATTTGAGGAGATGGTACCATGATGGGTGATAGTGAAGGAATAGGTGGAACTGGCAATGGTGCAGTTGGAACTCTGGCCTGGGGAGAGACCAGCCATTGGTGGTGAGACAAAGATTGGTGGTGGCTATATCCAGTGGGACATCACATCGTAGGGAGCTGGTGGGGGCTGCGGCAGCCATGGAGAAGCATCCTCTTCAGCATTTCCCTCCACACTGCAGTCTGTGCCTCCATTGCAGTATGAATGCCTCTTAGCTCCTACTGCATCTCCTCCATCACAACATCCTGGAGGCACTGCATTTCCTCCCTCACTGTATCTTGGAGGCCATGCATCTCATGCCTGAGTCCAGCAATCTCCTTCACCTCTTTAGAATTGATGATGCAATGCTCTGCATGAGTGACATGCTCATCTTCTTCTTGAGGAGAGATGAGCTCCTTCTCTAGTGAACTGCCGTCCTGTTGGTTACCTACAAGCTGTCCAAGATCAGGGGTCAGTGAAAGAGGCTAGCTGGGTCTCCTCCTCCTCCATCACAGGCTGTGGGTCCTTCTTCCACCTCTGTGTCCTTCTTGGGGCTATCAGGCATCATCTATAAGAACACTTGGCTCTGGGCCATCTGAATCATCACCAGACTGCTCCCTTGCAAAATTGAAAAAATTGTATAACCTTTAAATATTCATGCTATATAGGTATCTTTCTTCACACTCAGTGGACCATCCTTTCAATTGTGTACCCTAACAAGATTTCTTGGCCCCTTACTAACATCGTGTATGTGCCTTTATCTGGTCTGAGTACTCTCAGAAGAATAAAGGTTTCATTAGGCCTAGACTATTGGCTATCGGCATAATGGAAGTTTATAATGGAGATGCAAGCATTGGGATGGTATCTTCACAGAGGAGGCTCAGAGAATAGTAGAGGCAAAGTTTTCATAATATTTTAAAGGAAGTACAGAAAAATCATGAGAAAAAGAGGGTGCAACAAGCAGAAGAATAATGTAAAGAGAGATGCAACTGAAAGGACATCCTGCCAGGGAATACTCATCAGAGTGATTCTCTTTCTGCAACAAGCTGCCTTAGATAATAAGGAAAGTGAACATAACATTGGAGAATAAGAATGTAGATATCATCTATTGGGGAGGAAAGCACAAGGTGGGGAGGTAAACCTGTCCTAATGACCATTGTCCTGTCTTATAGGTCTGGAGGTGACGGAAAATGGGTTCTCGTTGTTTCTGTGTGAATACAGATACGGAGGCAACATGATACAGAAAAGGTTCCTAGTTAGACATTCTTTCCAAAACATCTATTTTAAAGCTTCTCCCATATCATAAGTGTACAGTGGTTTTTTTTTTTTGGAGAGTTTGACTAAAGAGCTGGAAAATTCTCAGTGCTCTCAAGTTCATTATGACTAATACAATACTCAGCTTTTCACCCTGTACAAAAACCCTGGGAGGTCAGGAGGCCTAGAATGGTCATTGGCCCTTCCTGTGCGCACAAGTGCACAGGATCTTCAAAGGACGGGGACCAAGAATATGATAAAATTGTAGAATTTCATATACACACTTTATCTGAGTTTCCTGTACACAATGCTCATCTTGCTAGCGTTCAGTCTGGGAGATGTCCAATCAGCCAGGCCTTCCCACAGCTGCTTCTGAAATGGTGCTCAGCACCAACTGTAATGCTGTGGTGAAGCTGACATGGCTGTCAGGCCCCCTCAGCTATCATCCTGGTCTATTTCTTCCTGATGAGACGTTGGAGGTCCTACCACTTTGTTCCATTCATTCACACTGGTTATGGTGAAAAACTGCATTTGCCCTATAGCAGATCTTCTCCCACATAATCTCCTTCCTATAAGACTCCACTCTCCTGGCCTCGGGTCACACAGGAGTTGCTGGACCTTCATCATCTGATGCACCAGAAGGTCCATCTCCCTGGGTAGGAATTTGAGCTTCTTCATGAGTGCTCCACTGCTTTGGGACATAGTGCAAGTAGGAGGGTCTGCTCTGGTAGCCAGCTATTTATACTAGCAAATATGCATAAATTGCACTGATTTGTATGTGTAAAGGTGCGAGCTATACACAAATAAATATTGCACATGTAATGATTAAAATACACCCCAATTATATACACATTTGTTATTACTAGTGGAAATATGTATACCTTATGCAAGTATATTCTATTGAAACCTGTGGGATACCAGCAGTTTGAGATAACAGCTAGATCCATGTGCCCTGAGACATTAGGATCCAGTTCAGTGTTTCACTCTTGAGTTTGCTAGGTGGGAAAAACTTGGAACAGACCTGCCTGTCCAAGATGCCATGGAGCCTGCTGCTATTCCACTTACACAAGGCCTATATTGGTTGTTAGGAAAGCATGGCAGGTATAGATGAATACCTAGAGGTCAATAATCAAAGCCATTTAGAAGGATACGTCACAAGTTATTCATCTAAATGACAGGTTTTGGAATATTGAGCCACTTATCTAGCTAGATTTTCGCCTGATAAAATGTAGTTGGATAAAATGGAGGCATTCTAGGGATATTCTGGGGCATTTCTAAGTTACAACAACCAGCCCAAATCGCTAGAAACCAAAAAGTAGCAATACCAATATAGAAAAAGTTTCCAGATGAGTAGTGCAATTTTTAAACGCCAAAATATTGTGAAGAAATTAATAAATATGTAGGACCACTCCCGACTGGATCTGCTAATCAGTCAGACCCAACTTAGGGGAAGTCACATTACATTATTTAGTATATATTTAAAGTCCTGAATAATATTTCAAAAAATATTGCCACGGGAAATATTCAAGCCCCAACGGGTTAGTTTAGAATCAAAAACTCGCAACAAAATAATGATGGCCAGTGAATGATTTACTAAGAAGACGCCGTTTTGCTTGCCTTTTGGGAATTACATTTCGACTCGACCTTTTGAAGTTTTCTACCCCTGAAGCAGGACCTGTTGGTCCGAAACGTGATCACGTCGGGACTTGAAGCTAAGAACAGCCATTATTTTGTTGCGAGTTTTTGATTCTAAACTAACCCGTTGGGGCTTGGATATTTCCCGTGGCAATATTTTTTGAAATATTATTCAGGACTTTAAATATATACTAAATAAAGTAATGTGACTTCCCCTAAGTTGGGTCTGACTGATTAGCAGATCCAGTCGGGAGTGGTCCTACATATTTATTAATTTCTTCACAATATTTTGGCGTTTAAAAATTGCACTACTCATCTGGAAACTTTTTCTATATTGGCATTTCTAAGTTAGCCAGATTTCAGGTCTATCTGGCTAACACCTGGATTCATCAGGTCCTGATGTTTTTCGCAGGAGGGGCTCCACTATTGTGGGAGAATGAATCTGCAATAGTGGGCTCCTCCCCCCAAAAATATCTATATCGCCGAGTTGTCTTATCTCGCAGCAAACACCATGAGACAAAACAATGTGGCATCATCCTTTTTTTGTGATGTTATTTCCCAAAGCATGGGGCTCCTATGACCTTAAAGGGCCAACCCATGTAAAAAAAAAAGAAAGTACCTAAAGTTTAAAAATTGTGTGGTGGTCAAACCTGACCCCCCCCCTCCCCCCCTTTTCAGCCTGGGCTGCTACTCAGGCAACACCAACATCCAAGCCACAAAAATATAAGTACAAGTTCATTTAATGGCAAAGCCTGCCCTCACAATCAAAATACAAAAAATTATGGACATTAATTCTCCCCATCCCCTATTTTCATACAAAACAGGGCTGGCATATCCCCTCTCTAGTACCCGAACCCCCTGATTAAAAAAACAAACAAATCTTGTTAGTGTATATTGGTACTTCCTCTTCACGGACCCTCCAAGTCCTAATAAACATTGGGATCAAGGGGGAACCCTCCAAGCCCCCCTACCCCTGAATCCCCCTCCCACACCCATTTTGCTCATAATTTTTTGCATTTCGGTTGTGGAATCCATCATTGCGCAAATTTATATTTATATTTTTGTTATTTGGATGTTGGGGCTTCCTCGAGTGGTAGAGCTGGGCTGAGGAAGGGGGTCAGGTTTGGCCATCGCACAATTTTTAAACTTTTGGGCACTTGTTTCCCCATAGGTTGTCCCTTAGTAAAACTAATGTGGGAGCATCAGGATCTGTTTCAGTGTCTTAGTGCTACCTTGTTAGATTACTATTTTCTCAGGAACTGTAGATAAATTAATGTGGCTGAGAACTTTCAAAGTTAGCTGTGCTAATTTATTTACATATTAGTACCTATGTATGAGCTGCTTTGCATGGATATGAAAATTCATGCATGCAACTCTGATGCAAAGGGGTGGTAATCTAGGGGAAAATATGCGAAATATTGTGAATACTGAGCTATATCATGTGATATATGTTGTTTAATGTGCATTATTATGTTGTGCCTAACAGGGGGGAAGGAAGGCTATTAAACTAGGGATTTAAACAGGGAATGAACTGGGGAAAATGACAATGGAGTCAGCATGTGTGCCTTTTAAAATCCATCCACTTGCGCTGTAGAAGTGGTATTTGCGTGCACAAGTACGTGCCCACTTAAAATTGAGTGCACATATGCACGAGGCCAGGCTATTTTAGAACATGCATGCGTATGTCTGCGTGTGTTATAAAATAGCCGCATCCCTGTGCATGGGCCAACAAACGAATGCATGTGTGCCCGTGCACCAGTTTAAAGGTTACTGTCCCTGGAAGTGTACACATGTATGATATACATGTAATGTGTGCAAGCAAGAAACCATGTGCAAATATACACGGAACATGTGAATGTTGCACATATTTTATATCTTGTGTGCATTTGTGCATGCATGATATGTAATTCATGAGCCTGGAACGCACAAGCCTATATGCATGCAAATAAATATTGGCTCATGTTCAATTTTTTTAAAGTTATCCTCCCTGTATACAATTCTGTCTGTTCAGAACAGAAATTTCAGTATTATTGCTAAACACCATTGGTGTTATGAGTGCAGCCTCGGCTGCTGTTACGAACCAAGAGCTTGGAGGCCTTCAGCTACTGTTACGAGCGCGGAGGCGCGGTCGTTTCTGAAACGAGTGTTGTGAGCCCTTGGGCCATGGCATGACTCAGGGAGGAGCCCCAAGACACATCGCGGGAGGTGAGCTGGTGCGAGCATGGGAAATGAGGAGCAGGACAAGCCTGAAGCGAAGACAAGGAGATGGAGAGGTCTGACCCTCTACCAGACCTGCACGCCCCAGGATAACCAACAATGCAATGTTGATCAATGAACAGTCCTCCGACCGTTCCAAGCCCTTTCGGACCTGCTGCTGGGTAATGGCAAAAGGCAGCAGGCCGGAAAGAGGACAAGGGCAGATGGAGTCCTTAGAATGCAGAAGACTTTGGACAAAGTCTCAGGCGAAGACACTGTAGACAAAGACTCAGGCAAGGACACTGTTACGAAGGCAAGGACCAAGGCACTGTAGATGAAGGCAAGGATCAAGGCACTGTAGACGTAGGATCAAGGATCAAAGTGCTGGGTCGAGACTGCGACGCAGCACACCCTACACAGTCCACCCGTGGGACTGGTCGTGGACCACGCTGAGCTCGAAGCAGACTCTAGGAGTGATAATGGAAGCTGATGCTGGAACATGGCGAAGATACTGAAGAGGCCTGCATCGGAATGCATCCTACACAGTCCACCCATGGGACTGGTCGTGGACCATGCTGGAGTGGAGCAGGTTCAAACAGAGTCTTTGGCATGGACGGATGCAAATACAAGGAGCTCCGAAGACCGGGATAAGTTTCAAGCACAGGATTCAAGATTCTCAAGGATTCAAACACAACTCAGGATTCAAGACTTAGGGCTGAAGCAGAAGTCTTCCGGAGGCTAGCACTGTGGAGATGAAGATGGCCTTTTTACCGTGAGGCGCCCTACACAGCCCACCCGTGGGCTGGTCGTGGACCATGACAACGGCACACCTGGAAAATGGACATCAAGGAACCAAGGCATGGAGGCAGAGGCAAAGGCAAAGGCATCAGGAAGGAAATCAGACATCAGGAGGTATGAACGAAGAACATCAGGAACCTGAAGACATCTGGAGACCTGGACGAAGGACATCAGGAACATGAAAACAAAGCCATCAATGCAGAAGACCACAGAGTACTTGGACCAGTCATGAACCACAGGCAACTGTGGAACCAGATCCGAAGACCAGGAGTGACTGAAGAGGAACCCCTTTTATAGGGCTGAAGCAAGAATTTGTCATCAGGTGGAGCTCTGGGCATATCCGGCCACGGGCCCTTTAAATGTAGTGAAGAGGCACGCGCCGGCACCTAGAGCAGGAAGCAGGAAGAGAGCACCTTGGACAGTGGCCTCTCCCTGCACGCTGACACAGATGCAGGGAAAGGCAGGCTGGCTGCAGGCACCAGCAGGGACAGCCTCCCTGCTGGTCGAAGACCCCGGCAGCAATAAGGATGGCTCCCTGCCATCTGAGGACCCCAGGAGGAGTGTCAGGGAGCCGGAATGGCATCGGCTGCATGGAAAGGCTCCCGGCTGCTCAACTCTGCCAAGCAGGGCCGAGGATGTCCACGGAGGATCTCGGAGGCAGCGGCAGGCTTGCTGCGAAGAACAAGAATCGGTGGCCCGACTAGCCACAGGAGGTAGGGGAGCACGGGTAGGTTCACAACAGTACCCCCTCCTCGAAGACCCCCTCCTCAAGCCTCTTGTCAACAGCTTGGGAAGAAGAAGGTATTCCACAAACCATGAGGGGGCAATCAAGGATCCAAGAATAGGAGCTGGAAGATTCTTGGCGAGGAACTGTAGCAATGGTAATACTGTAGCTGAAGATATGGTGCAGAATGTCAAAGATCCAGACAAGATGTAGAGGAGACACTGAAGACATAGAACAAGCAGGGTACCGGATTGCAGGACAGCAGGCTTGCATCTCGTTCAATAGATCAAGGTGGCAGAGATCAAGAGCCAGAGGTCTAGGATAAACGGAAGGCATAGATGATCAGTAACTGGGAATGAGGACCAGTTCTTGGTTCAAAGTAGTCAGAGCAAGTGTGGCAAGTAGACAAGTGTCATCTTCAAGATGGCAGCAAGAAGGAACAAATCAGCCTTGAAGCTGGACTTTATAGCTGTGACGATGGGACTCAGGAGAGTAAGTAGACAACTTACTAGCTGTTTTTTGATAGCAGTAGTGTCAAGAGGACTCAAATGAAAGTCCGATACACATAGCTCAGATTATGGAGAGTTAATTCTGGAGGCAACTTTGTCTACAGAAGATGGTGAATGCAATACCAAGGGAAGACTCTCAGAGAAGGTCGTGACCAGAAGGCCCACAGGATCTTCACCATTGGAAGCCCGCGATCCCCCCGGGAGGAGCCCTTGAGGATCCGAGCCGCTTGGACTTAGAGCGGTCACCTGGGGACGGGTGTACGACGAGAGTTCCAAATGACGTGAGTTGAAGAGGAAGTCAGAGCCGGGAGACCCACAAAATCTTCACCACTGGAAACATGAGATCCCCCCAGGAGGAGCCCTTGAGGATCCAAGCCACTTGGACTTAGGTGGAGTCTGCGGAAGGCGGAAGTCTGAAGCTGAGCATGCAGCGGAGACTAAAGAAGCTCAGGATTGTTGCTTCCCTGCTTGCATGGCTAAATGAGAAAAGTCTTTACAGATTGGTATGAGAGTGAGCATCTTGGGAAATCTATGAATACTTCAGACACTCACAATGTGGTGAAGTCACTCTCAGACTTGATGGTCAGTAGGTGTCGTTATAGTTTGCTGACAATGATTGCTCTGATGACTGTGAAGATGATGTTTCCCAAAGGACTGGGTCAAGGAGCCACTACGACAGATGGAGCTTCAAGAGACAGGCTCGAAGACAGCTGAGGATTTCATGGGTATGCAGAGAATCTCCATATATGGATAGTTGAATGCAGGCAATGGAGAATGTCCTTGCAAAAGTGAGTCACTGGTGGAAGGCACTGGAGTTGGAAAATACTCAGTGACTTCATTGAGCTGTACGGAAAGCCTCCTGGGGTGATGAACTGAAGACAACCACAAGGATTCCTCTGGATCCAAGGAAGTAAAGGTCTTTTCAGGAAGATCAGCAGCACGGTAGTACAAGCATACTGGACCACTGGAAGATAGAAATGCAGTCCTTAGCTTGAAAGTGAGGCTGTACAGCAGAGCAGAGGGCAGGAAATCAGGATCTTCCAATCTGGATACTGGTGGCTTAGAATTCAACATGAAGGACGCTCTTGGTTGCGAGCTCTGGGTGCAGAATAGCTCACGAAGGTGATCCTGGGAAGGATCCAATTGCATAGAGCGGAAGCTAGACAAAACTGTGGATACGAGGTGATTCGCAGGAAGGTGACATCTGTGAAGAACCAACAAGTAGTCCATAGCTGGAGTCTCACTTGCGGATATGAAGAGAGATTTCTAGTTGAAGATGGCTCCTAAGGCAAGCACTAGAACAATGCAAGCAGGAGCGGAGTCAGAAGCGAGGAGACGAGGACACGTCTAGGGTGCAGGTGCTTCCTGCTGGTCATAAGAACCCTAGGCCCGAACTGTGGAGAGAAGCTTCAGGCTGAGAAGACTCCAGAGCCAGCACTAGGCCAGTGCAAGCAAGGGATGAAATGACAGAGATGAAGTGAAGACAGGTCACGAGTGCAGGTGCCTCCTGCTGGTCGGAAAAAACCAAGACCTGGGGTGGTGTAAAGTACACTTCGAAGACACGTACTCCCTGAAGCTTGAAGATTCTCGATGTTGAGGGTGCTAGTTGCCAGATGTGGAACATGGGTGCAGGCGCCTCCTGCAGGTCATATGAAACTCAGGGAGCTGGACCACATCGGAGTGGGAAGAATGGAGATGAACACTGGAACAGTGGTAGGCAGCTCCTGCCAGTCGAGGAAGTTCCAGGACAAGTGAACGCAGAGATAGTCTGGATGCAGGTGCCTCCTGCAGGTCGTGGGAACGAGACAGCTGTAGCGGAGAGATAGCAACAAAAACAAAAATTGACTAAAGCAAGCATTAAATGTTCAGGAAGTTAGGAGCAAAATTTCTGGGCAAAAATCAAGTTGAAAAAGGTCCAGAAGCTGAAGAAAAAATTTCCAGGCAAAAATCAAGGCCAAAAAATGTCCAAAAACCGGAGCCCATCACAGGCACAGCTCACTGAGCTCATGGCCTTCGGATTCTGTATGAGTGCAGCTTCGACTGCTGTTACGAACCAAGGGCTTGGAGGCCTTTGGCTACTGTTATGAGTGCGGAGGCGTGGTTGTTTCTGAAATGGGTGTTGTGAGCTCTTGGGCCACGGAATGACTCAGGGAGGAGCCCCAAGACACACCGTGGGAGGTGAGCTGGTGCGAGCATGGGAAACGAGGAGCAGGACAAGGCTGAACCGAAGACAAGGAGATGGAGAGGTCTGACCCTCTACTGGACCTGCACGCCCCAGGATGACCAACAACGCAATGTTGATCAATGAACAGTCCTCCGACCATTCCAAGCCCTTTCGGATTTGCCGCTTGGTAACGGCAAAAGGCGGCAGGCCAGAAAGAGGACAAGGGCAGACGGAGTCCTTAGAATACAGAAGACTTTGGACGAAGAGTCAGGTGAGGCACTGTAGACGAAGACTCAGGCGAGGACACTGTTACAAAGGCAAGGATCAAGGCACTGTAGATGTAGGATCAAGGATCAAAGCGCTGGGTCGTGACTGCGATGCAGCATGCCCTGCACAGTCTACCCGAGGGACTGGTCGCGGACCACGCTGAGCTCGAAGCAGATTCTAGGAGCGATAATGGAAGCTGATGCTAGAACATGGTGAAGATACTGAAGAGGCCTGCACCGGAACACGCCCTACACAGTTTACCCGCGGGACTGGTCGCGGACCACGCTGGAGCGGAGCAGGTTCGAACAGAGTCTTTGGGATGGACGGACACAAATGCAAGGAGCTCCGAAGACCGGGGCAAGTTTCAAGCACAGGATTGTCAAGGATTCAAAGACAACTCAGGATTCAAGACTTAAGACTGAAGCAGAACTCTTCCGGAGGCTAGCACTGCAGAGATGAAGATGGCCTTTGTACCGTGAGGCACCCTACACAGCCTGCCCGTGGGCTGGTTGCGGACCACGACAATGGCATGCCAGGAGAGTGGATATCAAGGAACTAAGGCATGGAGGCAGAGGCGAAGGCAAAGGTATCAGGAAGGACATCAGACATCAAGAGGTACGAGCGAAGATCAGGAACATGAAGACATCTGGAATCACAGACGAAGGATATAAGGAACCTGAAGACATCTGGAGGCATGGACAAAGGGCATCAGGAACATGAAGATAGCTGGAGATCTGGACGAAGGACATCAGGAACATGAAGACGAAGCCGTCAACGCAGGAGAAGACCATGGAGGACCTGGACCGGTCATAAAGCACAGGCAACTGTGGAACCCAATCTGAAGGCAAGGAGTGACTGAAGAGGAACCCCTTTTATAGGGCTGAAGCAGGAAGTTGTCATCAGGTGGAGCCCGGGGCATATCCGGCCGTGGGCCCTTTAAATGTAGTGAAGAGGCGCATACTGGCGCCTAGAGCAGGAAGCAGAAAGAGAGCACCTTGGACAGCAGTGTCCCCCTGCACGCTGACACAGATGCAGGGAAAGGCAGGCTGACTGCAGGCACTGGCAGGGACAGCCTCCCTGTCAGTCAAAGACCCCGGCAGCGGTGAGGACAGCTCCCTGCCATCTGAGGACCCCAGGAGGAGCGCTGGGGAGCCGGAGCAGCATTGGCCGCATGGGAAGGCTCCCGGCTGCTCGATTCTGCCGAGCAGGGCCAAGGATATCCGTGGAAGAGCCCGGAGGCAGCGACTGGCTGCAGGAGGTAGGGGACCTGCGCTCCTCGTGCTCCTCGTGGGCATGTTCACAACAGCTGGATAAGATACCTCAGTAAATTAGCACTGTATGATCGTTTTACCTCTAAGACACTAATCTGAATCCAATCTGAATTTTATTGACTGAAAATGATTTGATGATATACATGAAATATGTCAGTGGACTTAGTCCATTCCCAATGGATGTATTCACATTAGTAAAGTCACTATCATTGTTAACTTGAATTGATAACATTAATGACAGCACTATGATATTCGTGTTAGTCCACTTGAATGTACAGAAATAAAGGTTAACAAATAAAAATGAGGTCCATATTCAATCACTGGCCAGACTGCAAAGTTAGCCGGATAAACTTATGCGACTAACTTTGAAGGATATTCAGTGGTGCAGCCACACTATGAATATAGACGGCTATTTTAAAGATAGGGGATAAGTTTATCCAGCTAACTTTCAGACAGCTCTACAGTATGACCAGAGGAGCTAAATATGTTATCTGGCTAACTCTGAATATCAGAATTAGCTGGATAACTTATGTGGCTAACCTAACCCCCAGAATGCCTCTACATTATCTGGCTTATCTTTAGCCAGATAATGAGATATACAGCTAGGGGTAGATTTTTAAAATTATGCGCAGGGGGTACATTTGTGCGCGCTACCCGGTGCGCACAAATGTACACCCGATTTTATAACATGCGCGCGCTGTCGCGCATGTTATAAAATCCAGGGTCGGCGAGCGCAAGGGGGTGCACACATGTGCACCTTGCACGCGCCGAGCCCTAGGGGAGGCCCGATGGCTTTGCCCGTTCCCTCCAAGGCCGCTCTGAAATCGGAGCGGCCTTGGAAGGAACTTTTTTTTGTTCCCCCCTGCCTTTCCCTCCCTTCCCCTATCTAACCCACCCCCCAACCCTACCTAAATCCCCCCACCTTATTTTGTTGAGTTACGCCTGCCTCTGGCAGGCGTAACTCAACAAAATAAGGCGTGCGAAGTTACGCCTGCCTCTGGCAGGCGTAACTTCGCACGCCGGCTATCTGCGCCGCCCACGGCCCCGCCCATGCCCCACCCATTTTTGCACGCCCCGGGACATATGCGCGTCCTGCTGCTTGCGCTCTGGGGGCGGGTTTAAGGGTTATGCGCATAATCCTTTTAAAATCCGCCCCCTAAAGTTTAGCTGAATAAGTTGTTTAGCCAGATAACTTGTAAGTTAACTGGCTAAGGGGGTCATTTTCCAAGTGGATCGCATGTGATAAAGGACGTTTCGCACGCGAAAAGTCCCTTATCGAGTGCGATACCAAGATGGGGGTGGAGTCAGGGCAGCATCAGCCCCGGAAGAGGAGGAGTTGGTGCGGCACCGGGGCTGACGTGAAGACTGCGCCAACAGCGAAAGGTAAGCACCTTTATCGCTGTCAGTTTCACGCCGAATAACTACACCTTTTATGGTGTAGTTATTTGGCACGAAGCCGGCAGCATTCGCACCATGGAGGTGCGATCACTGCCGGCTATCACAGGACCGCCCCCCCCCCCCCCCCACCCCAGTTTCACCCCCTCGCTCCCGTTACCGCGGGATTCACTATGCCTTGCGGCATTAGTAAATCCAGCCCTAAATGTCTCTGAATATGGACCTCAACCTTTTTATTAGGCATTTCTTGACTAGCTTTCTAGAGTAATGCTTTCTTCTTCTCGTCAGCCTCAGCTTAAACAATATTTCAGTTTCCATTGCTTGCAAAATCTGGTATATCTCCCAGGCACTATATGTACCATGCCATTTTTGGTGTAGTGATAAAACACTGGAAAAAACTAGAGATGTTCAAAAACATTTGGGGCAAAAACAAAGATTTACAGAAAAATTTGTAAAAAAAACAACCCCAAAACTGTCTGAAAGTCTTTTTATGCCAAACTTTCACCCTACAATTCAATGAGGACAAAATATGACAAAACAAGTGAAAAATAGTGATTTGGCCTTTTTTCATTCTTCATAAACATTTAATTATTTCCTTTTAAAAGCAAACAAAAGCAAAATCAATGAAACTGCAGAACTAGAGAATTTCACCATTCATAGAAATACTTCATGAAAGTGTATAGTGAACAGTTTTACAAATGTAAAATATTTAACATGTTAACATTATACTTTTTAACCTTCCATAGAAAAGAAACATAACTGGGTGTTGTTAATATAACAAAAATTACTTACTGGAAGTGGAGTTCATAGTTACGTAAATGTTTTCACCTGTGGATTCTCTCTGTTCATCTTCACAAGATGGCGCATAAAGCTATAAAAGGAAATGCGAAATCTTTTAGCGACTCCCTATCTCCCCTGAGCTGGCATGATTACATATTTTAATCATCATGGGCTTGATTTACCCCAAATTGTGATGTAAAAAATGTTTACCATTATTTGCTGAAAATAAAGTCTATGTTACAAAGAATGCAGCTCGGTAGTCTTGTACATCTCAAAAAAGTCACATAAACTCATTATGAACCTTTTTGGACAGGCCTCCACTCAAAATCATATAAAAATTAATTATCAGCCTAAGTAGAATATGCATCATCCCTTTTCGGATAATGAGTTCCTCTTCTGAAGTCAGAAACATCTGGAATTTGGTAGAGGAAGTCCACAGATCATGATCTTGTCTTAATGTCACCATAAAGTCATTCAGAACTCAGCTGCTTGTTTAATTACAGGTTGCAGCTAATTTGAAGATATTACACCAAAACTGATTGATTTACATTGGTTTCATTTGACTCCACATGTCAAATTTAAGGTTTTTTTCTATCACATAAAAACACAGGTTCCTCAAAAAGTATCAATAAAAAGTTATATGGTATCAAAAATAGCTTTCAGAAGGAACACAGCATCAGATACTAGGGATGTGAATCGTTTTCCATATCGTCTTAACGATAGAAATCGTGTGGCAGGAGAAGAAAATCGTGTTTGGCACAATTATTTCATTGAAAAATCGTTAAAAATCGTTTTTTCCGATTAGTGCGCACTAACTCGAGTTAGTGCGCACTAACTCCCCGTTAGTGCGCACTAACTCGATTTAGTGCGCACTAACTGAAAATGATACAAATAAACACTTTCCAGGTCACTGAAGGTCAGTTAGGAATGAATATGTGTTCCTATTGGCTGGCAGCCCTCTTATCTATTGATGTTACCAAGGTTTCCACTGAGGTGATGGTTGGGGGGATGGGAAATGGAACTGGAAACTCATGAACACCAACAGAAAATGAAACAAAGTGTTCACACTTCCCAGGTCAGTAAAGGTCACTTAGGAATGAATATGTATTCCTATTGGCTGGCTGTGCTCTTATCTATTGATGTTACCAAGGTTACCACTGAGGTAATGGTTGGGGGGATGTGAAATGGAAACAGTTGGAAGCTTGACATGTGATGATCAGCACTCACGTGACTAGAACTTCTTTGTTTATTATTTTTGTTAGCAGGCACCTGAAATGCTAGTGCATGTTGAATTTGCCAATCACTGTGCATTTTAGAAAGGTGGTCCTGGCTGGAACTGTACACAGTTCAAATATATGTAATTGATTGTTGGTAAGTGTATTTTTTAAGTAGCCACACTGGCACAAGTATGTTTACTTTTCCTCCTACTTAACTCACTAGCTCAGCTTTGTAAGAAGGGCTTCTCTGCTTGAGTGAGGGTCAGGCAGCGCCCCCCTGTCTGTGAAGCCAGCCTCTCACTAGTAATGCAGGGAGGGAGCTGTCTCAGACTTCACCATCCTCCTCCCCCCCCCCCCTCACCCACACACCATTCACTAGCTGGGACATGGGGGAAGTCAGGAGTGAGGGTCAGGCAGCTCCCCCCTGTCTGTGAAGCCAGCCTCTCACTAGTAATGCAGGGAGGGAGCTGTCTCAGACTTCACCATCCTCCCCCCCCCCCTCACCCACACACCATTCACTAGCTGGGACATGGGGGAAGTCAGGAGTGAGGGTCAGGCAGCTCCCCCCTGTCTGTGAAGCCAGCCTCTCACTAGTAATGCAGGGAGGGAGCTGTCTCAGACTTCACCATCCTCCCCCCCCCTCACCCACACACCATTCACTAGCTGGGACATGGGGGAAGTCAGGAGTAAGGGTCAGGCAGCTCCCCCCTGTCTGTGAAGCCAGCCTCTCACTAGTAATGCAGGGAGGGAGCTGTCTCAGACTTCACCATCCTCCCCCCCCCTCACCCACACACCATTCACTAGCTGGGACATGGGGGAAGTCAGGAGTGAGGGTCAGGCAGCTCCCCCCTGTCTGTGAAGCCAGCCTCTCACTAGTAATGCAGGGAGGGAGCTGTCTCAGACTTCACCATCCTCCCCCCCCCCCTCACCCACACACCATTCACTAGCTGGGACATGGGGGAAGTCAGGAGTGAGGGTCAGGCAGCTCCCCCCTGTCTGTGAAGCCAGCCTCTCACAATGCAGGGAGGGAGCTGTCTCAGACTTCACCATCCTCCCCCCCCCCCTCACCCACACACCATTCACTAGCTGGGACATGGGGGAAGTCAGGAGTGAGGGTCAGGCAGCTCCCCCCTGTCTGTGAAGCCAGCCTCTCACTAGTAATGCAGGGAGGGAGCTGTCTCAGACTACACCATCCTCCCCCCCCCCTCACCCACACACCATTCACTAGCTGGGACATGGGGGAAGTCAGGAGTGAGGGTCAGGCAGCTCCCCCCTGTCTGTGAAGCCACCCTCTCACTAGTAATGCAGGGAGGGAGCTGTCTCAGACTTCACCATCCTCCCCCCCCCCCTCACCCACACACCATTCACTAGCTGGGACATGGGGGAAGTCAGGAGTGAGGGTCAGGCAGCACCCCCCTGTCTGTGAAGCCAGGCCTCTCACTAGTAATGCAGGGAGGGAGCTGTCTCAGACTACACCATCCTCCCCCCCCCCTCACCCACACACCATTCACTAGCTGGGACATGGGGGAAGTCAGGAGTGAGGGTCAGGCAGCACCCCCCTGTCTGTGAAGCCAGCCTCTCACTAGTAATGCAGGGAGGGAGCTGTCTCAGACTTCACCATCCTCCCCCCCCCTCACCCACACACCATTCACTAGCTGGGACATGGGGGAAGTCAGGAGTGAGGGTCAGGCAGCTCCCCCCTGTCTGTGAAGCCAGCCTCTCACTAGTAATGCAGGGAGGGAGCTGTCTCAGACTACACCATCCTCCCCCCCCTCACCCACACACCATTCACTAGCTGGGACATGGGGGAAGTCAGGAGTGAGGGTCAGGCAGCTCCCCCCTGTCTGTGAAGCCACCCTCTCACTAGTAATGCAGGGAGGGAGCTGTCTCAGACTTCACCATCCTCCCCCCCCCCTCACCCACACACCATTCACTAGCTGGGACATGGGGGAAGTCAGGAGTGAGGGTCAGGCAGCTCCCCCCTGTCTGTGAAGCCAGCCTCTCACTAGTAATGCAGGGAGGGAGCTGTCTCAGACTTCACCATCCTCCTCCCCCCCCCCCTCACCCACACACCATTCACTAGCTGGGACATGGGGGAAGTCAGGAGTGAGGGTCAGGCAGCTCCCCCCTGTCTGTGAAGCCAGCCTCTCACAATGCAGGGAGGGAGCTGTCTCAGACTTCACCATCCTCCCCCCCCCCCTCACCCACACACCATTCACTAGCTGGGACATGGGGGAAGTCAGGAGTGAGGGTCAGGCAGCTCCCCCCTGTCTGTGAAGCCAGCCTCTCACTAGTAATGCAGGGAGGGAGCTGTCTCAGACTGGTATCAGGGTTAGGGCACTATGTGCAGGAAGATCACAACACTCCTGGTATTAATAGGGATAGGGCACTGTAAGAGATGACTGTAGTAGATTGAATAAAGATCTGATGTTTCTGCTCTCCTCACACCAAACAAAACAACACACAAGCAGAGAAGCCCTTCTTACAAAGCTGAGCTAGTGAGTTAAGTAGGAGGAAAAGTAAACATACTTGTGCCAGTGTGGCTACTTAAAAAATACACTTACCAACAATCAATTACATATATTTGAACTGTGTACAGTTCCAGCCAGGACCACCTTTCTAAAATGCACAGTGATTGGCAAATTCAACATGCACTAGCATTTCAGGTGCCTGCTAACAAAAATAATAAACAAACAAGTTCTAGTCACGTGAGTGCTGATCATTACATTACTTTTTTTGTCAAGCTTCCAACTGTTTCCATTTCACATCCCTCCAACCATTACCTCAGTGTTAGCCTTGGTAACATCAATAGATAAGAGCACAGCCAGCCAATAGGAATACATACATACATATTCATTCCTAAGTGACCTTTACTGACCTGGGAAGTGTGAACACTTTGTTTCATTTTCTGTTGGTGTTCGTTAGTTTCCAGTTCCATTTCCCATCCCCCCAACCATCACCTTAGTGGTAACCTTGGTAACATCAATAGATAAGAGGGCAGCCAGCCAATAGGAACACATATTCATTCCTAACTGACCTTCAGTGACCTGGAAAGTGTTTATTTGTATCATTTTCAGTTAGTGCGCACTAAATCGAGTTAGTGCGCACTAACGGGGAGTTAGTGCGCACTAACTCGAGTTAGTGCGCACTAACACGATTTAACGATTTTTAACGATAAATCGTTAGAATTTCTATTGTATCGTGTTCTATAACGATTTAAGACGATATAAACATTATCGGACGATAATTTTAATCGTTGAAAAACGATTCACATCCCTATCAGATACAATTCAAGTGCCAAGGTACGATCTACCATCTCTTGCCACACAATGGGCTACAAACGGTGTCAGACAATAGGCACAAAAGCTTCTCATTCATCTGCTGGTTCAAACCAATCAAATTCTTCCATAACCCATAGTGTATATAAACCCTCAGAAACCCAGAAGTTGAGATATCCTTAGCTCTAATCAATTCATCATACGACCATAGCAGAAGCTGTGTGGTTTGGCATTCTGTTTTGAACAAAGCTTCTGCTACAGTTGTATGGCATATGGGTTTATGAGGGTTTATATACACTATGGGTTATGGAAGAATTTAATTGCTTTGAACCAGTAGATGAATGAGAGACTTTTGTGCCTATTGTCTGATACTGTTTGTAGCCCACTGTGTGGCAAGAGATAGTAGATTGAACCTTGGCACTTGAATTGTATCTGATGCTGTGTTCATTCTGAAAGTTATTTTTGATATCATATAACTTTTTGAGGAACCTATGTTTTTATGTGATAGTCAAATTTAAGGTTTTGACATTAATTTTTAAAGCACTAAAGAAAGACATCACGGATTACTTAAAAGGAACACTTGCTTTTTATATCCTAGGTCATGCTTTGTGCTGTGCGGATACTCGACTATTATCGTTTCCATCATTCAAAAATTTTCATTTACAGATCGTAATTGTGCATTTTCTTTGTCTGGCCTGCAATTATGGAACTCATGACATTAACCCTGAGATAAGAGACTGAATGCTTGAGGATTGGCAAGAATCTAAAAACTTTGTTATTCACGGAGATTCTCTTTGCTAATATATGATGTGAAGTTTATTTGAGTATTTTACACTTAACTCAGGCTACTTGTTGTTAATATGTGCAGGCCCAAAAATTTTGGGTTGTGTTGTTTTGTGTCATTTGGTGGCAAATATCTCTGTTTAGGTTTTTTTCCCCAATTTTTTTTTTTTAGGTCTCATAAGTAGTGCATACTATGTTTTTGCAAATAATTTGTGCACTATTCCAAACAGTGCTCACTAAAAATGATAGTAGGAAAAATACAAAATACAAAATTTTACGGACTTTTCCCCCATCGTTTCATTTTGAAAATGACATGAAATGAATATTGCCTACATTGTCTAATTCATGAAAAACGAATGCACATCCCTATAAAAAAGTAAAAAAGACGTGCATATTTTCTCTTTCATGCTCACATATACTGTATATGCATAAAAAAGGGGCGTTCTAGGGGAGTTCCTGGATGGGGCCAACAATTATGTGCATACATTGCCAAGTTACTTGCGTATTTTTACACCTATTTTTTTTTTTGCGTATTTTTACAACTTCAAGTTCTATAACACAACCAGCTCATTTAACTGTTCGTTGTAAATATTTAAAATGCTATTAACCTTTTCTTTTTCCTTCCTCTCCCAGTTTAAGCATCCCTGTTTTTTGTAACTGCTTTCTTCCGCACTACAGTTCGTTTGTTTTTTCTTTCTATGCACCACTGTTTTAATGTAAACCAGCATGATGTGATTTTATCATGAATGCCGGTATATAAAAACCTTAAATAAATAAATAAAAATAAATAAATAAACCTGTTATTTATCTGGGGTAAGTGATATTAAATATGTTTATTAATTGGTATTGACTAGGTGGAAGGTCTCGGTGAACTAGGGGCGTTCAGGCTGAAGAACCAGGAAGGTCTCAATGACCTGGAGAAGGACTGGGCAAATTAGTGGATTAATTGGTTAAACTGGTAATTTCACTCACATGAGTGTGTTTTAAAATACACTGATTTATTGCATGCTAATCCTGAATTATGCAAGTAAGTCCTATTTTATTTTCGCATGTAAAATATATGCATATATATTTAAAAAATAAGTGGATAATGTATGCTCATTCAATGCATTAAAATATGTGGTTTCAATGCACTGCATGTATTTGCGTGTTGGCCTATATGGGTGTATTTGTGATAAGCACATTTTATAAAATACTATGGTAAGTCTAAGCATGGCCACATAAGATGCATATATGCCACCATGCCCTGTTGTTTGAAAATTATCCTTCCTCTTTTGATTTTTCTGAATTATGCACATAAATGTACATGAACATATTTGTGCCTGCTCTGAAGGTGGTGTCAATGCGTGGGCGTAAGTCTGGCAGGGATTCCCAACACAAGGCACAGCTGTAAATTTCAAAGTGGACTTATGTGCATAAGTCTACTTTGAAAATTTGGGTAAAGTCTGCAAATGCTTTCTACTTGCAGACTTTAGCCCTGCATTCACTGTTATAAAACTGGGCTCATAAGTATTAGAGGAACCCAAGTCACCAGGAAGAGGCCGAGAAAGTCCTGCTTTCAGTAACCTTGGTACCATCCCATTCTGGAATTTGTGATCCTATTTCGCTTTTGTGCCAGTCCTTGCATGCAATGAAACAGGAAATAAAAGTCAACTACAGCTTTGCCAACCATCGCGGACCCTGAACCATTTTGGCAAAGCCTACAGAGGATTAAAAAGATTAAAAAGAAAAATATTTTTAAAAATGTTCAAACTGGACTGACGGTCGTATACATTTGATTAGTATGCCACCACCCCGTGCCTCCCCAAACAGCAAGTAGATAGAAGAAGAAACCTGGAAAAGTTTCAATTTGATTTTTTTCCCCTCTTTTGTCAACCTTCTTCCAAGCTGAGGAAATGGAATTGGCTCAGCTGAATAAAGTTGTTTTTTTTTTTTTTTTTTGGCTCCTTATTACTAAGAGGTCCTTGTCCATGTGCCAGGGATACTCTGCATATGTGTCCCATGGTGTCAGATGAAGGAAGCTGAGCATGGTAACATTGTACTGGGATTGTTATGGTATCACAGTTCTTGGACATTTCATTTGCTTACTGGCAGAGTAGCAGCTGGCTTCTGTCTGTAGAATTATCCAGCCATCAAGAGAGGACCATTTTGTATAAAACCAGCAATTTTCTACTAAAATTACACTCAACTGTTATTAGCAAATAAGTGGTATCTGATCAAATAAACAAGAAGATTCATCCTGTTTAAATTATCTTCTGGTTTCCTTAGAAATGGATATGCGGAATGAAAATGATACATAAAATCATATTGTAATATATGAAGAGTTTAAAAAGTCTAAAAGCTTGGTTCTGGCGCAATCATTTGCAATTCAGAGAATAAAGCTAATGTTGGTCTGTAAAATACCATTATAGTGCAATTTATTAAAGCTAATCGAACTGAATACAGATGAACAGTACCAAAATCAGCCCCAGCATAACATGCATTACTAATATTTGACAAGAAACAAGAGATGGTTTTGCGCCTGCTGCTTCATGGCTGGCTTTGTGATATTCTATGAAACAGGAGGGTTACTACTGCATATTGACATAAATGCCAATATATTCACAGCCCAACAGAGTTGGCTCTAGGGCAAATGGCATCTGGGTGAAAACTGTTGATGGCACCTGCCACCCAAGATTCTCTCCTTCTCCTTCACTCCAGACATTCTCTCTTCCCTCCCTCCAGGTATTCTCACCATCTCCCTTCCTCCATCCATTTTCTCCCTCCAGGAGTTCATACCCTTGTCTTTCTTCCCCAGCCATGTACTCTCTCCCCCCCTCTCTCACTCCAGGCATTTTCTAACCCCCCTCCATTCAGGCATTCTCCCCCCTTCTCACTTCCTACATCCATTCTTTCCCCATCCTTTCTACTTCCCTCCATCAACCCTTCATCTAGGCATTCAATCCCCCTTCTCCCTCTCTTCACCAATTAAATTCTGTCTCCCCCTTTTCCATCCACTATTTTCACCTTCTTCCTCCCTCCAAGCATTTTCTATTCCCCTACCTCCCTCCAAGTATTTACCCCCTTTTTTCCCACTCTATCCATTCTCTGTTTCTTCCAGATATTGTCTCCCTCCCTCTAGGTCAGGGCTTCCCATATTGTGGGTCAGGGCCCCAAATGGGAGTCACAAAACCTTCAGCTGGGGTCACAAGTGCCTCAATTCTCTGCATTCCTCAGGCTCCAGTAGCAGCAACATTATTAGTGAAGGTAGGTGTAGGGCCTGTGAGCCAGCACACACTTACAGGCCCCGAAGTAGTACTGCCTTTGCATGAGTTTCTGTGGTAACATGAATCCCTGTGCAAAGAGGGATCAGGGTCTCTGCAGGGTCTGTGAGCTTACACCAGCTCACATGCCCTACACCGACTTTCATTACTAATGCTGTTGCTGCTTACAGGTCACTATCAGGCTTAGGACCAGCCATGAATAGAGGGGAGGGCTAAATGTGCAAGGGGAAGTTACCACTCCTCCCTTATCCTCACCCACTATTGAACCTACCCAAGAGAAAAATGTTGCCCCTGTCATCAGCCTACCCTCTCTTACCATCAGTTGTCATCCATTTTTGGCTTGAGGCCCAAAGGAAAATGTTGCTTCTGACCCTGGCCAGGGGGATGTTTGGAAGAGGGGCTGTTTGAAGGCAAATATTAGATGCAGGAGGGTTCAAGGTTTGGATCAGAAAAAGATGGATTGGTTGTGGAGGGTGAGACAGGGTGAATGACAGAAGGTTGACGGAGGAATGTAAGCAAAGAGCAGGAAAATGAGAAGGGATCAGTTAGGTGTGTGTGAGAGAAGGCTTGGAATGGAGGAGATGAGAAAGGGGATGAGGATGGGTTTCAGGAAGAAATAGGGAATGGATTGAGAGGGAGGGGATAACAAAGCATCAGTTGGTTATAATAAGGGCTTGGGGGTGAGAGAGTTTCAACTGCAGAGATGCTAAAAGGGTATGTGAGAGAGGGAATGGCTAGGGATATAAGAGGAGATCAGCTGGAGGGATGGAGATTGTGACAGTGGGTCTGCTGGAAGGAAGGAGGTTAAGAGAGAAGTTCCTCTGGAGGGAATGGAGCTTTCGTGTTGTGTGTCCCGCCTGCAGCAGGCCTGCGATTGGGCCTATTTACCTCCGGCGCCCGGCTCCTGGACCCGGCCCATCGTCACTGGCGACAGTAGGCAACCGTCTGTGCTCCCGCACCCCCGTTGCCTCCTCGGCCGTTCCTGGCTCCTCTGTGGACCTCCCTGGCTCCTGGCAGGTCTCCCCATGTGTGCTGAGGGGAGACGCCACCGTTCAGCATTCTGCCTCTCCTAGGCGCGTGCGCCTTACTGGCATTTAAAGGGGCTGCGGTGGGAAACCAACCCGCAGCCCCGAATGATGACATCATCGGGCCCTGCTATTTAAGGCAGGGCCCGCCACTTGTTCCTTGCCTTGGCAACAGGTCTCCACACTTGTCATGTGCTCGTTGCTCGTCCAGTTCCTGACTTCGTTCCTGGTCCTTATTCCTGATTCCTTTCCTGGTTACTCCCTAGCCTTACTCGGACTGACTACTAGCTTTGACCCTTGCTTCGTTGGACCATGCTCTGGACTGATTACTGGCTTTGACCCTTGCTTCGTTGGACCATGCTCTGGACTGATTACTGGCTTTGACCTTTGCTTCGTTGGACCATGCTCTGGACTGATTACTGGCTTTGACCCTTGCTTGTTGGAACTCTGCACCTTGACTAGCTCTGCCGCCTGCTCAGACTCCAGCCTGTTCCCAACTACGCATTCGGTATCTCCCTGGACTTGGCCCTCTCAGGATCCGGCCTTCTACTACCCGGGCATCACCTGTTCTTGTTCCTGGCCCTCCTTGGCACTGAGTCTCTGGATCCCTGCCTCATCTTGACCTGCCTCGGTCCCTCCACTACCTCTGCTGGTCCCTGCCTATCTGCTACAACATCCACTGGGAGTCATCTGATGGAGGTCCGCCTAAGACCAACCGGCCCCGGCACCCAAGGGCTCAACCTGTGGGGAACATGGGCTGGTATTGGCAAAGCTCCTGTCGGCCTCTGTTTCCTAGTCTGCTCCACATCCCAATGGTGGGGACCATGGGGCTTGCACTACAGGTAGCGTCAACCCCACCTTGGGCCGAGGGTCTATCACTGGTGCAACATTTCAGGAGAAGATGGAGGTTGAGATAAAGGATAGATGAGAGAGGCTGGAAGGTGAGAGGTTCAGCTGGAATGTGTGTGTGTGTTGAGAATGAAGTGATTTTTAGAGGGGTATCGCACCCCTGCTAATTTGTTTTGGTTGTCCTCTGAGGTCATGTGAATTTTTAAGTGGAGTTACATTGATTAAAAGTTTGGGAAGCTGTGATCTAGGTATTCTCTTCCCTTTCCACTACCTCTCCTCCCTCCAGACATTATCTTTCCCTTATTCTCCCTCCCCTCTAATGCTCTGGGGAGAATGGGAGAGCCATTGACAGTTTCAAGGACCAGATCTTCCTGGGCCCCCTCCATCCTCCCAAACTAGGGGGCACTCCATGAAGTTAGCAAGTAGCTCACTTAAAACAAATTGAAGAAAATTCTTTTTCACTCAGCGATTGATAAGCTCTGGAATTTATTACCAGAGGATATGGTTATGGCTGTTAGTATAACCGGGTTTAAAAAAGGTTTGGATAGGTTCCTAGAGGAAAAATCCATAAACTGCTATTAATCCATAAGGAATAGTAGCTTGAGATCTATTGAATATTTGGGTACTTGCCAGGTACTTGTGACTTGGATTGGCCACTGTTACAAACTGGATGCTGTGGATCCCTAAAGAGTGCATGGGGATAACTTGCTGGTGTGGTGGTTACTACCCTTACCCAATAAGCCTTCATACTTTGGTACAACTCCCTCATTACTCTCTGCTTTTATGGCAGGGGGAAGAGAGGAAAAGGGAAATTAGATTCAGACATCAACCAACAAGGACATTGGATTTTACTGTCTAGGAAAACAAATAAGCATGGGGGTAACTTGTTGGTGTGGCTACCCTTAACCTGATACTGTAGATGCAACTCCAACATTGCTCTCTGCTTCAATGGCAAGAGGAGAAAGGGAATTGGACTCGGACAGCAACCAACAAGGGCCCTGACTTTGACGGTTTTGGAAACTAAGTAAGGAGGTGACTTGTATGGCACAGCAGATACTACCATAAGCTCTCTGGGCAGACTGGATGGACGTTTGGTCCTTTTCAGCAGTCATTTTCTATGTTTCTGAGTCACATTCTTTCATTGCCATTTTCTCACAATTAGGGGAAAAAAACAAAGATTAAAGTTTGAAGATACAAATTTATACATTCTGCTGCAACTACATTTACATGCTATTATTATTAGTAGCATAGTAAAGGACAGGCAGCAATTTTATGGGCATGTACCCAAAGTAGAATTCCCACATGGAACCCAACCTGATCCCACTGTGTCCCCTTCAGAGTTACAACTGCGCTCCATGCAGGTTTCCCCATTGCCATCCAGAAAGCACAATGGAGTCATATCTCTGCTGAACCCAGGCTGCAACTGCTGCTCAGTGACGCCTGCGCAGTTCCCTTGTTAATATTCTCTTGCCAGTAGAGATCCTCTCTGTTTATCCCATTCTTTCTTGATATTTGCTACTGTCCTTGTCATCATCACTTCCTCTGGGAGGGCATTCCAGGCATCCATCACCATGAAAAAATACCACCTGACATGTAGCTGGATAGCTTTAAACAAGTATATTCAGCAGGAAGTTTATCCTACTAAATATATGGGACAAGTGCTTACTTTAGCCGAATAACTTGTTCACTAAACAGCCAAATGATTGGCCTCGTGGATTTTTACCAATTTCCTGTTCAGGCCTTAAGGACCCATTTCTTCACTTGGTCCAATTCTTGTCTTGCATCTCCAAGGTAGGCCTTATTCAGAGCTTGATGTCTTCCCCTGCCTCTGGTCCAGAATTTCCATTTCTCTAATTTTAGACTTAGGATTCCATTTCTCCTCTTTTAGACATAAGATTACTAGCAAGTTGTGACTTGGAGCCAATTTTGACTGCTGTAGGTACTACCATTCATCACATATGTATCAACTTGCAACAGTTCAACTCCTTAGTCTGTGCTGTCTAAATATTAGACTTCAATAAGACGCTTGTCAGCACTTTTTCAAACAAAGATATGACTCAGAATTTAGTTAGAACAAATATAAATTTAATATTTCATATCTTTGGAAGCACAGATGCCCTCCTTCAAGATAGGCAGAGCATTTCTGTCTTACAATCTCTTGTGAAAGCTGTTACTTTATAGTTTTCAAACCATACATAGAAAATGCTTGTGAAAGGATCATTTACCAATTTGACAGTGTCATAAACTAACCTCCTCTTAACCTGAAAAACAACCTCCTCTATATCAGTGCTTCAAATTGTTGGTGCTTCTTGATTAACCCAAATCACATATAGACCTCCTTTCTTCTTGCAGTCATTAAACAGAGTTAAGAACAAGTTTCTCCAGAATTTCTGTAGAGATGACTTGCAGAGATGGTTGTGACACACAACCATTATGATATTCTCTGTTTTATTCTTTATTCCCTTCCTGATAATTTCTTGCATTCTATTTGCTTTCATGGCTGCTGTGGCACATTGAGCAGAAGATTTCAATGTATTATCAACAATGGCGGCTAGATCCTTTTCCTGAATAGAGAATCCTAATATGGAACCTTGCATTAAGTAGCTATAATTTGGGTTACTCTTCCCTAAGTGCATCACTTTGCACTTCTCCACATTAAATTTCATTTGACATTTGCATGCCCATTCTACCAGTTTTGCAATGTCCTCTTGCAATTTCTCACAATCCTCTTGTGATTTAACAATATTGAATGATTTTGTGTCATCAGCAAATTTGATCACCTCACTTGTGTCCCTATTTCCAGGTCATTTATAAATATATTAAAAAGCAGTGGCCCCAGAACAGAACGCAAGAGGATTCTACTGTTCATCTTTCTCCATTGAGAAAATTTCCATTTAGCTCTATTCTCTGTTTTCTTATCTTTTAACAAGTTCCCAGTCTACAATAGGACACTGCCCCCATCCCATGATGTTTTAATTTCCTATGAAGTCTCTCATGAGGGACTTTGTCAAATGCTTTCTGGAAATCCAAATACACTACATCAACAGGCTCACCTTTATCTGTATGTTTATTTATGCCCTCAAAAATTGTAGCAGATTGGTGAGGCAACACTTTCCTTGGCTAAATCCATGTTGGCTGTATCCCATTAAACTATGCTTATCACAGAATAGGTTCAACAATTTTGTCATTTATAGGGATGTGAATCGTTTTTTGACGATTTAAAATATCGTCCGATATATTTTAAATCATCAAAAATCGTTAGGGCCACGATACAATACCAATTCCCCCGATTTATCGTCAAAAAATCGTAAATCGGGGGAAGGGGGAGGGCAGGAAAACCGGCACACTAAAACCCCCTAAAACCCACCCCCGACCCTTTAAATTAAATCCCCCACCCTCCCGAACCCCCCCCCAAATGCCTTAAATTACCTGGGGGTCCAGTGGCACACTAAAACCCCCTAAAACCCACCCCGACCCTTTAAATTAAATCCCCCACCCCAAATGCCTTAAATTACCTGGGGGTCCGTAGCGGCGGTCTGTAGCTTAAATTACCCCTGGGTCCGTAGCTAAATCGGGGGAAGGGGAAGAGCAGGAAATCCGGCACACTAAATCGTGGTGTCTTCAGCCGGCGCCATTTTGCAAAATGGCCGCCGCAAAATGGCGGCGGCCATAGACCAATACGATTCGACGCAGGAGGTCGTTCTGGACCCCCGCTGGACTTTTGGCAAGTCTTGTGGGGGTCAGGAGGCCCCCCCAAGCTGGCCAAAAGTTCCTGGGGGTCCAGCGGGGGCCCCTGGAGCGATCTCTTGCCGCGAATCGTTTCCGTACGGAAAATGGCGCCGGCAGGAGATCGACTGCAGGAGGTCATTCAGTGGGGGTCCGGAACCCTCGTTGAACGACCTCCTGCAGTCGATCTCCTGCCGGTGCCATTTTCCGTACGGAAACGATTCGCGGCAGGAGATCGCTCCAGGGGCCCCCGCTGGACCCCCAGGAACTTTTGGCCAGCTTGGGGGGGCCTCCTGACCCCCACAAGACTTGCCAAAAGTCCAGCGGGGGTCAGGAACGACCTCCTGCGTCGAATCGTATTGGTCTATGGCCGCCGCCATTTTGCGGCGGCCATTTTGCAAAATGGCGCCGGCTGAAGACACCACGATTTAGTGTGCCGGATTTCCTGCTCTCCCCCTTTCCCCGATTTAGCTATGGACCCAGGGGTAATTTAAGCTACGGACCGCCGCTACGGACCCCCAGGTAATTTAAGGCATTTGGGGTGGGGGATTTAATTTAAAGGGTCGGGGTGGGTTTTAGTGTGCCGGGGGTGGGTTTTAGGGGGTTTTAGTGTGCCGCTGGACCCCCAGGTAATTTAAGGCATTGGGGGAGGGAGGTTCGGGAGGGTGGGGGATTTAATTTAAAGGGTCAGGGGTGGGTTTTAGGGGGTTTTAGTGTGTGTTCACGATTTTAACGATTTTTCACGATAATGTAAACACCCAAACGGCGACGATACGATTCCCTCCCCCTCCCAGCCAAAATCGATCGTTAAGACGATCGAGGACACGATTCACATCTCTAGTCATTTATAGTTTCTACCATTTTGCCAGGTATAGATGTTAGACTCACTGGGCTGTAGTTTCTCAGATCACTCGTTTATCCCTTTTTAAAAATTGGCATTACATTGGCAACTCTCCAGTCTTCAGGTATCATAGACTATTTTAATGATAGTTTACAAATTACTAATAGCAGGTCTGCAATTTCTTTTTCAGTTCTTTCAGCACTCTGGAATGTATACCATCTGGTCCAGGTAATTTGCTACTCTTTAGTTTATCAATTTCCCTATTAAATCTTCCTGGTACACTGAGATTTGTTTCAGTTCTGCTAAATTATCAGCTTTGAATATCATTTGTGGCATGGGTATCTGTCTTACATATTTTTCGGTGAACACTGAAGCAAATAATTCATTTAGTCTCTTTGTTATGGCTTTGTCATCCCTAAGTGCCCCTTTTTTGACTTGATCATCTAATGGTCCAACTGACTCCTTCTCAGGTTTACTATTTCAAATGTAGCTGAAAAAGGTTTTATTATGAGTTTTTGTTATACAGTAAGCTTCTTTTCAAATTCTCTCTTTGCCTTTCTTATCAATGCTTTGCTAGTGCCTATGCTGTTTCCTATTTTCTTTATTCTAATCCCTTTACCATTTCTTGAAATATGTTCTTTTAGTTATTATATCATCTCTCACTTTACCTTTTAACTATGCCAGCAGTTGTTTAGTCTTCCTTCCACCTTTTCTAATACATGGAATACCTCTGGTCTGGGCTTCCAAGATAGTATTTTTAAGCAACATCCACAGCTGATGTAAAATCTTAACCTTTGCAGCTGTTCTTTTCAGTTTTTCCTAACCATTTTCTTCATTTTATCATAGTTACCTTTTTGAAAGTTAATTGCTGTCACAGTCGATTTCTTTAGTGTCCTCCCTCCAGTTATTAAGTCAAATTTGATTCTGTTGTGACCACTATGCCATGTTGCTCCAATATTGCTACTTCTCGCACCAATTCCTGTGCTCCATTAATGACTACATCTAAAATAGTTTCCCCTTTTGTTGGTTCTTTTACCAGCTGCTCTATGAAGCAGACATTTATTACATCTAGGAACTTTCTCTCTTTGGTATGTCCTGAGTTGACATTCACTGAGTCAATACTGGGATAATTGAAATCACCCATTATTATTGTGCTGCTGATTTTGTTAACTTTCCTAATTTTTTTTAGCATTTCATTGTCTGTTTGTTCATTCTGGCCAGGTGGATAGTAATACAACCCTACTGCTATTTTATCCCCCTTTTCACCTGGAATTTCTATCCAAAAAGATTCAACATTGCATTTTATTTTCTGCAGACCTTTTATCATGTTTGACTCAATACCCTAATATATGTTGTTTAGTTATTTTTAAGTTTGATTTCTTGTTTTATTATGTATGTGACTATGTATATTGCTTAAAGCCTAGGCATAAGTGATCAACACATTTTAATAAAATACAAATATAAATAGACCCCTCCACCAATTTGATCCATCCTATCATTTCAATATAATTTGTACCCTGGTATTACAGTGTCTCACTGGTTATCCTGCTTCGCCAGGTCTCTGAGATGCCAATTATATCTACCTCTTCATCCAGTGCTATACATTCTAATGTGTCTATCTTAATTTTTATACTTCTAGTATTTTTATACAGACATTTCATATAATTTTTTTTGTTTGTACTAACAATCTGTTTATGAATTGGTAAAGGTAATTTGTAATCTTTCTGCTCTGTCTTCTCTTTCTTTAAAGGTTACCTTGTCCATTTTAGCATTTATTGCAACCTCTCTACTGCCCTAATTTCCCTATTCTCTTAGTATCCTCTAAAGATAGATCATTCCTAACCATGCGCATCTGACAAGTGTCGGCTTTCCCTATCATCTAGTTTATTAAAGGTTAGAACCATTAGCCTGGTTCCACACTGGTTACGGTGGACACCATCCTTTCAGAAAATGTCCCCCTTCCTCACAATGATGCCCAGTTCCTAACGTTCTTCCCTGCATTATTGTCTCATCCACACATTGAGACTCTGGAGCTGTTCCTTTCTCTGGGATCCTGCATGTGGAATGGGAAGCATTTCTGAGAATGCTTCCCTACACATTCTGGATTTCAACCTTCTACCTAAAATCCTACATTTGGTTTCCAGAACTTCCCTCTTGCACTGTCCAATGTCATTGGTACCCATATGTACCAAAACAGCCTGCTCCTCCCCAACACTATCTAAAATCCTATCTATGTGACGCATGGGATCTGCCACCCTCACACCAGGCAGATAATGTACCAAGCGATCTTCACACCTACCAGCCACCCAGCTATCTACCTTCCTAATAATTGACTCACCAACTACAATGGCCATCCTACCCTTCTTCTCCAGGGCATGTGCCCCCTGGAAACATATCCTTGGTGCAAGACATATCTTTGGTGCATATACTTGAGGGTAGGTCCTAGCTACAGGATTGCTTTCTGTCTCACCAAGTTGATGCTCTCCTTCCAGGTGACCTTTCTCCTTCAAGGCAGCACAGAAGCTGTCAGATTGGAGGTGGGACTGCTTTACTATGTCTCTGAAGGAGATCTACAATCAACTTTCCCATCGTAGATGGGTGATGGCTGACCTTAACAGTATCTAGAGTGGGGGATGGCCATCTGTTATTGTGCTCAGAGGTGGGTCAAGGTTTTCCCACCAGCGATCTAGTGACCAACTTAGTTAGTGAGGTGGCTATGGGTTCCAGTTTGTCAGGTATGCTGTGAGGAGTGATGCCAGTTAGAGATTTAGGGGTAGATTTTAAAAGAAGCGCGATCAGCCTACTTTTGCTTGTGCATCAGACTCAAGCAAAAGTACGCTGGATTTTAGTAGATACGCGCGGAGCCGCGCGTATCCACTAAAATCCTGGATCGGCGCGCGCAAGGCTATCGATTTTGTATAGCCTGCGCGCGCCGAGCCGCGCTGCCTCCCCCCGTTCCCTCCAAGGCCGCTCCGAAATCGGAGCGGCCTCGGAGGGAACTTTCCTTTGCCCTCCCCTCACCTTACCCTCCCTTCCCCTACCTAACCCACCCACCCGGCCCTGTCTACACCCCCCCCTTACCTTTGTCGGGGGATTTACGCCTCCCGGAGGGAGATGTAAATCCCCGCGCGCCAGCGGGCCTGCTGCGCGCCGGGCCGCGACCTGGGGGCGGGTACGGAGGGCGCGGCCACGCCCCCGGGCCGTAGCCACGCCCCCGTACCCGCCCCCAAAACGCTGCCGACACGCCCCCGGAACGCCGCGACGACCGGGCCCGCCCCCCGACACGCCCCCGACACGCCCCCCTCCGAGAACCCCGGGACTTACGCGAGTCCCGGGGCTCTGCGCGCGCCGGGAGGCCTATGTAAAATAGGCTTCCCGGCGCGCAGGGCCCTGCTCGCCTAAATCCGCCCGGTTTTGGGCGGATTTAGGCGAGCAGGGCTCTGAAAATCTACCCCAGAGTGTGCTTATTCAATCTGAGAGGCAGATTGCAATTGAACCTAACATGTACCTAGACATAATTAAACAACTACTAAACCAAATGGAACTGGTTATCAACATTGACAAAACTGAATTCCTTCACCTTGAGAGAAAAAATACTGAAATCATTCAAACACCGATAACCCTAAGAAATAACCAAAAAATTTAGCTAGCCGAAAAAGTAAGGAATCTGGGAGTAATAATGGACCCAGAAATCAACCTGAAGCAACACATATCTATAAAAGTAAGAGAAGGCTATGCAAAACTTATGGTCCTCAGAAGATTGATACCATTACTCACACCTGCCCACTTCAGAACAGTATTGCAAACACTTATCTTTTCCAGCACTAACTACTGCAATGCACTCTTACTAGGACTCCCAAGCACATCGATAAGACCACTCCAGATACTTCAAAATACTGCAGCCAGAATACTGACGGGAAAAAAGAGGAGGGACCATATAACCAAAACTCTAGCAGACTTACATTGGTTACCCATCGAATACAGGATAAAATACAAGGCCTTATGCACCATACACAAACTAATATATGATAAAGAAGCAGACTGGCTAAACACAGCCTTATGAGTACACATTCCACAAAAAAACCTCCGCTCAGCAAACAAAGCACTACTAACAATCCCTTCAGTAAAGTCAGCAAAATTATCCCAAGTGAGAAAAAGGGCTTTATCATTGGCTGGGCCCATACTATGGAACACGATGCCCCCTGAACTCAGATTACAGAATAATTTCAAAACGTTTAAGAAAAATTTAAAAACATGGCTCTTTAAAAAAGCCTTCACTAGAGTGTGGAGGGTAGAGAATGAAAGTACAGGGTAATGCAGATGAGAATAAATTTACTCAATCCTACATTTAAGAAGTAATATCTCAAAGAGATAGTAACTCAATAATATACCTGGACTTGACCAACATTACTCAAATAATGATTTTATTTATGAAATTGTAACCGAACTTTATTGGCACCTGTTAGAATGTATGATATCCTACATTTACTTACCATAGTCTATGTGCCTATTTGTAAACCATTGCGATGGTATATAACTTAGCGACGGTATAGAAAAGTTTTTAAATAATTAAATAAATAAATAATTACATAAATAAATAATCAGATGCACCATGATGGGTGTTGCTGAGTGTCCAATGTCCTGTAAAATTTCTTCAAGGAAGAGAGAGAGCTGCTTGAGCAGAGTGCTTGTAGCCTCTGAAGTGACCCTAACCAGGGCTGTTCTTGGTTAAGGGGTGGGGAGAGGAAGGGAGGAGCTACTGATAAGCACCCCTAGCTGGCCTCTGAACTTTGGTTCCTAAATTTCCATGATCACTCCACAAAACAGTTCTCTTAGAAAGGATAAATTGTACAAAAGATTGAGATTGTAATGGCCATTGCTCCCTGGGAGAGCTCCTGAGTGTCATGACCATAAATTCTGAGACCCTATCTTAAATTAACTCTGACCAGGCCAGATAGGGATCTGACCAAAAGGAGTTCCCAGCATCACTTATCGCCACCATGCAAGATTCACCAGCTGTGATTCTGTCCAGAAACTGTTGATCCCTTTGTAGGAAGGTTCAAGACCTTTCCTCTCCTCTCTGTGGGAAAGGTTATCATAGCCTCCCTTAAGGAATTTTGAATCCAATGAAGGAGAATGTGAGTCATGAAGCCACTGAACACAGCACCCTAGAGAGAGAAACAAAAGAAGCAGAGCTTCACTCATTCTATAATGGAGATCCCTGAACATTTTGCTTTCCTCCACCAATTATAGTCTTAAAAGATTAGGGCAACTACTCCTCTCCCCCCCCCCGGTGATGTAACACTCTATCCTTCTCTTCCCTGGGATGGGAATATAGATACTTCAGTCTTGGGCACCCTAAAACTGAAATCAGGTGTCTCACATTAAGATCCCATCTCTAACAATCAGATGTAGCAGGAAGCACTCAGCGGGAGATGGGGTGTACTAACATGGGATTCCCCTATAGATTGTATCCTAGTGCTCCTCTGAGAGCTGAAGAAGATCATGCCCTGGAATTAAGGGTCACCAGCTCCTACCTCCTGAACAGCCTCTCCATGGAGCCTTTTCTGAAGAGGCACAGGTATCTCCTCTTGTCTTCCAGCCAGAGGAGTGCTCTAACCCCCCCTAATATTACCAAGGCCAACCTGAGGTTCTTCCGTGTGGGAACATGAATAATGGTTGGGAAGTGCTCAAGAAGGATTCCAAGGATACAGCCCAAGAAGAATCACTCTGGGATTTTTTTTTTAAATGATTAAACAGGCTAGAGTCATTTTCAGCAGCACAAGCTTAATTTGATTTTAAAAGCCCCTCTAGGAACCACATTTGTAAAAAAGGAAGTGATCTGGACCTACAAGCTGTTTCCTCGATTGCTCCATTAGCAGACAAGGAGGCAGTTCAGGAAAGAGGCTGTAATGGAAGCCTTTTTTCCCCCCTTATTTTTAGGCTCCCACTGTATCAGGGAAATCAATCCAAAGACTGTTGTCCCAGGAGTCCACTCTACCAGGGAAATCAGCCTAAAGACTTTTGCCCTAGGAGCCCTGTCCATAGCTACTGCTGCTGGATTCACCAAGGGAACAGAGTTACTGGGAACCACCCAAAGCTTGACACATTGGTGTGAGAACTCAGATCTCAAATGAATGGTTCACACGGGGGTAGGGAGAATCAGTCCAACAGGACCCCACCCAGAGCACCTCTGAGACTCGGCCTAAGTTCTGCTGGGAGCCTGGACCTAAAGCCTTTTCAAGAGCGGCCTGCTCATAGCTGCAGCAGCGGTCCATGCATCTGCACCATCTACTGGAGACAGAGAAAATACTGAAAAGCTGAAGGCAGCACCAGATCTTTAAAAGGAGGGGTGAAGACAGCTTTGAGCTTTTTTTCCCTGTTTCCATCTGTTGGCAGGTCTGGTCTGGCATGGATGATAAGGAATGAACTTTTAATCTACTGGAAGGAAAGATGTAATTTCAAGGAACTAAGAAGAGCATTGTGAGCAACTGTTACCCAAGAGAAACAACTGATGAGTCGTGACTATATATATATATATATATAATTTATTTATTTATTTATTTATTTATTTATTTATTTAAGAGCTTTTACATACCGATAACCGTTTGCACATCGTATCGGTTTATAAGAAACAATATGATTATATAGCGTAGCATAATGATTACATAGAACAATTAGTAGCATATATGGTTAACAGATATATAATTAAACAAGTCAGTAAGTACGTAATAACTATGCCAGTAGTCGTTTAGCCTTCCTTCCACCTTTTCTAATACATGGAATACCTCTGGTCTGGGCTCCCAAGATAGTATTTTTAAGCAACATCTACAGCTGATGTAAAATCTTAACCTTTGCAGCTGTTCTTTTCAGTTTTTTATATAGTAAATGATAGGCAAAAATTGACGATTATGACAGCTTTTTTTTTTTTTTTAAGATTTTTTGTCTATGGCACCTAGACTGTACTCCTTATTTGAAACCACAATAATACTTAGAGGTATTTAAACAATGCACCAGTAAAAAAAACCTCATAAAAGTTACCTTTGGTTACTGGAACTGTTTCTGCACTGACTCCATAATGTTATGCCTGTCGGTCACAGACTGCTGCGACTGCGAGTACTCATTCCTGCACTGCTCTTCTGCCGTCCCCGGGGCTGCTCGTTGCGCAGGCCCGCCTACATCGCCGCACTCCGCGGGACTTTTCTCGGCTGCATGGACGCTGCTACTTCCTGCTCCGATGCCAGGCCTTCCTAGGCGCGCGCACGGGTCACAGGCCCCGCCTTTGGAGCCTCTTCGGCGGGAACCTCGGGGGCGTCCCTGTTTGATGATGTCATTGGTCTCCCGTATTTAAGCTCCACCTTCGTCCCCAGCAAGCCGGCTTGGCAACAAGTTCCATCCACGGTCTGAACTCCTGCCTTGTGTTCCTGAGACGTCGCCTCCTGCCTCTCTCTTGGACCCTGTCAGGCATCCGCTCCTCGGGGGTCAGTGTGTACTCCTACGGGGACTCGCTCCCCTGGCCTACCCCGCTCCTTGGGCTGGCTCTGTGCCTCTTGGGTCCTACTCTGCATTGGCTCCAGCTACTCTGGTCTCCATTGGAACACCACGGCAACCTGTGAGTTCCTCATCTGGTCTTCTCCGTTCCTCGGGGGTTGCGCCTGCATCCTTACCAAGTCTGGCTGCGCTTGCCCGCTCCTTTGGCCGCGCTTCTATTCAAGAGTCTGCCTAGTACTGCCCCGCTCCTCGGGGCTGAACTTCAGCTTGCTCCTGACTATCCGCTGTCCCGCTCCTCAGGTCAGTCCCTCTGCTACACCGCTGGCAGTTCCTCTGCTCTCTGGGTTCCTGCCTACGTCAGCAGCTGGGTTCGGGACCGGTCTATCCTACCCAATGGGTGGTCTACGTCTTGTACCTACGTCCACCATGTAGTGCAGCTCTGCCCCCTCGGGGCTGACCTCCCGGAGAACCTCCTACTTGACTATCCTCGCGCCTACCGCGTTACAGTTCGCATGGCGCCTCTCTCTTCAGGGACGCACTCCAAGAACCACCTACAGCCTACCACCCTGCGGAGGTTATCTTCTGGTCCCTGGGGCCACTGTGCCTAGAATTTCCTGCTGTGCCAGTACCTCGCCTCGGTGCGAACCTGTTGGGCTCCTCCCCACAGGCTGTAACAACTCACATCTCGGGCCAAGGGTCCACCTACCCACAAACCATAACACATAAGCATAAAATTTAGGCAATTTAAATACTCCTAGATGGAATGAATAACTCCATTCCTGGGCATTCTGCTTTAGACATCTTGAAGTCATAATGAGTGTACATGTTTTAATCCATCAGAACCCTTTAATTCAGCTGACTTTGATCTGTTCTGGTTTCTCAGCGTCTCAGAATAGCCTTGATAGTAATGACTTTTTACTGTACAGTTTATTACATGGCTGAAGTTTCTGCAGGACAACTTCAATCATTCTGATTTGTTTCATGTCCCTTCCAGCCTTCGGTGAACCTAGCCAAATAGTATGATTTAAAATACTAGTATTTTACAGCTTGCACCTTGCTTCTTATTCAGTTAGGCCTTTTTTTCCCATTGCTTGTCAAAATGCCTTAGCACAATGGGACCCTGGAGAGTAAAGTGGTATGGCCTGATCTTTTTTTGCTGCTCAGATTTTATAGTGTTTGCTCTAAATTACTATCTTTTCTACAAAAAAATGCTCTATAATAAATGTTTTTTTATTCTATTCTTAATTTTCCCCAAACTAATTTCTAACTCTGCTCACAGAAGGGGGTTTACAGGATTGAATAACATGATCGCTTAGAAAGTTTTTGTTTTTTACAATTAGGCGATTAACAAATAATTTTAAATGAATTTGCTATTAAAGTTCAAGCCTTTCCTTATACTGTGCAGGCACAATTTATCTCCTTTCTAGATATTTACGTGGCATAGAGTAAGTATTGCCTTTCTATTACATGGCATTCGTTTGTGACTATTGTAGTGAAGTACTGCACAATAAAAATAGAAATGTGAAGGAAAGAGGTTAATCTTTCTGCAGGGAGTATTTATCTGTAGATAGGTTTGGAGACACACCAGTTACAGTATAGTATGAACCAGTAAAAAGCAGCAAGAATGACAGAAAAGCTGGTGGTATCTTATAGACTAACCAGTTTGTTAAGGCATTAACACTGAAGGACAAAAATCCACTTCTTCAGATTTTCTGTCCTCAAAAGCTCATGTCTCAACAAATCAGTTAGTTTATAAGGTGCCACCAGCCTCTCTGTCATTTTTGCTGTTACAGACTAACGCGGCTGTACCTCTGGGAGTTTTCAGTCACCATATAAAATGATAGATTTATGCCTACAGAAAACGTCACTGCTTTATTTGGAAGTGACCAATGAGTTACTAAGGCAAATAGAACTGTGTAGTGCTCTGTGCTGTATATCTCCACCCATTACAAGATGTTAATCCAACTGAAAAAGAATAATTTGGATTGCTTCATGTGCTTCTTGCATGCATAGATCTGCATTTTCAGAGGTGTGCAAACTGTATAATTATCCCATGTAGGTTTGCAATTGAACATTTCTGGTTCCCTAAGTGTTCAGAAACATTAATGTTTCTGCCCACTAATTGCATTGCAAACTTATGGAAAGCCTTGTGTGCACGAGCACTCTGAAGGCAATTAATGTGACTTGGTAATTATGAAAAATCAGTCAATTCACTTTGGGGCTGATGCAATAAATGAGCACAGAAAACGGGCGCTCAGTGTTGAGCGTTTGCTTTCCTAATGCTCACCCAGGCACCTCTCCTGGGTGCGTGATTCAATATTTAAATGAGGGGTCACGCTGCCAAGGAGGTGCTAGGAACAAATCTTCACTCCTAGCACCTCCTTGGCAGCAGGCACCCAAGAGAGGTGGCTATCAGCAGGTTAGGAAAACGGACGATCAATTTTAAGAGCATCTGTTTTCGTAACCGGTGCACAGCCATGGGTTAGGAAAATGGACATCATTAATTGAGCGTCCGTTTCCCTAACCTGACCTGTTGCGATCCCCCCTGTTGCTGCGCTACAGGAGGTCTCTTACCTTCCTCTGGAGGCCGCTCTGAAGCCTGGGCCTCGCCTGTGTTCCATCCGGGACTTGCTCCAGGGCCTGAGAGGCCTAGCTGTGCCTGTGGCTTGCTTGCCAGCGTTTGGACTTCCTGTTTGGCGACGCCCTTCTCCTAGGGGCTGGCCCGCAGCTCTCCACCTGACTTATAGGACCAGCGGTGGGCGGTCCTGGCAAGCTCCTCCCAGGGAGTTGCCTTCTACCTCCAGTATTTAAGGACTTTCTGTTCACTTGCAAAGGGCCTCCGGATCAGGTCCTACAGTCGTCTGTATCCTTGCTGATCCAGGTCTTCCGTGATCATCATATGCTTTGATGGATCCCTGTCCAGTGTCTCTGCCTAGATGTGTGTTCCTGTGCCTGCCAGCCGTAAGGACTTCGGATGTGAGTATCCCAGCATCGGAGTTCCTGTTCGCCTGGAGTTTCCCTGCACCCTCCTTCTCAGCGTGGTCCGCGACCAGCCTTCCTGGGCTGTGTAGGGCGCGTCTGGGACAGGGTGGTCCGCGACTCAGTCCCACGGGTGGGCTGAGTAGGGCGCCCTGATGGACAGTGCCATGTTTCCGTCCAGCCTTGTCTACAGTGTCTGCTTCAGCCCTTGCCCGGATGTCTTCCTGTCTCTGCCTTGACCTACGTCCTCGTCTGGTTCCTGAGCCTTCTGTCCTGTTGGGCCCTGGAGTGGCCAACAGGAGGGATTCGTCCCACGGGCTCTTGAGCTTCTGCCAGCCGAGGGGGCTTCGGATGTGAGTATCCCAGCATCGGAGTTCCTGCTCGCCTGGACCTTTCCTGTGTCTCGCTTCAGCCCTTGTCCTGATGTCTCCGTCTTGCTTCAGCCTGCTTCTGCCCTGTCTGATGTCTTCTGTTTAAGGACTCTGTCTGCCCTCGCCTCTGTCCGGCCTGCTGCCCATTGCCATTCCCTGCGGCAGGTCCGAAAGGGCCGGGAACAGTCGGAGGACCGTTCATTAGTCAACTTCCCCGTGTTGGCTACCATGGGCATGCAGGTCCGGCTGAGGGTCGGACTCCCTGCTTCTGTTTCTGCCTGCCTGGCTCACCATGCCTGCTCAGCTCACCTCCCACGGTGTGGCTTGGGGCTCCTCCTTGAGTCCTGCCGTGGCCCAAGGGCTCACCACCACCCGCTTACGATGACCGCGCCCGCGCGCGCTCGTAACATGACCACTAGCTTTTTTTTTTTTTTTAAACCTTTTGGTTCCTCCAACTTAATATTGCTACGGTATTGTTGGAGAATGTACAGAAAAGCAGTATTTTCTGCTTTTCTGTAAACTTTTATTGGGCTGCTCAGAAATTAACGCCTGCATGTGATGAGCGCTATTAGTTTTGCCGGGGGTTGGATGCGCGTTTTGGACGCGCTAATCCCTTTACAGCATAAGGGGCTGTGGACGCACGACCAACTCGTGCGTCCAATCACGGGTTAAACAGTGCAGTCAGCTGAGCACACTGTTTTGCATCGGTCCCACTATGAACCTTCTTCCCTATTTGGCCATGGAGGGCAATGTGAATCGAAGAAAACTGAATTGCAACTGCCATAAAAGCAAATATTTGGAAGGTAATTGTCCAAAAAATGTATATCCATCATAAATATGAAAACAGATATTGGGAGTGCATAGGAGAAGTCACATCATGCTTCATTTATACCTTCCTTTTCAAAACCGACATGCACATAAACATCTATTTATCAAAATACACATATACCTTGTAGTTACCTCTGGGAGACCCAAGACCTGAGTCTATTTATTCTAATTGGTCTGGCAAAAATCCAGGCTGGGATACTGTAGTATACCTTGCACAATCATAGTTCCGCTTGGAGCAATTTTTTAAAAACTTTTATATGCTTATGGAAAAATACAAAAGTTAGTAACAAGCTATCTTCTTTTACTCTACCATATACCACCACAAATTTTAACAAACTTCGCTAGCTTTAGGTATCTGCTAAAATTTTCCAAGCAAACGCCATAGTTAAAGTACCAGTGTTACTTTTTCTTCCAGGGATAGTGTTGCTTGCTTTTCAAAAACCTCTTTGTCATAATCTAATGCAGTTTTCCCTAGAGGCACACCTAACCTGTATGGTTTCCAGTATATCCTTAATGAATATATATTACTAAAGATATATTGCACTACCCCAATAAAGTTGTTACTACTTTCAAATACATTTTTCAAATGAAAATGCTTTTATTAAATTCCTTGTAAATATATTGCACATACTATTAGATCATCACCCCTATTAAAAACCATTCATAATTCAGTCATACCAATCATACTGCATCCCACTTAAAAAATGAGCACCCCACATCATATTATAACAACAATGCTTTTCTATGCTTAATAATTCTCAATAATCCTCTTTCATGTAATTAGGATAAACAACACCATTGAGCAATTTAAATTTCTGGTTATGAGTTTTTCTTATAGATGCTTTTTCTTCTTATTGTAGTTGTGCAATATATCTTTAGTGTTACTGTGTAATTTTTTGTGCACATTCCTGGAAATTCGATAGGTGGCAGTATGGTTTGTTTTGCTATTAATGAATATATATGAGATATATTTATATACACTGAGACTCCAATGTGTATATCTCATGTTTATTCATTATAGATATCCTAAAAGCCAGATTTGTTAGGTGTGTCCCAAGGTCAGGGGAGGGAAATACTAGCTGTGACAGAGTGTACTGACAATTCTCTCATTCTACCTTAAGGAACCCATTTCAGGCTTTTAACTCAGGTCTCCTTAAGGCAGAAGGCTGCAAGGGATTCTGGGTGAAGGGAGGTTCCTTTTACCCTGCCATAAAAGCCCAGGCCTAGAAAGCTTGAGGAGGCCCCAGGGAGCTGGTAGGAACTCATGATACACTCAGACAGTGGACGTTTACCTGTTAGTTGTGCCTGACGCAGGGTGAGCTACTATTTTGATTCTTGTATCTTTGAAGCACTGTAAATAAATACCTGCACCATAACTAAGTTGGTCCAGTCTTATTGTATTCCTGAACTATTCCTGAAGCTGCAACAGGCCCGAATATGCTACACTAACCTAAAGACAAGAGTCTCATCAACAACATACACACATTGTACCTTCTCCTTTCCTGAAACACCCTGCATTTCAATTGCTTTAATATTATATATATAGCTATATCTATAGATATAAATAGATATATCTGTCATTATAGGTATAGATAGATATTCTTTAAGGTGTTACTGCTCCCTTTTTGTCTATCTTCCCTATCTTTTCTGAACAGTGAAACTCATTGGTTGCCCCTCTTAAGACATAGCAGAACTAGAAAAGGTGCAGAGGAGGGCTACAAAAATGATAAAGGGGATGGAATAGCTCCCCTGTGATGAAAGGCTAAGTAAGTTAGGCCTTTTCAGCTTGGAAAAGAGACAACAGAGGGAACTTGGTAAAAATTTATAAAATCACGATTGAGGTGGAAAAGATGAAGGACATTTATCGTTTTACAAAAATACTAAAACAAAAGGGCACGCCATGAAACTAGCAACCAGCAGTTTCAAAACAAAGGAGTTGATTTTCAAACCACGCGCACATCCATGTGCAGGCAATTCCCGGCGTGTGGACCTGGATGCGCAGATTTTAGAACATGCATGTGCATGTTATAAAATCCAGTGTCCGTACGGGCAGACCGCGACTCACATAGGGGGGGAGGATTTTCAAATTATGCGTGGCGGCGCAATTGGCCTTTTTCCAGTTCCCTCCCAGTCCGCTCCAATTAAGGAGCGGACTGGGAGGGAACTTCCCTTCCCCCCTGCCTAACCTTCCTTCCCTTTCCCTTCTCCACCCCGACCTCTAACCCTTACCTAGCTACCCCAAATTTTTTTATTTCACTACTTACTGCTCCTCCAGAGCAGAATTATTTTCTGCGTGCCGGCCAGCAAGCACTTCCCCAGGACAGTGGCTAATGGCCACTGTCCCGGCCGGGCTCCATCCCGCCCCTTTTTCAGGGCCCAGTACTTCTGCGCATAACCCCTGTTTTTTTTTACGTGCGTGGCCCTTTGAAAATGTACTTGAAATTGTAGAAAGTACTTTTTCACTCAGTGCACTATCAAGCTTTGGAATCTGTTGCCAGGGGACATGATCAAGGTGACTAGCATATTAGGGTGAGGTCTAGGCAAGTTCCTGAAGGAAAAATCATTCAGGTAAACTAAAGAAAGCTATTGCCATCTTTGGGAATGAGCAGAAATAGATCTACTTTATGGGATCTGCCAGGTTCTTACGACCTGGATTATTAAAAAATATGTTTTCCTATTCTTTTCCCATGGAAGGCAATGTGAAGTGTCATAGTATAATTGGGAGCAACATATTGCTAGATCAGTCAGTATGGCATACGAGGTGTTCAAGTAATTAAAGAGAGACTTAGGTATCAGGCAAGGGCTAACATTTTCTGAGGTGATATCTTTGTATGGTAACGTTACAGACAGGCTATGTCACATCAGGAACTTCAATTCATGGCTCATGAACTGGTGCAGAGAAGAGGATTTTGGATATTTTGGGATAGGGGCCATACATACAAGGCTATACCAGAGTGATTGACTTGCCCTACATCTGTCTATGAAGGGCATCGTGACCCTAGGTGAGAGATTCAGATCATACATACAGTAGATAAAAGTTTAAACTAAATGAGAGGGGGGGGGGGAGGGTGGCAGATGGAAACCAATTGAATTGGGCTGTTGCCCCTGACAAACAAATGAAAGAGCTGAAGCAAAAATGTGCACTCGGATAGTGCATAGCTTAACCCTCAGGTGTGCACATATTTTTTAAGGTGAATTTACAAAAAGTTAAGTGTATAAATACTAACTTATATGTGCTAAGTAACCTCTGCTTGCGTATTCCATATTTTATAAAAATCCAACATTTGCGTGTATTTTCACTTTCATGCAAATATATTACGTGCGTAAAAAAGGGGCGGTCTAGAGACATTCCTGGGCAGGGCCAACAGTTACGCATTTAGGGGTAAATTTTTTAAAACGCACGTGCGGGCGTCCATGTACACGCACTACCCGGCGCGAACACATGAGATGCCCGATTTTATAACTTGAGCGCGCCGGTGCGCACACGTTATAAAATTGGGGGTCGGCGCGCACAAGGGGGTGCACTAGGGATGTGCAGACAAAAAGTTTATGTTCATAAGTCCATAAGTCGAAAAGGGGGGTCAATATGGACATATGGAGAATTCCATAAGTTGAGTCTATGTCCATACGTGCACCGGTTCCCTAAATAAAAATTTAAACCCCTCACCTTCCTTAATCTCCCCCCAAGACTTACCAAAATTCCCTGGTGGTCCAGCAGGGAGTCAGGAAGCCATTCCTCTATTCCTTTGCGAGGAGCACGTGACGTCCGCGTCACGTCGGAGTGACGCGGCCGTCACGTGGTCCACCGCGGTTCCGCTCCCGGACCCCTCGTTGGACACAAACGGAACTTTTGGCCAGCTTGGGGGGGCCTCCTGACCTCCCCAAGCTGGCCAAAAGTTCCGTTTGTGTCCAACGAGGGGTCCGGGAGTGGAACCACGGTGGACCACGTGACGGCCGCGTCACGTTGGAGTGATGCGGGCAGGGCAACAGCTTACCCGTATTCATATGGAATCGAGGTTCGCCTCATGGGTGATTCCTTGGCGCCTCTCCTGGGCAGCCGTGGGCGAGATGCTGAGTCCATCTGTCTACACTAAGGAAAGCGAAATTATCAGGTAAGTAATTTCTCCATTTCCTAGCGTATAGCCAGATGGACTCAGGACCAGTGGGATTTACAAAAGCTACTCCTGAACAGGGCAGGAGGCTGCCGTTGTCCAGCTAGCACCACCCTTGCAAAGGCTGCGTCCTCTCGAGCCTGGACATCCAGGCAGTAGAACCTGGAGGAGGTGTGTAGGGAAGTCCACGTAGCTGCTTGACAGATGTCGGCGGGTGACAGTAGCTTAGCCTCCACCCAGGATACTGCCTGGGCCCCAGTAGAATGAGCTTTGACCTGAAGGGGTAAAGGCTTCCCTGCCTCCATGTAAGCTGCCTTGATTACTTCCTCAATCCAGCAAGCTATAGTAGCTCGTGCCGTGAAAAATAAACAAGCGATCTGTCTTGCATGCCGGTTCCAAGTGCTCTAGGTACTGCACTAGGAGTCTGCCAACATTTAGATGACAAAGAAGGCGAGAGTCTTCTGTGTCCTTGTGTCCCTCCAGAGACAGTAAGGAGATGGATTGATTCAAGTGAAACTCCGAGACCACCTTTGGTAAGAAGGAGGGGACATTGTAAAGCTGTACTGTTCCTGGAGTAAATCGAAGGAATGGTTCCCGACAGGATAGTGCCTGTAGTTCCGAGATGTTACAAGCCGAGCATATTGCCCCCAAGAATACCGACTTTAGTGTTAATAGGCTTAGCGACAGACTGCGCATCGGTCTGAAGGAGGGTCCTGCTAGGAAATCTAATACTAGATTGAGGTTCCATAGGGGGACTGGCCACTTTAAGGGTGGTTGGAGTTGTTTAACCCCTTTAAGGAAACAGGCCAAGTCCGGATGTGCCAATAAACTGTTTCCGTTCACCTCGGCTCTGAAGCAGGCGAGGGCTGCTACCTGGACCTTGAGGGAGTTGAGGGACAACCATTTCTTCAGGCCATCCTGTAAAAATTCCAGAATCATGGAAATCTTGGCCGTTCGTGGGGAAACCCCGTGGCCCTCACACCAGGCCTCAAATATTCTCCAGATCCATATGTATGCCAGATACATTGAGAACTTCCGCGAGCAAAGCAAGGTGGTGATCACGGCCACCAAATAACCGAGCTTCTTCAGGTGAGCCCTCTCAAGGGCTAGACTAAGGGAAAATCAAGACGGATCTTCATGAGAATCGGGTCCTGCTGGAGGAGGTCCCTCAGTGGGGGGAGGCACAGAGGACTCCCCACAAGGAGCCTTCGCATGTCTGCATACCATGGGTGTCTGGGCCAATCCAGGGCCACTAGGACTAAACCTCTGTGGTGTATCTTGTGGATGATCTTGCCCAGTAGAGGCAATGGGGGGAAGGCATACAGTAAGTCCTCCTCTGGTCAGGTCTAGATAGGGCATCGATCCCTTGGGAGTGCTGATCTCACCTGTGACTGAAGAACCAGGGGAATTTCGCATTGTGAGATGTGGCCAGTAGGTCCATGGCCGGGAGACCCCAGCGATCTACTAGAAGCTGGAAACCTTTGGTTGACAGCGTCCATTCCCCCGGGTCTAGGCTTTCCCTGCTGAGGAAGTCCGCTGTGGTGTTGTCTTTTCCTGCGATGTGGGAGGCCAAGATCCCTTGTAGGTTTAAGTCCACCCATTCCATTAAGGGGTCTATTTCCAGAGACACCTGATGGCCATTGGTTCCTCCCTGGCGGTTGATGTAGGCAACAGTTGTTGCGTTGATGACATCACCCGGATCACTTGCCCCTGGAGCCTGTGGCTGAACTGCAAGCATGCTAGTCTGACCACTTGAGCTTCCAGGTGGTTTCTGTTCCAGTTCGCCTCTTCCTTAATCCATTGTCCCTGAGCTGCCAGCTCCTGACAGTGAGCTCCCCACTCTCGGAGAATCGCATCTGTTGTAAGGATGATACAGCTCGTTGGGGATAGGCTTACGCCCTTGCTTAGGTAGATTTCCTGTAGCCACCACTGGAGCCGAGAGCATACCTCCTTATCTACCCCTTATTGGTTAAACTGATGGACTAATTGGCTTGACAAAGTCCCTCATGAAAGGCTTCTAAGAAAACTAAAAACTCATGGGATAAGAGGCGATGTCCTTTTGTGGATTACAAACTGGTTAAAAGACAGGAAACAGAGGGTAGGATTAAATGGTCAATTTTCTCAGTGGAAAAGGGTAAACAGTGGAGTGCCTCAGGGATCTGTACTTGGACCGGTGCTTTTCAATATATTTATAAATGATCTGGAAAGGAATACAGTGAGCGAGGTTATCAAATTTGGCACAAAACATAAACTGCAGCACTACAGAATTCTCTTCTCTAGTTATTATAGTCTCTCTCCTCTATCCACTCTTTTGAGTTAAGATGAAGTGGAACTCACAGATGGGCAGGTTCTTTTCAAATAAGCAAATCCCCTCCCAAACCAACAAAAATGTTACAGAGTTTATGGTACAGAGAATAAATCCTCTCTTTCTCTCTCCAGGGTGGCGAAGCACTGATGGGTGTTCCCAATGAAATTACTTTCCTTTTCTCATGATAAACAGATCTTCTGGATCTCCTTGATTTTTACACAGTCTCTTTAGTTCTCTTACAAGATCTTTCATGGTAAAGATCATCTTGGAATGAAGAAGTTTTCTTGATTCAAACAAGAAGGGGCAGCCAAACTTCCTCCTGGACCTTCTAGCAAAAGTGTTTCCCCCCAAAAGGAACAGAATCTAAGTAGTGGAGTCCCTTCCTCACAGCAGGTCACCACCACTTCAGCGGTGTATCTTCCCTATCCTTGGGTGGCCCACCCACAGGGTTCCCCAGTTCCTGTGGGCAAGTCAGGCCCAGGTGTCCAGTGAGGCTCCTTAATAAAAATCTCAAAATCCCTGAAGTTAGATCCAGAGGAAATCTTAACCAGCCAGGGTGTAGACTGGAAAAAGAAACTTCTCCCAAACTTGGTCAGGACCCACAGGCTGGGTTAGCCTGCTTTTATTGACTGGGCCTGGAAAAACAACAAAAGCTAAACTTCTCTACCCCTCAGCACTCTTTGAAAACCTAAAGGGACTGCCTTCCAAACTCACTGTGGAGAGCTCCTGAATCGACTCTCAGGGGGATGGCCATTCCAGACCTCTCAAAGGGAGGAGCTGCATTTGAATGGATCCTCCCTCTGCTCTAACCTATTCTCTTTCTAGCTAAACAAGGGCTCACCCAGGTCTTACTAGTGACAGGACTAGTGTTCCTGTCACATCTAGTACTGTCCATGTAATTTTTCTATATTTGAAAAAATGACAAGACGACTGAAAACAACATTGCAGAACATAAAAGTCATACCAAGAGGGGAATTATGGAAGAGCCAATTGTTGGACACTGCAAAGAGAAAGGTCATCTTTTTGAGCAGTTGCAGTTTTGTGTATTAAAATTTGTTAAAAATTGGCTGTTTATACTCAGGTATCTAAAAGTTAGCTGGATAAGTTTATTGGCTAACTTTAGGACAAGACTCCGGCAGGCAGGGCCAGTGGTTCCATTAGGCAAACTAGGTGGTTGCCTAGAGCGCCAACTCTTAGGGAACACTAAAAATCACCAGCACAAAATCCAGACCTGGTGGCTGAAGACACAAGAAAAAATGCCCAGTGGGGCTGAGGCCAAAGAAGCAGGGGAGAAAGGCTCAGGCAGATAGGCTGTGGGTGAAGCCCATCTCATTCATGGCTGAAGAAGTGGGGAGAAAGGCCCAAGCTGTGAGTATGTGGGCAGAGCACATCTAGCTCACAAACAAAGAAGCAGAGAAAAGAGAGCTGGGGGTGGATCTCATCCTGCCTGCAGCTGAAGAAGTAGAGGAGGGAAGCCTGGAGAACTGTGGTAGAGATTGTGCATTTGAATGTGAGTGAGAGAATTAGTGGGGTATGTAAGAGAGATAGAGCCTGAATGTGGGAGAAAGTGAGGGTGTATGTGTGTATGAGAGTCAGAGGGCACCTGTGAAAAATGAGGGTGTGTGTGTGAGTGAGAAAGGGAGGCTTCCCTGTGTAGGAGAGTGAAGGAGGCTGAAAGAGTGTGTTTGAGTGAGAGAAGGAATCTATATGTGTGTGAGAGAGATGAGGGAGCTTGAATGATGTGTGAGAGAGTGAGGGTGTATGTGTGAGTGAGAGAAAGAGAGGGAGTCTTTGTGAACAAAGGTATGCATGTGTGCAAAGGTATGCACATGTGTATGAGAGGGTGCCTGTTTGTGAATGAGTGTATGTGTGTGTGTGTGAGAGAGAGGGATACTGAGGGAGTGAGGGTATATGTTTGAGAGAGAGGAGAACTCTGAGTGTGTGTGTGTGAGCATAGGCAGTGGAATGGGAAGGATCACCAGGTCATGGTTCTATCAATTTTTTGTCCCACATGGCATCAGCAATTAGAAAAGCCACAGGGACAGAGGTTGGTTTGGCCCTCCAACAAAAATATATTCTTCTGACTCTGTTTGTGCATGTGTTTGAGTGAGAAAAGGAACCTATGGGAGTGTATGTATGTGAGAGCGAGAGACTGTATATGTGAGAGAGCCTGTATGTATGGAGAGTATGCGTGTGATTGAGAGAGAGAAAAAAGGGCATAACGTTTTGAGCAACAACTCCCCTCCCCATGCTACCAGTTAATTCACGACAATCACAGGGCATCTGAAAATCAAAGTTTGCAGGTATGGAGAACTGGTGGGTTTATATCCTTGGGTGTTATTTGATGTGTCTACTCTTTTGCAATATTTGTTTGGTATTTGGAATATTTTTGTAAATATGAGTTTTTAATTATTGGATGTTATTCTATTTGTCAGCTATGTTAAATATTCTTTTTCAAAATATTGGTTTTACCATTATTGATTTATATGTCTTGATTTTACTGTTTGATATTTTATGAGAAATGGCAATGTTTCTCTTTTTCCATTATTGCACTACATATAGACTCTAGCTGGTTGCAGTTTCCAGTTCCGTTTTTGTCTGCAGATTTGTATTTTTGCTTTAGGGTCTCTCTTATTCTATTTGGTGAGATTCCATCTGTGTTCTACAAGTGTGATTGAAGTGAGGTATTTTGCTAGCGTGTAGGTTATGTGTAGGAATCTGTAGCATCCTACCTTGTTCTTTTTTCCCAATAGGAGGTATATTGGTTTTATAGATCCTGGTGCAAGGCCGGATTAAGGCAACATGCACCTATAGGCAGTGGAGGGAGGGGGTGTTATCTTTCTCCTCCTCCCTGCACGGAGTTGGGGTGGGGAGAATCCCTCCTGCTAAAATCCCTTTCCTCCTCCCTCCTGACCTCTGTCACGGCATCTGAAGATTAAATAAAAGTAATGTGGGGCCTGCAGTGCCTAGGCCTAAATCCGGGCTTGACCTGATATAATATTTAGTGTTGCCTTTTCAAAAGTAGGGTTCTTACTGTTTGAGTGCTGACAGTTAGTGCTGTTTTGGTATGGGGGATTTACTATATTGTAATTTAGTTTACTTATGGCTTTCTAAAAGCCAAACCTGCACTCAACTAGTGCTACAATAGGCCTAATACCATATGGGTTCCAAATGTCTTTTAGCAATGTTTTCTGGTGGGGAGGGGGTATGTGGCAAGACGGAAGGTTCACCTAGGACGCCCAGTACCCCTGTATCGGCCTTACTGGTATGAGTAGAATTAGCCAGATAAATTATCTGACAAACTCTGAATATTAGCTAACTCAACTCTCAGTTATGCCCCTGCCCCACCAACCATAATGAGTTATCTGCGCTAAGTGGTGACCACTGATCCTGGGCAGATATTCAGAAGGGGCTGAGTATGAACATCTTTATGTATATTGCTGTGATTTGCTCATGTACCATTAAATGTACTGAAAAGGTTTTATTGTGTATTTTTGATTATTTTGATTATATTTTTTAATCCCCTGTTTTATTCATAGTTCTCTATTTATTTACGCTTGTGTACCACTCTTCCCCTTTTTTTCCTGAACTTAAATATCACCCAAGAATAGCTTGCCCTGTCAGATAAGCTGGGAGGGAAGAGTACAAGGTGACAGTCAGGGGATTCTAGATCAGCGATAGTGACTAAGGATAACAAGGGGAAGAAGAGGTATCAAGTCAGCCCTATTCGTGCTTACTCCATGAAGTTTTCCAAACTAGATGAAGATGGAGGAAAGCAGTCAGTCTACAATACAGAAAAATGGTGGTACATTTTCATCGACTTTTTACATCAAAACACAGAAAACAGAATGTGATGGTAGACAAAGATGCAAAGTCAAACTAGTCTGTACATTTCCTTTTCCTGTTGCAATAGCACTGATCCTATTTGATTTCAAGCTTCGTCCTTGCTTCCTCACAGCTATGGAGCCTCCATGATCTCTTGAATTCCATTATCATTCATGCCTCCACCACCTCAATGCATCCATTATTCTTTCTGTTTAGAAATATTTCCTAATGTTACTCTGTAGTCCATCCCCTTGCAGTTTTATATCAGGACCCCTAGAAATTCCTTCCCACTGAAAAAAAAATGCTCATGTCTTCTGCACTAATTATGCCTTTGAAGTATTTGTTGTTCCATAGCATTGGCATGTGTCAACTATGTAGGGAGGTAAGCCTGCATACATCCCTTTCTCATTGTATTAAACTAGTTTTAAATGTAAATCAGTTTTAATCAAGTTCCTCTGCCCTTCCCAATTTCTTCTTTCTCTATAGAGCAATAGGACTAAGAGTGAGTGTCCTATGGAAGTAAAACATTTGCCCTAAGGTTTAAGTCTGAAAGATACATATATTACAAAAAGAATTACTAAAGTAAAATGAACTGGTTGATGAATTGGTTTTGGTTGTTGTGATCAACTTTCATAAGTGCAGTAGGTTTATTAGTTTTATCACAGGTCACAACATTGAAAAACTTATTTTTATAATTTAACATGATGGTCAATGAGACCGCAGGGCACCGAAAACAAAGTCCGAGGAATCTTAAATTATATTTGTGGAGGAGGACACTTTAATTTCTAGGCCTCAAGCACATTCATCCATTAAAAATAAAGATATTGAAGTGTTTACTAAATTTTTGTGGAAAATAATTACAGAAATTTAGTTACAGTTAAATATCTCTAACTTGAAGGTCATGCAACAAAACAAGTATATTGTTGAATTTGACTGTTCATAATTTATCTAAGTTTTTTGGCAAAGAACAGTTTAAGAGGGTCCTATTGGTAATGTAAAGGTAAGTTAGAGCTATACCCTGCCTGACTCATAGCTCAGCAAAAATAAAATACAGGAAATTAAAATTTAACAATGATCAAATTAGTTGATCTGATGGGGAGTATCATAATTCTCAGCATTGTTTAAAGCTCTGTAAACATGAAAGAGTATTTAAAGATTGCTAAAAAAAAACAAAAACCCCAATTTTTTTCCGTGGTGGTTGAGTTCACATACAGTACAGTACATGGTGAACAAATGGACAAATATGCACCTACTTTATATACTATGTAAAATCTGTATTTGTTAAGCCTTCAGATGAACTTTTGAGGATTTTTAAATAATCTTCCAGGAAATATGACATACATTCTTGTTTTCAGCGTGCACTTTTTCAAAATCTACCCCTTACACAACGGGACATTTGCTGATCAGTTTGATACAAATGAGTTCACACTTACCTGCTTTCTCAGGGGGTCATTTACTATGTCACAGTATTGGAGCGGACACCTCCTGTCATGCTACCAGTAAGTCCTGGGTGTTAAGTTCAGCTGCTTAGTGCAGGATGGTCCATGGGGGAGATTCCATTGAAATACAGCCCCTCCTTCTGTGGGGTCTGGAATGGCCTTCCCCCTGGGATGCTCTGGCTAGAGCCAGGCTGACCAAGAGTTCAGAGCTAAACAGACGCTTATCTTTTGATATTTTGCAGGCCAGGTCAGAGTAGTCAAGGGAGCCCTGCTTGGTGGTCCTGACCAGGGTCAGGAGGGGTCTTTTCTTTTCCAGTTCACTCACTGGCTGGTCTGGATTTTTCCCTCTGGGTACATTTTTTTGGATTTAACCTTTTAAAGGGTGGTAGAAGCCTTACTGGAGACTTCCTGGGCCCAGGAAACGGGGAACCCAGGATCTGGGACTGTGCAGGTTAGGGAAGACCTGCCCCTCCATACCATCCAGCGACCTGCTTGAAGTATGCACTCAGGTGTTACCTTCAGTTTTTGTAAAGATTTGGTTTTCAAGATCCAGGAGGAAGTTCTGACCGCATCTTCCTGACTGAAGCATACAGAGTCCTGCTTCAGGGGATCCCTCCCATCAGGGATCACAACAGAAAAGAACAAAATGGCTGCGCTAGAAATAAAGAAGTTGGAAAATCAACCAATTGTGAGTAAAAGGCAAAGCCTAACATCTTTGAAGACACCCACCTGGTGCTTTCAACCCCTGGGGAGAGAGGAACGTTTATCTCTCTGTGCAGAGACAGTAGCTGGAGGGGTGTCCTGCCCATCTAAAGGACACACAACCCTCCTGGGAACGTTATTTTTCCAAAGCCCAGGAAGGGTAGAAGTTCCCCCTGGCTCTGGCAGCTGATATTCCTGCACAAATTGAGGAGGATGCTGTAAAAGGAAATAATCTGTGGTGCTGTGAGTCGGTATTGTGCCATTTTTTACTTATTTGCAACAGTAAAAAGTTATTTGAACACTAAAGGGCAGAGTTTTAAATGCCCGGCGCGCGTAAATCCCGGCCTTTACGCCCGTGGCCGGGCCTTACACGCGGCGGGCGAATCTTCCAAGAGGCCCGGCCATGGGCGTAAAGGCCGGGATGGGCTCAAGTGCCGGGCCTCTTGGAGGGGGGGCGGGCCGGAGGGCGTGTTTTGAGCGGGGAGGGGGGCAGGCCGGGACAGCGCCATTGTTCGCTCAGCCGGCGCGCGCAAGTTACTTCAGGTCGGGGCCCTGAACTAACTTGAAAATAAAAGTTAGCAAATTTAAAATTGTTTTTAAAGGGCGGGGGAGGAGAGGGGAAGGGGAAGGGAGGTTAGGGTAGGGGGGGGTAGGAAAGTTCCCTCCCAGTCCGCTCCAATTTAGGAGCGGACTGGGCGGGAACTGGGGAAGGCTCCGATGCGTCACCGCGCGCAAATTGCTGAAATGTACCCCCCCTCCTTGCACGTGACGCCCCCCGATTTTGTAACATGTGCGCCCAGCCGTGCGCATGCTGTAAAACCGGGGTACAGCGTGTGCACTTTTTCAAAATCTACCCCTAACAGTGACTCCAGTGACTTTATTTGGCATCTGCTGCACACGCAGGGAAATACAAGTGCCCCTTTCCCCACAGACAAGGACAAGAACACAGGGGGGGGGGGGGGGGCTACCCTTAGCATTCGGGGCCTTGGGAGGAAATTCCCCCCCCCTCCCCCACTCCACAAAGGATCCAGGCCCTGGAAGGAGGAGTCAGGGTTCGAGCTGGCCCGGGAAGGTTCCAGCCCTGAAGAGCAAAGCATCGGGTAGCAGGCCCGCACCTGGGGATAGGCTGAAATACTGCCAGGGAAAATGCCCCGGTTTGGCTGCCCCCGTTGATGTTCCATTTGATGGGGGTATAAGAAGAACAGAGCCTAGCCAGTAACATCATCAAGCCCGCAGCCTAGCCCACTAGGATGGCAAGGGGCGGGGGATTTGGTTTTGTCAGGAGCAGGAGGACCTATAAATGGTGGAGGAAAGTCAGAGGTCGGGGAGCATCGGAGGCCCGGAAAAGGGGGGGGGGGGAATTGGTGACAAGGGAGAAGTTTGGGAAAGAAAGGCGGGCCCTGCGCTAATGTTTTCAGGATACTGCAGTGAATAAGCTCGTGTAGGGGAAGAGTAGGGGCTGCCTCATGGCCTGTGGGTATGTGACGGCCTCACCGGCCCTCTGCTGATTTTACGTTTCTTCAGCTATTGCTGCTGCCACTGCCGAAAGATCTACAGCCGGAGGAGCTTAGGAGGGGAGGAGAGACAGAAAGAATAAAGAGAGGAGAGGCTGCCACCTGGCGGGGTTAAAGCGCTGGAGCCAAAGAAGGGATTGATGCTGTGCTGTAGATTGGGGAGGTGGGGGAGCAAAAAAGAGAGAGGCTGCTGCTGCTGGGCAGGGTGGTGGAGGAGAGGGGGACTCCTGCTGCTGGGTAGGAGGTGGGTGTATGTGAAAGGGGGGTGCAAGACAGGTAGTGGGGGAGGGGGAAGAAAGAGGGGGCTCTCAGGGCACAGAGCGGATTTGGTGAAGAGGGGATACAAGGAAAGGAGGGGGGAAGGGAAGAGAGAGGGATTGCTGGGCATGGGATGGAGGAAGAGAAAGGGGAGGCTGGGAAGGAGGGGGGAGAGAGAGATTTTGGGCACTTTGCTGAAGCTGCCACCCCTGTAAGGACATCAGCTGTGCCTTTGCTGCTAAAGGAGAAAGCGCTGGGTCAGAGCAGGCACCGAAGGGGCAGAGTTCTGCATATCTGCCCTGGGTGCAGAAAAAGCCGGTTCTGGAGAGAAAGAGTGTGTGTGTGTGTGTGTGTGTGTGTGTGTGAGAGAGAGAGAGGCCGTTTGGGAGAGAACGTGTGTATATTTTTTTCACTCAACACAACGATTGAATTCTGGAATTCGTTATCGGAGGATGTCGTAAAGGCAGTTCGTGTAGCTGGATTTAAGAAAGACATGGACACGTTTCCTGGGCGTGAGCAGTGTGGAACCTGTCTGCTCTTTGGGATCCTCTCAGGTACTTGTGGCTACTGGACTTGATGGGCTTTTGATGAGCCGGCACGGCAGTTCCTCCCTATGCTCTTATGAAATACTTCTTCTGTACAGAAAGGGTGGTGGAGATATGGTACAGTCTTTCTGAGGAGGTGGTGGAAACAGAGACAAATTGGAATTCAAGCCAGCATGGGACAAGCTCTGAGGATCTCTGAAGGCGAGGAAGAGACTATAAAGCTAAGCAGGAGAGGCGATGGGACAGACTGGAAGGTCCCATAATGATCACTGAACTTTATATGCCCTCATGTTCAGTGTCCCCTAGCTGGAATAAACATCTGAGTAGGGAATACCATCAGGTCTCGGGAAGCAATTAAAAGCCCCACATATGAAATTTTGGTTTGAGGCCATTTTCACCTTTTTTTTCTGGGACCCTGATCAGCTGTTGTCTTACAGAATTTTGGTAGTGCTATCTTTGAAATGCGACCTGCAGTTGCCCAGTTTGGGGTTCCGTTTTTTGCTCACTTCTCACTGCCTGTTTTTCTTTTTGTAATTAATTTATATTTTTTTTTTTTGCGTTGTATTTTCTTTTTTCTTTTCAGTTCTCTCATTCGTTTAGTTGAAGGTTACCAGGAGCTTTAAATATTAGCTTTTGTTGGTTTTATTTTCTCACTTTCTGTATTTGCTTAAGCATGTTATTTGTCTCCGAATGCTAAAATGATTATGGAAAAAAAAAAAAAAAGAAATTAAACTAGATTACAGATTGCAGAGATGATTCAGGACCACAATGTAATAAGCAGCAAGAAGGGAATGTTATGTGTCACTTCCACCAAGTTTTACTGAACCCCAGGTTAGAGGAGCTACTCAAACATTATTTAGTAGAGATCCTCAAGCAAGTGCCTTCTCTCTTTACCCTTCTATCCACCCCAGAGCAGTGCCTCCCTCCCTCCTCCTGCCTCTTTTTCCACCATGCTCCTAATATCTATATATATATTTTTTTTTTGCTTTCGTCCTACAACTCTTGGCGGAACAAGTCTGAACGAAACGTTTGCTACCTGCATGCCGCCACTGCGTGTAAACCCGAAGCACTATTTATTCTGAGCCGGCACGCCGAGGATCGGCGGTCCATTAAAATACCTTCTGCAAGTCAGTGGTTTACTATCTATAATTCATGTGCGATCCTTTCGGCGTGCTCTCCAGCAACGCAAGCAGCTAGTTTTGTTAAATATTCTCTTTCATCAGGCACCGACCCTGTCTGCATTGCTGTAACCTAGCAACCGGGGTTTTCTCTTCTAAGCATCGGCTCCTACTCTTCAGCTTTGCATATACATTCTAGAACGCGGGGAAAGGCTTGCCAGAAGATGAAAGTGTTTAAGCACTGGAGCTATTTTTTTTTTCTCTCCTCCAAAGTTCATGGCTTGAGCGCCCATATAAATGATTAAGGAAAATTAGATGGGTGGGAGCGCTTTGCAGTGCGCAAAAGAAATCAACGGTGCTGCTCATTCCCACGGTGTTACCTGCAGGCTTTTTCTTAGCCGCATAATAATATGCGATTGTGCTTCGTTTGATACAATCCACACTAGCCAAAAAAAAAAAAAAAAAATCCCATCAAAATGATATGCATTGCTACTCAGAATTTACTGCATTCTGGGCTTGATTAATTGCCGCTTCCCCCTCCCCTCCCTCCCCACAGACACAGAATGGGATAAAAAAAAAAAAAAATCCAGGGCCTACCCTCATTTATAGTGAGAAAAAAGGGGCAAAAGAAACCTCCTACACTTTTGACAGTTTTCACAGGAAAAATGTCCCTAATGCGTCCCACAGGATCAAGATACCACCCCCTCCCCCCAACACATACAACCAAACTAAAAACTTATCAGATGAGCCCCGATATCAACGGTATGATAATGACAATTTTAGCACTGACAGAAAATGCATAACATATGCAGCTACCTAGGCTCCCTCTCCAATACCACATGCAATATTGTGATCCTACATCACCCAAAAATAAACTTCTGGGCACAAGCTTATGGAATGAACAAATGACCACAGTTTTAGTCAATAAAAACAATTTGCAGCATTATTCTTCAAGTCATGTTGATTGATTTCTATGGACTTCTGAGATTCCTTTTCACCCACCTCTCCTATACCTCTCCAGAAATATGGGAACAGTATGACTGTCTGACTCTGTAACTGGTTCATGTTGTTGCCATGGGAACAAGGAGACTGATACCAATTTTCCATTGCTCAGGGCCATCACCAAAAACCATAAGCTAGGATGCCCTTGTTCAGCAGTGCTGTATCCCCCTCCCACCCCCCCCCCCCGCAGTATCTTGGGGGGTCACCATCCGGCATCTGAGGATGGAGCATCCCACCATTTCTCAGCTATAGCAGCTTTCTACATCTTCTGTAGAAGGGAAGTGGGGCAGGGAGAATCCCTGTTTTTCCGTTCGTTTAACCTATCCTTTGCCTTATTAGCTTGGGTACCCTCCGCTCAAAGCTGCAACCACATTACAATGGATGAACACATCACATAAAATAGATATAAAAACAGAAAAAGAAACGTCAATGGAAAAAACCCTGATTCAAAATTAGCATGGCATTTGAAAAAGTCCCTCATGAGCAACTCATTATGAAATTAAAAAAATGTCATTGGATATGAGGCAATGTTATACTGGTGGCTTTGTATCTGGCTAAAGCAGGGATAGCCAAACTTCGTAATCATAGGTAGTCCAGGTTTTCAGAATATCCATAATGAATATGTTGATGACAGATTTGCATGCACTACCTCCACTGTATGCAAACCGATCTCATGCATATTCATTGTGGAGATCCTGAAAACTAAGGCCTGTTTGTGGTACTCGAGAAATATGAGTTTGCCATCACTGGCCTAGACAGTCATTTAAAAACCGTTATGCTAGCTTCAGATACCAGAGGACTCAGTTCTTGAATACCAAACAACATTTATTAGAATGATGAAACAGTTTCAACACTCACTGTGGATTTCAATGCAAAGGGAATAGCTGTACAGACAGCAGTACCTAATTGAACTGTTATGAGTTTATGGAAGCCCAGTAGTCCAAGGAAGCCGAACTGCAGCTGTTTTAAAGACTAGGAGAATAGGTAAAAATTGATGCTTCTAGAAGTTTGTAAGAAGGATTCAGGAAGAGCTGTGAGCTTGCCAAGAGCCTTTTCCAACTGAAAGTACTTCCAGGAAGTAACAATCCCAGACTGCTTTTGATCAGGAGACCAATAAGAAGAGGGGAGGGTGCACAGAGAGAAAGAGATAATAGAGAGAGAGAGAGGAGAAAGAGAAAGCCAGCACGAGCAAATCCAATAAGAAGTTCAAACATTTAAATAATAACCAATCAAGATAGAGAAAGGCTTGATACCTTGTAGATAATCTAAGCCAAGGCAATCTCACAAAATGACACCGAATGGCAATATACTAAAGAAACATACAATGCACCATGGAGACTGAACAGCGGTAACTTTTCATGTTCTGATTCTCCATGGGTCAGGTCGGGCAATGGAAATCAGACTTTTTAGTTGAGGGGGTCCCATACTTTTCCATCTCAAGATGGAAGAGAGCTCAAATATAATCTAATTGCATCTTGGCTGTGGCTTGAACGTGCTTGCTTATTCATCCAGTTTATTGAAGTCAGATCTGCTGCCAGAGACTGGGGGAGAGTTCCAAACTTTCTAATCCACTACAGTTTGTATTCATGACTTCTCATTTATGAATACTTCTCTAGTGCTATTGGCTTTCATCTACATAACAGGTGTTAACGGGCAAGTTCAGTCTTAAGACTCAGCACATAGGCCAACTACTGCCAACCACAAGCCAGCCAGCAAAGGAGTTTTCTTTTTTTAAAAAACCTGTTATCTGGATCATGGTTCAAGCAGTAATAAATACTGAATAAAAATGACAACTTGATTTGTCTCCGGGTAGCTTACAATCATAAACCTAAGAAATTTAGTGTATTTCCAGCATCAGATAGGTTTGCTAGTACCATATGGCCAGTTTTCAAAACTCATGAGGGTTAACAAATGTCTCTTATTCTTTTATCCTTCAGAACTATAAATCATCACTTATTCATACAAGCTGAAGATTGTGGAGGTGTTGGAGAGCTCGAGTGGAAGGTTTCGGCTAGTTGTCGTTACAAAGGCATTTGTCAACAACTTTTAAAAGTAGAATTTTTGCCCTAATTCACTGATCATCCCCACAGCTCCCTTAAAATTGACCTCCCAAATTTTTTTTGTCTTTCTAGGAGTGCATCATTTTCCCTCATCAGTTGGGTGTTCTTTTTGAAATAATGTTTTTTTTTAAATTTCTCTGTGTACAAACAAATGCAAACTAGCTCTTCATGAATAATTCATACCACATTCCCCGTATAACATATTAAGTGCTCCCGTATTGGCTAATAAATCTATATTCAAAATGACCATGTGTTTCTACAGTGGAATCACACCGAGAAAGGAAGATTTGCGTGTATGTGGGGGTGAAGGAGTGGGAGGGATGTCATTGCTGTGAAAAAAATCATCAGAATTTTCTTGGTACACTATAATGTTAAGCTGGGTAATAAACTGTGGGGTTTGAGGAGTAGGTCTGGAAAGACAAAGATGAAATTTGCAGCTTTGAGGTGTATGGCGTTTTAGCAAGGGAAAAGGCTATACTGTATGTTCCAAAGATATGCAACAACCAGCCTACTGTGCACACATTCTTACATTTTATTAAATATGCACCTTAGTAGAAGAAGAATCTATCTTCCCTATTTTTGATTTAAGAACCATATCTCCGGCGCTGGTGCAAGGGTGTCCAGAGACGCCCTAGGCAGTAACATTACCACGTCAATTAATATATTCATT